>NC_050574.1:95787348-96144797 GCF_011100635.1 Trichosurus vulpecula | reverse complement strand
ACTGCTAGGGATGGGCGAGAGCCAGGACTGAGACAAGCAGCAGATGAAAGACCCAGGTAGGTAAGGTCACCAGTCTTGTTCTATTCTATGGCAAATCTGTCCGAGCATTCATTTGCAGCCATGTCCAACCTTTGGCAAATACTGCCCCTCCCCCCACCTTGATTTGAATACCCTCCCCTCTTTGTTCAACAAAGACATTCACACAAAGCAAAAAGCCACGTGCAGCTTGGTTTTAAAAAATTAGGTGAATTAAATTAATAAAGTTAAAAGTTTTAAAAACAACTTTAAAAAATTAAGTGAATTGCAATTCTTTTTGTGTAAAAAATTCCATAATACTCCTTGAGGTATCTAGAAAAATCTCTAGTGTTAGAAAATCGGGGTAAGGAAGCATTGCCTAGACCAGGAGTTCTTAACTTGTGATCTGTGATTTTTTTTTAAAATACTTTATTAATTATTTTTCAAGGGTAGCTAGGTGGTGCAATGGATACTGTGTTGGGCCTCAAGTCAGGAAAACCCTTCTCCCTTGAGTTCAAATATGACCTCAGATGCTTCCTAGTTGAATGATCCTGGGCAAGTCACTTAACCCTGTTTGCCTCAGTTTCCTCATCTGTAAAATGAGCTGAAGAAGGAAATGGCAAACCACTCCAGTGTCTTTGCCAAGAAAACCCAAAATGGGGTTAGGAAAAGTAAGACATGATTGAAAAATGACTCAAAAACAATACTGTTTTTTCAAATGGGTTTCCTTTGTAATCTTAGCATTTTGTTTTCTGCATTCAAAAACATTACTCTGAGATGAGGTCCATAGGTTTCATCATATTGTGGAAGCGGCCCAGGATGGAAAAAAAAAAGAAAAGAAAAGAGGATTAAGAACTTTTAGACCAGACAAATAGTCCAAGGGAACTAGAGAAAACAAAATTTTGTAAAACTGAGAAAATCATCTGTCACCTCTTGGGAGAAAAAAAAAAATAGAGAGGCAGGAACAGTCCAGGAGTCAAGGCCAGGCCCTGCTATAGATGAAAAGAGAATGAAATTTAGAAACCAGGGAATATGCTCAAAGTCCCTTTTGCTGCTGCTGTGTATCATAAAACTCAACACCATAATTCCTCATGGGCCTGTTGTCCTAACTTTTGCATCTTGAAATGCCGGTGTGGTTACTGAATTTGAACAAAACTCAGTTACTATGATAGTCCAAACAAATGCTATGATGAAGCCTGGGTCGGCATTGTACTGGATCAGCCAGATGTAACATTTCTTCCTGCGGAACAGTGAGTTATGAGGGGGGTTTTCACAGTCAGTCATTAAAAAGCCATGGGGTGGGACCTTACTTGCCTGCTTCACAGGGTTATTGGGAGCATCCAATGTGACAGTGTATGGAGACACCCTAGAAGTACCAATTACTTTTTAATTCATAAGATAGTGTTCATTTAACGTTGATATGTTTAGTCTTCTTAACATATCTTCAAGAAGCTGGTATACAACCACTCCACCTTTACCCCAATCTCTTCCAAAGAGAGTAAAATCATTTCAAATTCCTACATCTTTTTGACTTTTTGAAGTTTTAGCAAATTGCAGTTGGTGGCCTTACAGGCCCTTAGAAAATAGTATGTTAAGTGACAACAGCATTTAAAATTTGGGGCATCAATTTTTTTTAACCAAGGACCCTAGATGGAGTTAAAAATGTCAGTTGTTGAGGGTCTTACCAATAACAAAACCTAATGGTTAGTGACAATGTTAGGCCAGGACTAGGTCTATGAACATTGCCTAGATTTCGTCAGACCCTTTGATGCAGAGACAATTTCAAGGGAAAAGTCTGTTGGTCTCAGAGCTGATGGAGTTACAAAACTCATGGGAATTAGGGGATGCTGCTGACCAGTAACCCCTGCCATGTAGGCAGCTAGGGTAGAAAGTTTACTTTTTTTATGCCTAACAGAACACTTTGCGCTGGTGACATACTGATAGCTAACATTTACATAGCACTTTATATAGAGGCAGGTAGGAGGCTCAGTGGATAGAGCAGATATTAGTGGATAGTTCAAATCTGGCCTCAGACACTAACTGTATGACCTTGGGCAAGTCACTTAACACTGTTTGCCTCAGTTTCCTCATCTGTAAAATGAGCTGAAGAAGGAAATGGCAAACCACTCCAGTATCTTTGCCAAGAAAACCCCAGATGAGATTGTAATGAATTGGACAACTCTGAAACAACTGAACAACAACATATCACACTTAGTCTGCGTCAGTCAATGTGTGAAGCACTTTGTAATTATTATCTCATTGGACCCTCATAACAACCCTAGGAGGTAGGAGCTTTTATCACCCCCATTTTACAGGTAAGGAAACTGACATGGTTCCTAATATCCTTCTGATCCTTTAAGAAAGCATCCATTAAGGTAACTTCCCACCTTCTGTCAGAGCTGGTGGATCCTTCACTCCACGCTCGTTGCATTGGACCCCACTAGCCTCCATGGAGAAAAAGGAACACAAAGGAAAATCTTGGCATGAGGACACCAGTCTGTATCTTCACTCTGAATTTGACAGCCATATGCTCACAAGCCAAGAAAACCTTCCATTTGCCCATGTTGAGTCAGGCATTTACATCACCCGATACCTAAGGTAGGAAGATTTCCAGCAGCCGCCCACTGTTCTAAAACCAGTCTTTAGAGTGCACTCATCAAGAAATGGACCTGGAAGCTTATGAAAGAATACCCCAGGCCCTGTTTCCTCCCACTAACTCCCTTGAAATGTTCTGTCTGAGCTGGTAAGAGTCTGTCCATGAATCAAGGCTTCCCAAGGTTTGGTGGTATATTTCCCTTTGCCATATAAGCCTTCCACAATCCTTCTGAAATGGGAGACACGGCGGTGCATTTAGAAAATGTATTCAATTTGGAGTCAGAGCATCTGGTTTCAAATCCCAGCTCTGCCACTAACCAGCTGGATGACCCGGGGCAAATTACTTTACTTCTCTGGACCTCAGTTTCCTTGGCTATAAAAATGAGGTGGGTAGATGAAAGACCAATATTCTACCTGTGTTGTTGTAAGACTGTGAGTCACAGGAAACTAGTCCCTGAAGAATTAAAACAGAATCACTGAGAGGGCAATGGAGAGGTAAATGGTGAGTGTGGGCAGGTGGCAATGCTTAGCAACAAGGGACCATGAAGAAGACTGGGAATGAAGGATATCATCTAAGAAGTGTAGGATTGAAAAACACAATGGGAAAGTCATCTTCTCAACATCATGAGAAAGTAGAAAAAGGTTTCAACACATTGGGTGAACTCCCTGTGATGAACTTATGGGGAGACACAGACAAATCACCCTGGATGGGAAGGCATAGACAGACTGAACTGAAGCACTGATGGGAATAACCCAGCTAGGACCTCTCAGATCTGTTTAAGAGGAGATGGCCTCTAAGATCCCTCCCATCTCTTGTTTTGGTATTTGTCGTTCTATTTCGATTAGCCATTTTGTTTTTAGCCAGGATTGGTACATAAAGATGCTTTATTCTATGGCATAGAGGAAGGAAACAAACAAATATTAATTTATTAAGTGGTCATTATCTGTCAGGCACTGTGCTAAGTGCTTCATAAATATTGTCTTATTTGATCCCCATAACAACCCTGGGAGGTAGTTGCTATTATTATCTACATTTTATGAAACTAAGTTAGAAGTTAAGTGACTTGCCCAGGGTCACACAGCTAATTCGTGAGACTAGATTTGAATTCAGTTCTTCCTAACCCCCAGGACCAGTGCTTTAACCACGTGTACCAAATAGCTGCCTCTAGAACTACATGGCTCTTGTCCTCTACTCTTAAACTTTAACCTGCTCTCTACCTAGTAAAGGAGTTTCTGGCACAGTGCCTGGCATATAGTAGGTGCTTAATATCAAATATTAAAATTACCTCAAAAGAGATATTATTTGCAAATTACAAATTCCAGTATACATTCACTTGTCTTCAACAGGCCTTCTTTGTACATAATGGAGTCTGCCACTGGATTCTTTCTGTTGTCTGCAGATTTATTAGAAAGTCTGCTTTGTTGAGTTCCTCTAATTCCATTCAAATGCCCAGCCTTCTGGGATTAGCCTCTCTTGTGACCTCATTGCTCTTTGAACATCATTACCTCATGTCCCAATAGCTTTTCATGTCTCCACCTCACAAAGGTTTTGACAGAGCCCATTGTCAGCACCGCCTGAGTACCCCGGACAATCCTGATGTGATTTGGCTTCTTGTTGTAACTGCCCTAACCCCTGACCCTTGTTTAGTTAATTAAACCCTGAGAATAGGAATATCTTGAGTTCTTCTCCAGCCCCCACCTACCTCCACCCCGAAATCCAGATTTTCTGAACGTTGACTTCCAGAGGGTCTCGAATTGTCACATGGGGCTTTACTAACCAAGATGTAAACCAGACAATATCCACCTAATATCTAAGACCTTTTTTTAGGTCAAAGAGAATAAAAGGCCAATGGAAAATGTATCCTCTTACAAACGATCGAAGTTGGGAAGGGGCTGGCAGATTCAATACTATTAAGGCCCTATGAGTAACACCCCAAGAAAAATGGTGCCAAGGGTCCCTGTGATCCATTTAAGCATGTCGGGTTAGAACTGTTGTACTTGGAACTATTTTTTAGCATTCAGGAAATAAAATGGAAACACAAAAACAACAAAACAACCCAATGACTCTCTGAAAGGTTATTGATCCAGTTTGTAATTGGTTATGCAAGCCTGGTCCCATGGGTGTTGATGGCTGCTGATAGCTGCAATCCTTATCTTAATCTCCAAAGACCTGGCATTAGGTCCTGGACCCCAAGAAAGGCTGTCAGGACAAGTCCTATCCTTAGGTGGAATAGGCAGATGCCTACATGGTATAGTTTAAGGAAACTTAGGGAAACACCTCCCTTCTTCCAATTATCTCCCTCTTTGGCCTTCTCAAGCACCTTTGGGTTGAGGCTCTGAAGCTCCCAATAAGCTGCCATTATTTTTGGAAGAAAAACTAATTCATCTATCAGAACCTACTGTTGCATCATCATAGACAAGTTTATCAAATTGGTTACAGTCTAATTTATCCACCAGACTGTAAGCCCCAGGAGGGCAGGGGCCTTATTTCATCAAAATGTTGTAACAGTGCTTAATAAATATTTCTTGAATAATTGATTGATCTTATTAGATTAGCAGAAGGCCCTGAGTAAAGAGTAGGTAGATATGGCTGATAGAGACATATGCCAGATATGGTTGTGGGGGAAGGTCTAGAGTTCGGCACATTGCCAGGCAGAGAAAATAAAGGGATGGGGGGATATGCTAGTGGACCCTAAACAGCCAAGAGGCAGCATGAAGACACCCAGGTATAGGGGTGTGAGTGTCAAAAATAGGGAGCAAGTTGTCTAAAAGGGAGGTTATGAAAAACTTTGAATACTCTATAATTTTGCAGAGCCTCAGCCTGCATGTCTCACTAAGAAAGTATTCACCTATGAAATGGCCTACATTCAGTCACCCAAAAAGCATGTGCCAGTGCCCAGGCTCTATATATAGACAGGATGTGAAACCATGTTGTTGTTCAGTCGTTTCAGTCATCTCTGACTCTTAGTGATCCCATTTGGGGTTTTCTTGGTAAAGGCAATGGAATACTTTGCCATTTCCTTCTCCAGCTCATTTTACAAATGAGGAAACTGAGGCAAACAGGGTTGAGTGACTTGCCCAGGGTCACACAGCTAGTAAGTGTCTGAGGCCAGATTTGAACTCAGGAAGAGGCGTCTTTCAGATTCCAAGCCCAACACAGTCCCAGTTGGTGATGAGTTTCAACCTAAACGAGCCAACACTTAGGGAGACAGACACATGGAAGAAGGGCCAAGCATTGATAAGGACTTAAATTTAATGAAGGAATGGCGTATTTTTCTTTTGACCAAACCTCTGATTTCATTGGTATAGGAACCGCAGATGAAGAAGTTCCCTCTATCTAATGAAATCTGTAGATGCTCTTAAACTAATACAGGGCTCTCTGTAGCACAGAGAGGTTAGACAACTTGCTGAGGATCACACAGCCAGTACATATCAGAGGCAGGATTTGAATTCAGGTCTTCCTGATCCCAAGGCTGACTCACTATCACTATACAAAATTGCCTGTTTATGTCAACCTTATATATAAGCAAAGGGGTAAGTGTATTTTGTGGGGAAGAAAGAGACTTGGAAGTTCCATGGCTAAAGAGAAAAGGTCCAAGGAGATTTCATGAAGATGAGTCTAAATCTGGCCTCAGACACTTACTAGCTGGGCAAGCCACTTAACCCTGTCTGCCTCAGTTTCCTCATCTGTAAAATGAGCTGGAGAAGGAGTTGGCAAACCATTCCAGTATCTGTGCCAAGAAAACCCCAAAAGGGGTCACAGAGTCAGACACGACTGAAACAACAACATAGCTTTATATGCTGCATCTATCTGAGACTGGCACATCTCCTCACTTCCCATCAGTCAGGGAAAGCATCCTGGAGGAAGTGGGAAGCTGGAGAATCTCCTACAATGAGGCAAGGTTTGGGTGAGGTAAGCGAGACAACATTTTAGGTAAGAATATTGTAGCCTAGAAAAAAGGGATCTCTTGGCAAGTTCTTGCTGTGGTAGTGTTGTCCATTGCAATGGGAAGGGTAGGGAAGGTAGAAGGAGATGGAGGTCTGGCCTCACCATACGTCACCTGAGCTGGCAATGCGACAAATAAGTTCGATGTGTAGAGTGTGCTTTGGAACCAAGCCGAACACATGTAGCTGAGGAGCCCAAGAAGAGTGGTGTTACCTGCGGTCCTTGGAAACAGGAAGAAGAGTGGGAAAGCAATGATAAAGAAGATGGGAACCAGGCCCAGAGACCTTGGGCGTCAGAAACAATAGAGTGCTGACTTTGTAGCAGGTGGCTTTGAATCCCACCTTGGATACGAGCCATGGGGCGCTGGGCAAATCACTGTATCCCTTTAGTCTATAGTTTCCTCATCTGTAAAATGAGGGGGTTGCACCAGGTTGGATGGAGCACACCTGTAATGTCCGAGGGTCCCCCACCTCAGGATTTCTGAATGGCAGTGGGCTAAGACAGTCAGGTGTCTGCACTTTAAGTTTTAATGTAGTAAGCGCTTAGGAGAGAAGAGCTCCCAGGTTGTCCTGGCCCATGGTGGAAACTCCCTTGCTCAGTGGGACAGGCCCTGAGAGCATGCTTTACACTTCTAGTCTGGGTAACACAGGAGATCTTCCAAATGAAATACAAGAAACAGATTAGATTTGATGATCTGTAAGACTCTCCTCTAGCTGTATTCCTATGATCCCATTGTAACATCCTTTAGGGGTTGCCAAGGAGATGGAGCCCATACTGCGGGGATGCCTGCTGATCAGGGCCAAAATCCCAGTGTGCCCCAACCCTATAACTGAATGGGTCAAAATGGGTCAAAACCAGTATCTGTAAGTCTCTCTCCCCCTGGGTGGAAGGAGAGGGTGCATAAGCCTCCTGGGAGGTAAACTCTGGCAAGCAGGAGAGGGATGTGAGTGAGTGTGCTGAGGGGAGTGGGGTAATGGTAACAGCCACTGGGGCCTCCAAGTGCTGGAGCTGGGGATGCTTCAGGTGGAAGCAGGCCAAGCAGCCACCTTCACCAAGGGCACCATGTCGGGAGACAGGCGTCCATCCAGGGACAGAAGGGAAGAGGATGTGGTGACACCGTGTGACCAGAGTTGAACAGAAGCCAGATAGCAGACACAGAGCGCCATATCCGTGATTCTAATGAGACACATCTGGTGATCCCTGCTCTCCCTTCCTTAGCTTTCTTCTGGGTCTCTCAAGGGAGGCTATCCTATTTCCCCAATCTTTGTTCTTGAAGAGTTTGTTTTGCTTTCTATTTCTTGTTTTCTGTTTCACCATTGGGTGTTAAAAAAAAGAATTCAGTTTCTCTAAGGTAATGTGGCCACTTATTGCATAAGTGATTTGCTTGTGTTCATGGGGTGAATGAAGCCATGGACGATAAAATACAAGGGAGAAATAGGTAGATTTTAAATGGAGATATAGACTGGATAAATAGAAATGGTCTAATTGCTGGGACAGTCCCAGTTGGGAGTTTGAAAAGATCTTTAAAAATTGATTCATATTTTTTAATCACTTCTCCAAAGCTAGGATGAACAAGTGAATCTAGACTCATTATGTTGTTGTTCAGTCATGTCCAATTCTTCATGACTCTATTTGGGGTTTTCTTGGCAAAGTTACTAAAGTGGTTTGCCATTTCCTTCTCCAGCTCATTTTACAGATGAAGAAACTGAGGCAAACAGGGTGACTTATGCAGAGTCACATAGTCTGAGGCCAGATTTGAACTCAGGAGGATGAATCTTCCTGACTCAAGGACTGGCACTGTATCTACTGTACCACCTAGCTGCCCCATACCTAGATCTATGCAGACTCATACCTACACACAAATGAGTAAGTTGGAAACTGATGGAGGGAGCTTTGTCATTGAGCAGGAATTAGATTTCTGAGATTGCCTTAAATACCTCCTATTTTTATCCTTCTCAGGGAAAGCTTGAAAGGTAAGTCATTCCCCCAAGGGGCAGAGCTGAGGGCATTGATTAGAGAGCAAGTCATACCTGAAAGGTGCTTGAAAAGAGGGTGAAGGCCAGCCAAGAAGGAATAATTCACTTGGCTCAAGAGCCAAGCACCTTTTACCATCTCTCCCCTCCCCACCATGACTATGAGTGTAGGCAAAGACTTCTCTGTTCCCAAATACCTTCTTCATTGGCCTTCCTTAGCACCTCTGGATTAAGGCACTGATTCAGGAAAGCTTCTCTGAAGATATTAAAATGACTTTGTTAGGAGGGGGTAGCAGATTCATTCCCCAAAACCTACTGTCACCTCTCACATATTTATCAGACTAGTAGCAATCTGGTGTACATGAAATAGGGAAGAACATGTCAGAACAGTGCTCAAAAGAGGGTGAGAAGAATCAGGTTCAACTTCATAAATCAAACCATATTTTTAGTTTTCCCACCCAGGCTCCCTGAAAAATATATCACCCAAACCAAAGCAACCTCTGATACAGGCAAATCTCCAGCCTGCTCAGAGCTCAAAGCCTGAGATTTGTATTCCTGTCGCATCCTGTCATAGCAGAAGGAAAAGTTATCAGCCCCAGACAGCCAGTTTTCAGTCTTAAGGCAGACGAGAGCAGACAGCCTGGGCCTGTCCCAGATATTAGACAAAGATTTAGAGACCCTCCCTCCTCCAATCCTTCTTCCCTTTCTTATCCTCCATCACTATGCTAATATTCATTGCCTTTTCCCTCTCATGGTGGGAGACAAAAGTGGATCATTCACCTTATGAAAAGTGAAAGGGAAAAAAAATCATTTGCTTTTAAAGTTCTGTCTGTACTAAAAATAACAATTTCTTAAAAGATGCTGCAACAGATGCAAAATATTCCATTCTAAGTTGTGCGTGTGTGTTTTCTCTTTGACCAGAGGCCAAGCAATAGCTTTGGGAAACCCTGAGAGAGAAAACACTGATTGCCCCATCCCAGAGGAGCGCCCCTGAGCAATTAGTAGATCACAACTCACAGGGGGTGAGTGGAGCAGGGGAAGAAGCAGCTGCAGAGACAAGTAGAAATCAGCGGTGGGGAAGGAAGAAACCCTGGGGATATTGGCAGATTTTAAGGGGGTGGGGACCCAGAGATCCAAAGTTTCCTGGTGAAAGTGCATTCCCAGGGCTCATCAACCCTATTAGATGATAGAGTGAGAACTTGACACCCAGCACAGAATGTGACTTTTCTCAGATGTAAGGAGGAAGGGCCTCCTAGCAAAACTGCTGCTCCCACAAAATTAGAAGGATGCCAGAAAGCTTTGTCAGATATGAAAAAATTTGTGTCTCAGAGAAGGAAGGTATATTTGGTTTTTTTAATAATATTTTATTTTATTTCCATTAAAAAAATAAATTTTTATTGCTATCAATGGCTTTTTTACATCTCCATAATTTTTTTACAGCAAACCTTTTTTGTTAGTATTTTCCCCATTACATGTAAAGATAGTTTTCAACATTCATTTTTTGAAATCTATACATTTTATTTTTAAAAAATAAATTTATTTATTTTTAGTTTTCAACATTCACTTTCATGAAATTTTGTGTTCTAAATTCCCACCCTTCTCCCCAAGACAGCAAGCAATCTGATATAGGCTAAACATGTACAATCATATTAAACATATTTGCACATTAGTGAAAGAAGAATCAGAATAAAAGGCGGAAACCACAAAAAAGAAAAAACAAACAAAAAAGAGAGAGAGGAAATAGTATGCTTCGATCTGCATTCAGACTCCATAGTTCATTCTCCATCATGAGTCCTTTGGAATTGTCTTAGATCATTGCATTGCCTAGAACAGCTAAGTCTATCAAAGTTGGTCATAGCACAATGTTGGTGTTACTGTATACAATGTTCTCTTGGTTCTGCTCATTTCACTCAGCATCAGTTCATGTAAGTCTTTCCAGGTAACACTCATTTAAAAAAAATAAGATTTTGAGTTAAAGAATATTTTAAATGAAGACTGCCCGCCATCCAGCCTATCTGGCTTACACAGGGATTGATGGGCAAAGGAAGGCAGGATTCTGATCCTTCGTGGGGGAGTGAGCACTGTGCGGGGTAAATGGACAAAAGCTGGCACTCTCGCCCTCCGCAGAATGGGGTGCAGGGAGTGCAGGCATGTGCATGTGTTAAGGATAATAAATAGCCTCAGCAGCCCCAGACAGCAGCTCTTGCTCCCAGGCTGGGAAGTCTCTCAAACCCCAGCCGGCTGAGTTATGTTGTGTCCAACTCAACAGTTAAAAATCGCTGCAGCGGGGTTTTCGCTTTCTGACGTCGCTTCCAGCACAGAAACGCAAAGCGGCAGCGAACGAGAATTGATGGAGTAAGGAAGGCTGTCGGCCTCTTCAAAGGAATTAATAAAGGAGACCAGAAGCCTCAAGTAGCAGATTCACCTGATTACCACCCTTCCCCTCCCACTTCTCTCTTAGCTTCTTCTGCTGGTCCTGGATTGGGGCAGACCAAGTAAACTGCGCCACCTGGTGTAATTGGAAAGGATGATCAGATGTTCTGATGACAGCGGGTTCCGGCAGGAAGAGGGGGTCGTGTGGTCTTTTGTCTCAAATACAGAGATACAGAGTTGTGGGCTTGGAACAGATAGTCTGGGTCGAGTTTTTGAGGCTATCCAAACCTATCTGAATTGGTCTGCTTGGCCCCAGATGGCAGGACCAGGAAAAAGACAGGTTTCAGTGCCAAGTGAAGGAAAACTCTCAAACCAGCGGTCCAAAAGTGGAATGGACTACATTGAAGTAGTAGAAAGTATAGTTCAGTGAAAAAGGTACTGGATTTGGAGCCAGAGGTCCTGGGTTCAAATTCTGACTATGCCACTGTGTGACCTTAGTCAAGTCACTAAACTCTCTAGTGCAGTAGATCAAAGAGGAAGGCCTGTAGTTATGGAAACTTGAGTTCACATTCAGCCTCAGACATATGGACAATTCATTTAACCTCTGTCTGCCTCCTCTGTAAAATGGGATAATAATAGCATCTACCTCCCAGGATTGTCGGGAGGAAAAGCTAATATTTGTTAGGCATTTTGCAAACCAAAGCACTGTATGTGTTGTTGTGGTCCTCCTCCTCCTCCTCCTCCTCCTCATTCACCTGTAAAAGGAAGAGGTTGGATTAGATTGTCTCTAAAGTTCCTTCCAACTCCAAATCTATAATTCTATGAACCTTCTCGAGAGGTTTTCAAAGACTTGATGAGCATGTCATAGAGGGGGAATGAGGCAGTGAGGTGGCACAGTAGATAGGACTCTGACCCTGAAGTCAGGATGATCTGAGTTCAAATCCAGCTTTAGGTACTTCCTAGCTATGTAACTCTGGCAAGTTGCTTCACCCATTTTACCTCAGTTTCCTCATCTGTAAAAGTGAGCTGGAGAAGGAAATGGCAAATCACAGCAGTATATTTGCAAAGAAAACCACAAATGAGGTCACAGAGAGTTAGAGAGACTCAACAACAAACAAAGAGGGGAGTGGACAGTGCACTAGGAAGCTATCTGGAAGACTTGGGTTTGAATCCCAACACAGACACTTAATAGCTGTGTGAGCCAAGACAAGTCACCTAACCTCACACTGACTCAGTTTCCTTACCTGTAAAATGGGACAATAACACCAGGAGTAGCACTTACTCAGGTCTTTCTGGCCTGTTGCACTACCCACAGTGTCACATAGCCACCCTAGCATTCCTCCTTAGATCCCTGGAAATGGTAATTTTACTCCATTTGACCAAAAACTCTTTCAAGCATTACCTAGGTACTTTCTGTGGAGATGAAACAATCAGGTGTTAGTGGTCGGATGTGATCCCAAGGTGGTGTGATCACAGTGGCATTCAATTAAAAAGAAGTATTATCTTAATACAGACTATTATTAACTAGTTCTTTAAAAATAATGTCCCTGAAGACTTCCAAAGCCCATCTTCTTCTTAAAGGGCTTTAATAGTAAGAACTTAATAAATGTCTGTTAGTTGATTGCTTGGTTATGAGAGAAGCGCCATTCTGGATAGAGCTTTGGAGTCTGAGGACCTTGGTCCATATCCTAAGTCCTGGGTACAAATTATTTGTGTGACTTTGGCCAAGAATCACTTATCCTCTCTGGGTTTCGGTTTCCTCACCTGCAAAAACGAGGGGCTTTGGATTGGACCACCTCTAAACTCTCTTCCAGGTTTAAATCAATGATCCAATGTCCCTCTGAACTGCAGAAGTTTATGACCATCGTGGGGGGCAGGGAGGGGAGAAATGAATAGCTCTTAGGTTACTTCAACTGAGTGCATTCTGAGATTCTTTAGGGAGCACTTGGAGATAGTGGGAAGAAGAAAGGAGAAAAGGCAGCACATTAGATAGTTTACCTAGGGCTTTGAGAGCAGCTTCTATTGGGAGCCAAAGGGGCTTTCTGGCACAAACAAGCAGACCTGAGTTGATGAAGTGAGCTGTATTAAGCATGTATATATTTATTCTCATAGATTTAGACTTCTGAGTCTAGTTCAGTCCTCTCATTTTAAAGAGAAATAAACTGAGGTTACAGATACTTTTGATTTGTTTAAGGGTCAAATAAATAGCAAATGGCAGGGCTGGGACATTGCCTTTAAACTCAGAGCTCTTTTCTACTGCACCAAAAACAGGCTTAGAGGATCAAGGGATTTAGAGCTTGAAGGAACATTAGAGAACATCTAATCCAACCCCTCAGGGGGGTTCAGGCCTGCAGTCAGGAAGACTCATCTTTCTGAGTTCAAATGTGACCTCGGACATTTCCTAGCTGTGTGACCGTGGGCAAGTCACTTCACCCTGTTTGCCTCAGTTTCCTCATCTGTAAAAATGGGCTGGAGAAGGCAATGGCAAACCATTCTAGTAACTTTGCCAAGAAAACCTCAGCTAGGGTCACAAAGAGTCCCACATGACTGAACAACAATAAAAAAGTAATGCTATGTGTGGAGAGAGAAGCACCAAATTTCAGACCATTCACAGAATCAGTCCCTCAATTGGAAAGAACCCCAGAGCTTATCCAACACAAGCTACTAACTAACTCCTTCCACAACATGACACACCAGGCATCTCCAAAGAGGGGAAACTCACTACCTCCCTGGTCCTTCAGTTTCCCTTTCCTACAGCTATGATTCTTAGGAAGTTTCCCCTTTGTGTGAGGGCACAGTCTTCGGATTCCCATGAATGAAGGGGATGATGAAAAACAGGAATGTGCCTAATTATTCTTGTGCTGCCAACAAAGCTGAGCTGTTCATATCTGAGGCTTTATACCTTTCCTTCCTCCCCTGGAAACACTAGCTCCTTCTTAAATGAGAAGGTCTGAGAGGAGACAGAGACAGACAAACACACAGACACACAGAGACAAAGTCAGAGAGAGACACACAGAGAGAAACAGAGACAGGGAGAGACAGAGAGAGAGAAACAGAGACATAGAGAGACAGAGAAAGGCAGAGAGAAAGACACACACAGACTCAGACAGAGACACAGAGACAGAGATGAAAAGGGAGAAAGAAAGGGACGTTATCCAATTGGAAATTTTCTCTCTGGTTAGGACTTGCCCCAAGGTCTCAGACCGAGGAGCACAGAACAGATGGAAAGCATGGGCCATAATACTGAGGTGAAAAGACTGGAAATGTGAATTGTAGTTATCACTGCTGGCTGACATTTCTTGGTCTCCCAGGCCGGAAATCTGCACTAACCAGGGAGCTCAGAGGCCCGGGATTCAGGACAACTGACTGCCAAAGCAGAAAACTGCCGTGTCCAAAGGCAGGCTTAACTGGAGGGCACCTCACTGCGGAAGGGGGGAGTGAACTTTACATAAGCTGAAATGCACGGGGCTAGCAAGGGAGTTGCACATGCTCGTTCCTAAGGAAGCCAAGAAACGTAGTTTCGGCAGTACGAAGAGGAAGGGGGTGGGGGTTGGGGTAGGGGTGGGGGAGGATCACTCCCACCTTACATAAGCCCAACAGGGAGAACAAGTCAAGGACAAAGAACCTCTCTCTCTCCCACTCGGCTGTCTCTTTTGTTCACTTCTCTGGGCTGGAGGTTTGTGATGAAACTGCCATAGGAACGCCTGGAAGTCACACTGGGAGCTGTTAAGCCCCAAACATTCACTGCTCACAAAGGCATCGACAGCACAGAACCGCCTTATCCTCCCTCCCCCCTCCTTTCCTCCCTCCCTGGGAGAGCCACTTGTTACTTGGCACTCAAGCTCCTGCCAGGACCGGGGAGGCTCACAACAATCTAGAGGCAGGAGGGGCAGCGTAGCATAGTGGGGCAGACCTGGATCTGCAAACTGAAAGACGTGGGTTCAAATCCCGTTTCTCGTAATAGCTGCGCGATCCTGAGCAAATCACTTAATAAATAGCAGATAGCGTTTATTCAGCGTTTTAAGCTATGTAATAGCCTGAGATGCACACAACCACCGCAGGAAGGTATTGTTATCATCATTTAGGAAACCGAGGCCGATAGACAACAACCCCAGGAGAGTGGGTGTTACTGTCATCCGCGTTTAGGCAAACGGAGGCTGATAAAGGTGAGATTTGCCCAAGGTCACACACCTAGTTGCAGTTAACCTCCCTGGGCCTCAGTTTGGTCTCTGAGGTCCTTTCCAGTTCTAGCTCTCTGATCCTACGCAATCTTCCACCCCTTCCAAGCAAACGGTCTCTCGGGCTGGGATGCGGCAGCAGCCTCAACTTCTGACTCTGGCTTGGGGTTCCCTTGTAGTAAGGGGGTTCCCAAGCTGTAGCCAGATCTCCTTCCCTGCTGTATCCAGAACTGCTTTTGGGGCTGGAGGTAAGGGGAGTAGGATGGTACCAGCTATCTCTCTGGGCACGTTTTTGGAGCACTTTAGCAGGAGTCACTGATCCCAGCCCTGGGGGCTGCCGAGGCGGGGGCTGCAGCAGCGGCAGCAGCAGCAGCAGTGGGTGGGTTGGCTGACAGCTCCTCCTTCTCCCTCTCGCCTCCCCCTCCTCCCTCTCCTCCTCCCCTCCTCCCCTCCACCCCCACCCCGGAGCAGCCCATTACATCATTCTACATTATATAAGGCTCTCAGCCTCCCCGCGGTGTTCTTCCGAAGGGAAATGAAGCCAGACTGTCAGTGACAAGCCGCGTGCGCCAGGCTCAGCTTCGTCCACTCCTCAGACTTCTCCATTTTAGGGAGCCTCTTGATCACTGCAGCCCTGGATGGGAAAGCAACCAAGAGCTAGTTTATCCCCCAAAAGGGTCTCCTGAAAGTGCTCTCGGTTGGTGCCAGTCATATCTTGACCATCGTCTATTCCAATGAATAGATATAGTAGGCTCTTCATTTATTCAGACAGGCAGAAGCCCAAGACTGGACTTGGAGTCAGGAAGACCGGAGTTCAAAATCCTGACTCTAAAATCAGTAGCTGTGTGACCCTGGGCAAGTTTTTTAGCATGATAGAACCTCAGTTTCCTCATTTGTGAAATGGTAGCAGTAATACCAGTAGTACCCTGCCTCCCCAGGTTGTGGTGAGGGTCAAACGACATTATATTATATATACACACAGCTGCATGTGAATGTCAATTAAAATGAATTTATTGAATGTCAGATATGTGCCCATATTGAGGTAGGTGCCAGTGTTTGAGGCAAGGAAGAACATATATATGGACAGCTTATGTGTTGAAATCTGGCTGAACTGAAATTACTGGCATAAAATTTTTAAATATACAGATATTTTTATGATATTTATATTTGTGATGAGGCATTTGGCCTGTGGATTTAATAATAAATCACATTAGAGCAGGGCTTCTCAGACCTGGACAATCCATAGACTAAGCCAGGGGTTAGTGGATAGATTTCAGAATCTGGGAACTTAGATAAGAAAAAAAAAATTATCTTTATTTTCACTAATCTTCAGTTTCCTTGGTAATCCTAAGTATTGTATTTTCTGCAATTAAAAACATTACTCTGAAAAGGGGTCCAGAAGTTTCACCAGCCTGCCAAAGGGGTCTCCAAATGTAAAGAACACTGGTGTTAGCAGCATGGCCTCCTGGCTTCTCACGGAGGGGATAACACAGTTCATTCACATCACCCCCCTCACCCAGACACTGATAAAGAGACTAAAATGTTCTCATGGGGATCATTTCAGGTCTACAGAGGCTGGCCAATTAAGTTGACTTTGTAGCTAAGCATCAAGATGTTCTTTCTTTTCCAGGAGGCTGCTGATTACTTCAGAATAACCTTTGAAATCTGGGTACGAAGCTGTCCATAAAATGAATGCAAAATTCAACGGCATTTTTTCATTCTTCACAGGATGCTACAAGAAGTTTTGAGCAACAAACGGCGTTTTAAAGAATCCCCTGGCACTTTAGGATTGTCTGTCTGCATCTGTCTTATTTTTCCAAGAGAACACGTAGGACTTTCCCAGAGGACCTGTAACTCTGACAGTGTCTACCTTACATAATGACTCATACATAATCGACCTTCTTTGGAGTCAGGAATACCTGAGTTCAAATCCAACCTCAGACACTTACTAGGCTATGTGTTAACCATGGGCAAGTCACTTAATCCCTGTTTGTCTCCATTTCTTTATCTGTAAAATGGGGATAATAATTGCACCTACCTCCCAGGGTTGTTGTGAGAATCAAAAGTGCTTAGCACATAGTAAGCGCTATATAAAAGTTATTATGATGATGTTCTTAATCAAATGGAACTGAATTTGTTTCAATGATGAAGAGTGCTAGCCTGACTCCAGCCACTTAGCTGCTGTTTATGTCTATTGTCACGAAAGCACATCTAAACTTTTAAATGTTGTGAAAGTGTAAGCTCAGATTATTGGCAACTAAGGACCTGCCCCTGCCCCCAACCCCTCCGGGAAACATGTTAGAATCCCTTTACCTGTGATTAACTGTAAAAGAAACAGAATCTCTGGGATTCATGGGTATCATTGACAACTAAAACCCAGGGGCAAAGGGGGTTCAGTCTGGAAGAAGGTGTGAAGTGTGAATATTTTATGGAGGGCTTGGCTATCCATACAGAATGAGCAAATGCTGGTAAATGAAAAGCCACCTTTTATTTTAGCATCATGACAGTTCAAGGAGCATTTGTTGAGCTGAGTACGACTCCAACACTGTGCTAGAATGGGGGGGGGCGATTTTTAAAAAAAGAAGAAACCTATGGTACAGAAGTATATGCCCTCAAGGAGCTATTGTCTCACTGGACAGACTAATCTTACATATCCCTGAAACAGTTCAGAACTAAATAAGATGGTCTTTGAATAAGTCCCAAGGTATGTGGTCTAGCCTGTAAGTGCTTGAAGGAGGAATCAATATGGGCTCAAATAATGGGCATTTCCTATGGATAGAAGAGTGCTAAAAATATGCATTCCCCCTTATTCAAGAAAAAAAAAGTGGGAAGAATGTTTGCTTTTGACGGCTTTGCCATTCTCTGTACCCCCAGTGCTTAACACAACGTCTGGCCCACAGTAAGCATTTAATGTTGGTTGATTCATCGATTGTTGATTCCTGATACCACTTTTTACCAGATTTGACAGGAACATAGAGGGCCTAAAAAAAGACTCAGCCTTCTGGCCTCCTTAACAATTGACACACATGATGGGAAAAGATGGTTCCCTTTGGTACCCCACAAATGCTTCATTGACAACATGGAGCACAGCACAATTTTCTCCTGCAAAGTTGTCATGGCAACACCAGCTGCTTGTGAGATCATTGGAGATGGGGTCATAATGGTAATGCTGTTATATGTTTTACTTAGTATAAGCCCCTTATTCAGCCAGTAAGAGAATTAACCAGAAAGCACAATTCCATAGGAAACCAGGCATCATTAGTCCTGGGTATTTGGTACACAAAGGATGTATGAAAAAGAGTGAAGGGAGCAAAAAAAGGAGGAGGGGAGAAAAAAGGGAATGAAATAGAAGGAAAAGAGAGAGGAGGAGGAGGAGGAGGAAGGGGCTGTATGTCTTGCCTTGAGTAATTCTTTGGGTATAATATGCAAATAAATTCACAAGTCCTCCCTAGTGACTGAATAGAGTGGCAGGTCTTTTAAGTCTGGACAGGAAGTACCAGTGATGGTATCTGCCAAGCTTGATTCAAGAGATACACAAATTGATTGCTTTCTATTATCCATACTAATGGAAAAGAGAAGAGATACAGATAATAGCAGTGATACATTTTTAAAGTCCATTCACTCACACACACACACACACACACACACACACACATAGACAAGAGCGAGTGACTCATACAGTCAGACAGACACACATGCTCAGGAAATTCCAGTCTGGCAAATGGTTTGGGTTGGTTTGTTTTTTCTAGGCGGCCATTTGAATTTTCCTGATGGCCGACAGTGAACTTGTAAAATGGCTAACTAGGCTCAAGATGTTTCTGTCCAGTTGCCATGTCTAACCAAACTAAGAAAGGGGGAAATTAAGTGATTTAAGAGTCTTCTCTCTGTGATTCTCCTGCTAACAAATGACCACATGACAGGCAGCAGAAAAAAAGGCAGCTGCGTGGAGTCTAAAAGGCACCAGATGATACCAGAATACTGAGTCAAGTACAGTTTGGGCCATTCACCGTCTGGACAACCTCGGACCATCAGTAGAGTTAAACTTTGCTGAGGCTCAGTTTCTACATTCATTAGATGGGAATAATGATACTTGCCTTGCCTACTTTCCTGGACCATGAGGACCAAGTACAATGATGGATGTAAAAGTGCTTTAGAAAATGTTACAAAAATTACAAGTTTTTATTAGTTTATTATTTTATTACTAGTTAGTCTCTAGATAATAGAGCTAGGTGGCTCAGTGTGGGTAGAGAGCTGGGCCTAGAGTCAGAAAGATTTCTCTTCCTGAGTCCAAATCCTTCTTCAGACACTGCTGTGTGACCCTGGGCAAGTCACTTCATCCTATTTGCCTCAGTTTCCTCATCTGTAAAATGAGCTGGAGAAAGAAATGGCAAACCACTCCAGTATCTTTGCCAAGAAAAGCCCAAATGAGGTCACAAAGAGCCAGATATGACTGAAAAAGGACTGAATGACAAAAATCTATCATCCCCCAAGGTATAATTGAGAAGCTCCATCCAGGATCCTATTTCTTTGAGGAAAGAGTTTCCATATACAGGTGGTTTGAAGTGTATTAAGCCTGAGATGAGGCCCTGGAATGTCTCTGGCACCTTTCAGTTATAGAATCTACTAAGATTCTGCTGTGGCTCTTAGAAACTGATTGAATAGGTAGTCATGAAGGGACTCAGAATTTGTGGGTTATTTGAAACCCCAATTTTATTCTACATAGCACATTACTTCAAGAATTATCCTAATTTGGTTTCGTTGATTGTCACAGGGCGTCCCCAAAGACGAAGTGCAGTTTTAATCTTTAGTAAGCTCGAATAAACTGCATGAAAACTTTCAGCATCCCCTGCATATCAAATATAACTGTGCTGTCTATACAGAAGGCTGTTCAAAGTCTGAGAGGCTTGTTCACAGTCACCTACCCACAATAAAGGCAGGAGTTCAGAGCAAAGGATTGAGGGGAATACTTTGATGCTCATCTTGGCTCTTTTTGTTCTTACCCTCCCTTCTCCTTTCAACTTGCATCGGAGATCCAAAGAATCTTGGGAAAATGGAAAAAAAAACATGAAGCCTGAGCCCCAGAATGCTCTGGGCATTTTGTTGAAAGACAGCCTCTAAAAACGATTGCAAATGGGGTGCAGGTTGGCAGTCTAAACCGATGGATGTTAAAAAGGATTTTTTTTAACCCTTGGAGGTTTGAGATACTGCTGATGCCCATGGAGAGCAGGAGCAAGTAAGGATAAAAGATGAAAATGCCTGTGGTCTCAAATTAGCTAGCTGGCTGTTTTGTGTTCCAGAAATGTTTTGCCTCTGGAATTGAAAATTCTCCTTTCCAAGGAAACAAACAAACATCTACAGCTAAAATACTGTGAACTGACAGATATCTCTCTCCTTTTGGAGACAAAGCTGCTGAGAGGTTTTCCCCTAATCCTATACGGGGTGTGCGAAGGATCTGCCTCCCTCACTAAAAGAGCTAAAAAGCTAAAAGAAAAATGGCAGAGCCCACTCTTCCTTTTATGGGAAAGAAGTAACACTTCAGCCGGAGACTCCACCTGAGCCAGGAGCTCAGAGCAGACCAGTTCTGCAGCTATGTGCCCAACGGAGTGATGCTTATTAGCAACGAGGAGACAGACAGGCTGAGAACTGCCCAGAAGAAACTATGTGCCACACGGGACATGCCTAGGGAGCGGCGTGATGACACAGGGCCACTCTGCAACATTAGATGTGAGCTGCCCCTTCCTCATGTGTGCTCTGGCCATATACCGACCTTACACGTATGCTTCGCCAAGTGTGTGCCCACCTGGACATGTGTATTCCCTATGTGTGCTCCTCTACAACATTCCCTTAGTAAGCCTCATGGTGTGGGTATTTGTGGGAGGATGTGCCCCAGGTCTAGGGTAGGAAAGGTGTCCTTGCTACTTTTCTTACTATGCTGCCATCAAATGCTTAAAAGCCTTCATTTTGAGTTGATCGTGTTTATTGATTAGTTGCTGCTCAGCTGTTTCAGTCATGTCTGACTCTTCATGACCCCATTTGGAGGTTTTCTTGGTAAAGATAGGTTTGCCATTTCCTTCTCCAGCCCATTTTACAGATGAGGAAACTGAGACAAACACCTAACTGAGGTCTAGTGACTTGCCCAGGGTCACCCAGCTAGTAAGAGTCTGAAGCCACATTTGAACTCAGGTCCTCCTGACTCCAGGTCTGGTGCTCTATCCTCTGTGTCACCTAGCCGCTCTCATCTTATCCCACTCCCTCATTTTATAAAAGAGAAAGCTGGAGCCTACGAAAATGTCCCCCACATGAAGTGGTTTGCCCAAAGTCACATTGGTAGTGAAAGAACCAGGGATCCAGCTGCAAGGTTAGCTCTCCATCCACAGCAGACACTTATTCCAGCCCTATTTTAGAGATGAAGAAACTGAGAGGCCCAAAGAGGGCAGATATCACCTGCCCAAGGTCACATAACTAGTTAAAAAAAGAGCAGAGATTGGAACTCAGATGTCCTGAGTCCCAATGCAATGCTGTTTGTGCCCTCAGAGAACATGTTACATAATCACCTCCAAATCAAGTCAACAGGCATTGGTTATGAGCTTATGATATGCCAGACTTGGGGTCTCCAGTTCTCTGAAGATTTTTATCCCATTGCCGATGACAATTACACTTCTCAGTGATAGGATGCATCGTCAATATCACCGGCTGTCGTCATAGCACATGTGTAGGTAGTGCTATATGTTTACTCAGCCCTTTTAATTAGATTCAGTTAATAAGCACTTATGGGGGAGACAGCAAATTTATGTAAGGCACTGATCCTACCCTCATACATCTTATTAGTTATACAACAGGATAGGCAATTAAGTGATGTAATGCATAGACCACAGGACCTAGAGTCAGGAAGACCTGAATTCAAATCCAGCCTCATACATTTCCTGGCTATGTGTTGTCGTTTAGTCGTTTTCAGTCTTGTCTGACTCTTCATGACTCTGGGGTTTTCTTGGAAAAGATACTGGAGTGGCTTGCCATTTTCTTCTCCAGCTTATTTTGCAGATGAGGAAACTGAGGCAAACAGAGTGAAGTGACTCACCCAGGGTCATACAACTTGTAAGATTCTGAGGAAGGATTCAAACTCAGGAAGATGACTCTTCTTGACTCTAGGCCCAGCATGCTATGCACTATGGCTCCACCTAGCTGGCCCTTACTATTTATGGAACGATGAGCGAGTCATTTAACCTCTGTCTGCCTCAGTTCCCCCATATATAAAATGGGGATAGTAATATCCCCTATCTCCCAGGGTTGTTGTGAGGATCAAATAAGACAATAATTGGAAAATGCTTACCCCAGAGCCTGATACATAGTAGGCGCATATAAATGCTAGCTAACTATTCAGGTTGTTGTGAGGATCAAGTGAGAAAATACTTGTAAAATGCTTTGTAAACCTTAAAACACTATGTAAATGCCAGCCATTGTTATTATTATAGACGCACAAAACTAAAATACCAAATGATATGAGTTCATTAGAGCAATTCAAAGCAAAGTGTTATGGGAAGTCCTGGAAAGGAAAGGCCAGGAAGGGCAGGCTCAGGAAAGGCTCCTGGCAGGAGATAGCATTGGAAGGGAGCTTCAGAGGACCCCAAGAGGTGAAGAAAGGAAGCAGCCCTTGCATAGAATGACTTCAATCCTTAAAATCCCTACCTTCCTCGAAATGCTTGGCCCCAACTGCCATCCCCTGTGAAACTTCTCTGAATCCCTAATTGTTACTACTCTCTGCTTCATCAAATTAGCTCAGATTGATCAATCGATTGACAAATATTAATTAAGCACCTACTAATTGCTAAATACTATGATAGGCATTCAAGGCACCTATATATCTGTACAGGTAGAGAATCTCCACTTGCCCCGAGTAGAGAGCACTCCTTTATTCATTCTTATCTTTGGTTCCCTAGCCCAGATGACATAATAGACAGAGTCAGCCTTAGAGCCAGGAAGACGTGAGCTCAACAGCAGTCTCTGGCACATACTCACTCTGTCACCCTGGGCCAGGGCTCTCAGTGTTCTGAAGTTAACCATCTAAGCCAAGATCTAGAGCAGATGCTGACCTGCGCTGGTAGAAGAAATTCCTCAATAGATCTGGGTTGCAAAGCATGTTTCTGACTCCGAATCCAGAACTCTCTCCATTATACCACACCTGGCCACTTCTGTGAGGGGGAAAAAAACTATTCTCTTCCAATGTATTGTAAATTTAATTGAAACCTGCTTCCCTGCAGACAAATATAAAATGGAAATGGAAATGTGCTTTTAGATATGCTAATGCTGATACTCAGCTGCTGGACAATGGAGACATAAGCTATGGGGCATGATGGGAGGTGGGAGAAAGGTGGCCATGAAGGTGCCTATGAGAAACCAGATCAGATGACAGACTGGGAATAAGCATTTATTTAGTGCCTACTGTATGTAAGGCACTGTGTTAAGAATTTTACAAATATTATTTCATTTGATCCTCACATCAACTTTGGATGGTGGGTACTATTATGATACTCCTTTTACAGATGAGGAAACTGAGGCAGAGTTAAGTGACTTGTGCGTGGCCACAGAGCTAGTGAGTGATTTGAACTCGGGTTTTCTAGGCCTGGTGCTCTATGCAGTGGACCACCTATCTCCCCTGGAAGACAGCTCCTAATCTCAAGTAACTCACATTCTAACGGATGAGACAGCACACGGGGAAGGTTTCAGTCACAAGTCAGAGAGAAAAGTTCTGTGGTCCTCAAGGGGCAGTTCAGGAAAACCAGCCAACACATTTACGGTATCTGACAATATATGGCGTAATCCACACTCGAAGCCCCCATATCTGCATGGAGAGAGAGACATTTTCTCCACTATTCTTCTAGGTGAACTTGGCTGTTATAATTATATAGCATCTGACTTCAAACACGGACTAGCTGTGTGACCTTGGGCAAGTCATTTAACCTTTGTTTTGCCTTGGTTTCCTTAACTGTAAAATGGAGATTAATAGCAGCACCTACTTCTCAGCATTGTTGTGAGGATCAAATGATATAATATTTACAAAATACATAGCACAGCGTATGGCGCACAGTAGGTGTTGTGTAAATACTAGTTATTATTGTTATTATTACATAACCATTCAATTTCGTTTTATTGTTTTTTCTATTTACATTTTAGTAACCGTTATCTATAGGACAGCTGGGTGGCGCAGTGGATAGAGTGCTGGTCCTGGAGTCAGGAGGACCTGAGTTCAAATGTGGCCTCAGATACTTAGTACTTGCGTGACCCTGGAGAAGTCACTTAACCCTGTTTGCCTTGCTTAGTTCCTCATCTGTAAAATAAGGATCATGATAGCACCTGCCATCCAGGGTTGATGTGAGGATCAAATGAAATAATATTTGTAAAGTTCTTAGCACAGTGCCCGACATACAGCAGTCACTTAATAAATGCTTATTCCCAGTCTATAATCTAATCTAGTTTCTCATAGGCAGCTTTATTTTCTTCCTTTATATCCACCTTTCAGCTTCCTTACTCGAGTATCTTTGCCAAGAAAACCCAAATTGGGGTGACAAAGAGCTAGACACAACTGATCGACTAAACAACAACAAATCGTTATGTGTACTATTTTCCTGGTTCTGGTTAATTCGGTTAATCATCAGTTCATATAAATCTTCTCTTCTGAATGCTTCACATATGTTGTCCCTTATGGCACAGTAGTCTTCCCTTACAGCCCCCTTCTATTGTTAATGCACTTTCCATTAACCTCAACCTCTCCTTTGTCCTCATACCGGATCTCAGAGTCTAAGGAGACAAGTAAGGTGTAAGAAGACTGGAAAGGTAGGAAGGGCCCAGATGACAGCTTATAGAGGACTTTTTTTAAAATCATAAAATGTAAAATTATATTCTCCCTATAATTATGAAAACTCTAAATATAAAACAGCAAAACTCTATGTTATGGAGGACTTTGAAAGCCAAACAGAAGATTTTATATTTGCTCCTGGAGGTAATAGGGAGCGACTTCTATATTTGCATGACTAAATCTTGTAATATCCCATCCTTCCTGTTCATCAGGCTCAGCTCCCATGACCTCCATCTCAACCCTACCTCAGCCATAGAGAGGGTCACACTTTACACTTCACCTGAAACTAAGAAACCCCACCTCTAAGATCCTGACCCCGAAATTCCCTTTCCTGACCACAGTCTCCTGCTCGTCTTGCTTTCACACTGACTTCTGAACCTGCTCTTCACCCTTACTTCAACTAGTATCTTGATCCTCCAGAAATTCCCCTGATCCCTCAACCTGGTGACAACTTCAATCCATTATAAATTACTCAGTGGTTCTCTATTGTGTTCAGATCCTGATTCAGAGCTAGACTTTGAAGAATATACAAAGTTCGGAAGCATGTAGTTCCTCCCTTCATTCATGTCCAATGACTTTTTGTGACCCCATTTGGTGTTCTCTTGGCAAAGATACTGGAGTGGTTTGCCATTTCCTTCTCCAGGTCATTTTACAGATGAGGAAACTGAGGCAAACAGGGTTAAGTGACTTGCTTAGGGTCACACAGCTAGTAAGTGTTTGAGGCCAGATTTGAACTCAGGAAGATGAGTCTTCCTGACTCCAGGCTGTTCAGGCCTGGCACTCTATCTACTTCACCAATTGTCCCTCAAGGAGCTCACAAATCTAGAATGGGATAAGATACAAACATAGCTATAATATGCATTATTACATGATAACTGCATTAGTGACAGGCATAGAAATACAAAAGCAGAGATAGTCCCAACCCTCATGGAGTTCACATCCTAACATCAGGGAAACAGTATATATAAAAAGAACGGGGAGAATGGTGACCAGGGAAGGGTGACCAGGTGGTCCAGAAAGTTACAAGATGGTAAGTGGGGATAAATCCTTTCAAGTAAGAATGAACTTGATGGGGAAAGTGTACCCCAGCTACAGACAAAGTAAGCCTGTGGAGAAGATGGCCGAGGAGTAGGGAAAGAAGTGAAACATGGCTTTGGTCTTCTTGAAATGGCAGGCCAGGAAAGGCAGTCACCAATCAGGAAGTAAGGAGGGTCTGGGGAAGCCTTCCCCAAGATGAAAGAGGTAAAACTTCCAGGAGACAGTCTATGGTATAATCAGGAACACTGTGTGCAAGGGCCTTCCGTGAACAGGAAATGGTTGTTCTTTCTCCATGACCCCATCTGGGGTTTTCTTGGCAGAGATACTGGAGTGGTTCACCATTTCCTTCTCCAGCTCATTCTACAGGTGAGGAAACTGAGGCAAATAGGGGTGACTTACCCAGGGTCACACTTCTAGTAAGTGTCTGAGGCCTGATTTGAACTCAGAAAGATGAGACTTCCTGATTCCAGGCCCGGTACTCTATCCACTGCTAGACTGAACAAAATCATAGACATAAGAAGCATGCTCTGGAGGCAGGGAGTCATACAGTTTGGATGGACTACTTTGTATTTAAAAAATGGAATAATATGTGCTAAAACCATAAAGATAGGCTGGCATCAGGTTACAAAGAGCCTGAACTTCACTTTGGAGGCAATAGGGAGCCACTGAAAATTTTTGAGCCAAGGTAGGACATGATCTAGAAGATGATTTTGGCAGCAACATGAAGGAAGCACTTGAAGTGTAGAAAGAGTAGAGGTGGGGGGCGGAGCCAAGATGGCAACTGGAAAGCAGGGACTTGCGTGAGCTCCCCGCCAGGTCCCTCCAAAAACTTATAAAAAATGGCTCTGAACAATTTATAGAACGGCAGAACCCACAAAATAGCAGAGGGAAGCAGGGCTTCAGCCCAGGACGGCTTAGATGGTCACTGGGTAAGATCTATTGTGCACGGAGCTAGGAACGGAGTGGAGCAGAGACGTGTGTGAGCCACGCCTGGACCAACCAGACCAGGAGCCTGGTGGAACAGGCCCTAGTGTCCTGAATCAGTGAGCTGTGGCAGTTACCAGATTTCTCCACCCACAAACACCAAAGACAACAGAGAAGAACTGCAGAACCCATGAAATAGCAGAGGGAAGCAGGGCTCCAGCCCAGGACTGCCTGGATGGTCACTGGGTAAGGTCTATCACCCAGCACTGGGAGCAGGGGGGAGCAGAGCCCAGCATGGGCTAAGCTGGGACCAGCCAGACCAGGCATTGAGTGGAGCAGGCCCTGGTGCCCTGAATCAGTGAGCTGTGGCAGTTACCAGACTTCTCAACCCACAAACACCAAAGACAACAGAGAAGATTAGTGGGAAAAGCTGCAGGGGACAGAGTGAAGGAGTTTGCGGTTAGGCCACTGCCCCAGGGGCAGCGGGGGAGGTGCAGCTACAGAACTACAGCTGCACTTGCTTCTGGCCTCAGGCACCACCTGGTGGGAGGAATTAAGTGGCAGATCAGAGCAGGAGTGCAGAGCCTGCTTAAGATTTGAATCCAGTCTGGGTTGGCAGTTCTTGGGGGAGGAGGAGCACAGGTGTGCCAGAGCTTGCTGTATAGAAAGCTCCAAAAACAACAATGCATCCCCTCAAGCTTGGGACAAAGTACTCTTTACTCTCCAAGTAGTCATACCCTGACAAAAAAACTCAAGGGTCAAGTAGTTGGCTGGGAACATGGCCAGGCAGCAAAAATGCACCCAGATTCAGTCTCAGACTTTGGAATCTTTCTTTGGTGACAAAGAAGACCAAAACATACAGACAGAAGAAGTCAACAAAGTCAAAGAGCCTACATCAAAAGCCTCCAAGAAAAATATGAACTGGTCTCAGGCCATGGGAGAATTCAAAAAGGATTTGGAAAAGCAAGTTAGAGAAGTAGAGGAAAAATTGGGAAGAGAAATGAGAATGATGCAGAAAACCATGAAAAACAAGTCAATGACTTGCTAAAGGAGACCCAAAAATACTGAAGAAAACAACACGTTAAAAAATAGACTAACTCAAATGGCAAAAGAGTTCCAAAAAGCCAATGAAGAGAAGAATTCCTTGAAAGGCAGAATTAGCCAAATGGAAAAGGAGGTCCAAAAGACCACTGAAGAAAATACTACCTTAAAAATTAGACTGGAGCAAGTGGAAGCTAGTGACTTGATGAGAAATCAAGATATTATAAAACAGAACCAAAGGAATGAAAAAGTGGAAGACAATGTGAAATATCTCATTGGAAAAACTACTGACCTGGAAAATAGATCCAGGAGAGATAATTTAAAAATTATTGAACTACCTGAAAGCCATGATCAAAAAAAAAAAAGAGCCAAGATATCATCTTTCAAGAAATTATCAAGGAGAACTGTCCTGATATTCTAGAGCCAGAGGGTAAAATAGAAATTAAAAGAATCCACAGATCACCTCCTCAAAAAGATCCCAAAAAGAAAACTCCTAGGAATATTGTTGCCAAATTCCAGAGCTCCCAGATCAAGGAGAAAATACTGCAAGCAGCCAGAAGAAAACAATTTGAGTATAGTGGATACACAATCAAAATAACACAAGATCTAGCAGCTTCTACATTAAGGGATCAAAGGGCTTGGAATATGATATTCCAGAGGTCAGTGGAGCTAGGATTAAAACGAAGAATCACCTACCAAGCAAAACTGAGTATCATGCTCCAAGGCAAAATAGGAATTTTCAATAAAATAGAGGACTTTCAAGCTTTCTCAGTGAAAAGACAAGAGCTGAATGAAAATTTGACTTTCAAACACAAGAATCAAGAGAAGCATGAAAAGGTAAACAAGAAAGAGAAATCACAAGGGACTTACTAAAGTTGAACTGTTTTGTTTACATTCCTACATGGAAAGATGATGTGTATGATTCATGAGACCTCAGTACTAGGGTAGCTGAAGGGAATATACATATATGTGTGTGTGTACATATGTGTATATATATATTTACATATATATATTATACAGAGGGCACAGGATTAATTGAATATGAAGGGATGATATCTAAAAAAATCAAATTAAAGGATGAGAGAAGAATATATTGAGAGAGCAAGAAAGGGAGTGATAGAATGGGGTAAACTATCTCGCATAAAAGTGGCAAGAAAAAGCAGTTCTGTAGGAAGGGAAGAGGGGGCAGGTGAGGGGCAATGAGTGAATCTTTCTCTCATCAGATTTGACCTGAGGAGGGAATAACATACACACTCAATTGGGTATCACCCCACATGAGAGAAGGAGGAAGAAGATAAAAAAGGGGGGATGATAGAAGGGAGGGCAGATAGGGGGAGGAGGTAAGCAAAAACAAACACTTTCAAAAAGGGACAGGGTCAAGGGAGAAAATTGAATAAAGGGGGATAGGATAGGAAGGAGCTAAATATAGTTAGTCTTTCACAACATGAGTATTGTGGAAGGGTTTTACATAATGATATGCATGTGGCCTATGTTGAATTGCTTGCTTTCTTAGGGAGAGTGGGTGGGGAGAGAAGAGGGGAGATAATTTGGAATTCAAAGTTTTAACAACAGATGTTCAAAAAAAGAAGTTTTTTGCATGCAACTAGAAAATAAGATACACAGGCAATGGGGCATAGAAATTTATCTTGCCCTATCCTATAAGAAAGTAAGGTAAAAGGGGATGGGAGGGGAGTGGGGTGACAGAAGGGAGGGCTGACTGGGGAACAGGGCAACCAGAATATATGCCGTCTTGGAGTGGGGGGGGGAAGGTAGAAATGGGGAGAAAATCTGTAATTCAAACTCTTGTGAAAATCAATGCTGAAAACTTAATATATTAAATAAATTTTTAAAAAAGAAAAAAAAATGAAAGAGTAGAGGTGGTAAGACCTATGGTCTTATTGTTATAGACTAGGGGATGGCAAAAAGGAACCTAAAACGAAGTGGTGGCTCCATTTGTGAA
Organism: Trichosurus vulpecula; assembly: GCF_011100635.1. Classification (NCBI taxonomy): domain Eukaryota; kingdom Metazoa; phylum Chordata; class Mammalia; order Diprotodontia; family Phalangeridae; genus Trichosurus; species Trichosurus vulpecula. Next base: position 96,114,901 of record NC_050574.1, on the reverse strand, counting down.
TAAGGAAATAGATACCAGAGATGTAGAAATAGAGTTTATAGGACTGAGTAACTGATTGAATACAAGAAGTGAGGTAGGAGGAAGACTCAAGGGGTCATAGATTCAGAGCTGGAAAGAACCTTGGAGGCCACCAAGATCAAACCCTCCCCAGACCTTCCCCTTAGGAATCTAAGACATAGAAAGTTTACGTGACTTGCCCAGGGTCACACAATTAGTATCTGAAGAAAGATTTGAAATCAGACCTTTTCAACTCCCAGTCCACTCTTCCACACTGCCTCTCAAAAGTAACTCCAAGGTTCTAGACATGAAGGACCAAGACAGAAACAGCAAAGTCAGGAAAAGAAGCAAGTTTAAGAGAAAGGGTAGTTTCTGGAGTTTTGTACACATTCAGTTTGAGGGGCTGTTGGAATATGAATAAATGAATAAAAATATTAAGTATTTAACATATACAAAGCACTGTGAATCACTGGGGATAAAAATACAAAAAAGGCAATCCCTGCCCTCCATTTTATAGACTAGTTGGAGAAGACAAGATATATAGGAGAATGGCAACCTGGGGGAAAGTATTCCTCTAGACGGCCCGCAATTGACAAGCAATAGTACTTGTCAATTGGAAAGCTGGAAAGTAGGGTTAAGGGAAATCTAGAGAGGTGGTGCATTTGCTATGATAGGGAAGATTGAAAGATGACATCTAGGTGGGTAGCTGGATGGAATGTGAAGCACAGTCTGGTCTGGTCTTGTCTAGAGAAGGTTACATATAGTGAACTAAGCAAGTTTACACCTGTTCAATGCCAGTCAAGGCAGCTTAGATCTAGGGAGGGTGTTACAAAGCTGAGTAGCTCAACTTCCCCAGGGACTAGGTTGTGATGTTATGGACAGGTGGAGATGTGAATCTGGAGCTCAGAAGAGAAATCAAAACTAGAGAGAGAGAAGTTTGGGAGATGCATAGATATGGTCATTGAAGCTCTTGGAATTAATTAAAGGGTTGAGGAATTTAGAGGTCAGTTTGCTAGAAGGATCATGGACTTGAACTTTGAAGTCCTCAAGAATGAAGCCAGAAGATGGGGTAAGAGGGAAGACCACAATCTAGGTACTAATCTTGTTTTAAAAAAAGTTGGCAGAATCAATTGGGGAATGACTGAACAAGTTGTGGTATATGAATATAATGGAATATAGTATTGTGATATAAGAAATGATGAGTAGGAGGATTTCAGAAAAACCTGGGAAGACTTACATGAAGTGATGCTGAGTGAGGTGAGCAGAACCAAGAGAACGTTGTACTTAGTAAGAGCAACATTGTGTGATGATCAACTATGATTGACATAGCTCTTCTCAGCAACACAATGATCTAAGACAATTCCAAAAGACTCGTGATGGAAAATGCTCTCCACATCCAGAGAAAGAACTATGGAGTATGAATGCAGATCGAAGCATACTATTTTCACTTTTTTTGTTTTTTTATGGCTTTTACCTTTTGTTCTGTTTCTTCTTTAATAACATGACTAATATGGAAATATGTTTACATGATCATATATGTATAACCTGTATCATATTGCTTGCCATCTTGGGGTAGGGGGATGGGAGGGAGGAGGAAAAATTTTGAAAATTAAAATCTTATAAAAAATGAATGTTGAAAACTACTTTTACATGTAATTGAAAACAAATAAGATACTATTTACAAAAAAAAGTTGGGAGAACGACCTGGAAGTTGGTAGGCGACAGCAACAAGGATGGAAGAGAGTACTAGAAATAATTGAATAGACCTCAAAAGAGAAATTAAGATCCATTGAAAGGTGATGTTATTGAATCATACTTTTTTCAGTTTCTTTTTATAGGGTTGGGTTTTTTTGGCAGCATGGCTAATATGGAAATGTGTTTCGCATTACTTCATATGTATAATTGATATCATATTGCTTGCCTTTTCAATGGATGGAAGGAGAGAAGAAGGAAAAGAATTTGGAACTCATTTTTTTTTAATTAATGTTAAAAATAAATGGATGAAGGAGCAATAATAAAAGAGAAAAAAGAAAGATGATGATAGAGGAATAGTCTGGAATGGAGAAAGTCATAAACTGATTCAGTGATTGCATGGCAATCCTTTTGTTCATCTATTATTGATTCTCTATCACAATGCCCATGGTAAATGTTGAAAACTCCTCATTTCCCAACCTTTCAACATGATCCCATTTCTTTCACAGAAGATGGCCTCTACCCTCACTTTACTGGAAATATTGAGGCCATTGGTCATGAATTCCTTGTCTCCCCTCTTTCTCAGATCAAAGCCTCTCTACATCTTTGCCCATTCTCTCTTATTTTGAGAATTACTTGTTCCTTCCCTTTGAGAAGACTAACTCCTCCCCTTGTGCACTTTGTTCCATGTCTTCCTGCCCTTGCTCCATCAATCATTCCCCTCCCTCTCTCATCCTTAATCTCTTTGTTCTTTTTGGCTCCTTCCCCGATCTCTACAACCATGTTCCCAATATTACAAAACCTTCACTTGATTCTACCCTTTCTTTGATCTATCATCCTGTATCTCCCTTTTGCTGCCAAGTCTTTAAAAAGAACCACAACCTACACTCAATACCTCTGCTTTCCTACGACCCTCACTCTTCACAGTCCCATAATCTGGCTCTAATCCCACCACTCTACTGAAACAGCTCTGTTGAAGTTTAATAATGATAATAATAATAGCATTTATAAATTGCCTTAAGGTTTGCAAAACACTTTACAAATATCTCATTTGACCCTCACTCAACCCTGGAAGGTGAGTGCTATTATGATACCATTTTACAGATGAGGAAGCTGAGGCAGATAGAGGTTAAGTGACTTGCCAACAGTCACCTGTCTAGGAAGAGTTGGAGGCTGGATTTGATCTCGGATCCTCCTGACTCCAAGTCTTGCATTCTATCCGCTGTGCCTCCTAGGCTGTTTATCACATAACCAGTTACTCAATGACTGTCTAAACAACCAAATCTCTGTCCTCATGCTCCTTGACTTTTTCTACAACATCAGCCACTTCCAACCATTCCATCCTTCTGAAGAGTCTCTGCTCTCTCGGTTTCTGTAACCCTTCTTTCTCCTGGTTGGTCTGCTAAGGTTCTTCTCAGGTTCCTTTGCTGGATCATCATTCACTTCTTTCCTCTTAAGTGTGGGTTTCCCACAAGGCTCTGTCCTCAGCTTTCTTTTCTTTTCTCTCTATACTCTTTCCCTTGGATATCTCTTCTCATTTACTCAGGTAAGTCCACTCATTCATCCCATCTATGCAGATGACTCCAAAATCTATGTATCCAGACCCAATATTTCTCCTGACCTCCAGTTCTGCATCTCCAAAAGCCCACGGACACCTCAAGCTCAAAATGTCCCCAAATAAATTCCTTGTGTCTGCTTCCTAGACATCTTGTCTTCCTTGCATCTTTCTTGTGTCTGCTGAAGGTGAGTTTCATTGTGGTATGGGATAATAAATAAAGATAGCCTTATTTTTCATTAGTGACATTCATGTGCTCTGTGTTCCAGTTACACTAGGCTGATTATCTCATGGGTTCCTCTTTCACCTCCTTGTATGTATGAAGACAAGCCATGAGACCACTTCCCCTGACTCTAAGTGATCTCTCCTTCCTCACATTTTCCTGGAGAATTTGTTTGCATCTCCCCTTGGCCTCTGTCATATGCTGCTTTTTTGGTTGTATTTACACAAACACATGCCGCATCTCTTTATTATTGTGCCTGGTCTCTACCTCTTGCAACCCTGAGCCTCCTTCGGAGCTCAACTCAAGTATGACCTCCTACCTGAGACTTCTCCTGATTCCCTTCCGCTGCTCATCTACCAAGTGAAATTTGTATTTTTCAATCAATCAACAAGCATTTATTATGTGCCTACTACATACCAGGCACTGTGGATACTGTACAAAGAATGCAATGATCCCTACTCACAATGAGCTTATATTCTAACAAGGGAGGCAAATACCTCTCTCTCTCTCTCTCTCTCACACACACACACACACACACACACACACACACACACATCCCACAATAGACTGTGAGCTGCTTGACAGCAGGGACTGTTTTGTCCTTCTTTGAATTCCCAGCACACAGTACCTGGCATATAACTGGTACTTAATAAATGCTCATTAACATATGTGGCTACTATGTGCTGGACACTTTACAAATAGTATCTCATTTGCTCCTCACAACAGCCTTGGGATGTAGGGGCTTTTATTATCCTCATTTTTCAGTTGAGGAAAATGAAACAGACAGAGATTAAGTGCCATGTTCAAGTTCACACAGCTAGAAAGTGTCTGAAGCTATATTTGAACTCAGGCCATTCTGATTCTAGGCCTAGCAATCTGTCCCCCACGCCATCTAGTTGCTCCCTACTACTATAGAGCTTTATAAACTAAACAGCTGAGTTTGTATTTTACCTTAAATACAATAGGAATTGATTAAGTAAAAGTCACAGGGTTAGAGATATGCTTAAGGAAAATTATTTTGGAATCAACGGATTAGAATGGGGAGAGACAAGGCAGGGACGCCATTTAGGAGACAGTTGCAATAATCTAGGCGAGAAGTGCTGAAGACCTGAACGAAGGCAGTAACTAAGTTTCTGTTTCATTACTATGTATTTTGTATCTATTTATATGTGTATGTTATTTCCCTGGATAGACTATAACCTCCTTGAGGACAGGCAGGGACTGGTTTTCTCTTTGTGTTTTTAGCACTTAGCACCACCATGGCACATAGGAGGTAATTAAAAAATGCTTGCTCACCAATTGATTGATTAGATTGTGAGCCTAGACTTGAGGTAGGCTGCATTAAAGCAATCATACTGTGTTCCTGTAATTTACCCACCTGTAATATACCTGATATCTGGAGATTTCACCTCAAACAGCTAACTGAGGCATCATCTGAGGGTTACCAGAGTGGAATACGATGGGTCTTTCTGAAAGAAATTCTCTTTCTTCCCTTTCTATTTGCAAAAATCCACTTGTGGCAGAAAACCATCTAGACCACATAGTTAGAATACCTAGTGAACTTGGAAGGTGACACCTTTGAGTTAAAATCCTGGCGGACAGGTTCTTTTGTTCCTTTCACTTCTGCACACAGGAAGGATCAGAAAAACTTTCCTGTTCATTCATTTCTCTAGAGATTCCACTACAGCAACACCTGCCCATGGAGCACAGTGTCTGGCACATAGTAGGTACTTAATAAATATTGTGTGTTGAGAAAGAGGAAGGGGAAAGGGAAAAGGGGAGGGAGGTGGAGAAAATTGAAACTGAAAAGCTTATGGAAGTGAATGTTGAAAACTAAAAATAAATTTTTTAAAAAAGAAAATCACTATATTAAAAATAAATACTTGTGTGATGACTGATGTGATCCAAATAAGTATTTTCTTTTTGTAAAGCCTTGTCAAAAGTATACTTTTAGAATCCATACGTACAAACACATTTGTAGCAGCTCTTTGTTGTGGTACCAAAGTGGAAACTGCCCAGTTTTAAAAGGTGCCCACCTATTGGGGAATGGCTAAACAAAGATGAATGTAACGGAATATTATTGTGCCATAAGAAATGATGGACTGGGCAATTTAAGAGGAACCTGGGAAGAATTTTATGAACTGAGTCAGAAGGAAGTGAACAGACATAGAACAATTTATATAATGACACCATTATGGAGAAAAACAACTTTTGATAGACTTTAGACCTCTTACTAATGCAATGATAAACCATGAGTCCAAAGGATTGAATTTGAATTAGTTCATTCACCTCCTACCAGAGAAGGGATGGACTTAAAATTGAGAACAAGACATGCATATTTGAACATGGTCAATGTCAGGATTTGTTTTGCTAGACTGCACATTTTTGTTGTGAGGATTTTGTCCTTTTGATTTTTTCATTGTTCTGTTGAGGAGATAGATATTAAGTGGGAGGGAGAGAAAAGAAACACTTTTGTTTAAAAGTATATTTTTTAAATTTTTTTTTGTAATTTTTCGAGGGGGAAAGGCAGGGCAATTGGGGTTAAGTAACTTGCCCGAGGTCACACAGCTAGTAAGTGTGTCAAGTGTCTGAGGCTGAATTTGAACTCAGGTCCTCCTGACTCCAGGGTCAGTTCTCTACTCACTATGCCATCTAGTTGCCTCTAAAAGTATACTTTTAATGTGTTGAAATTGGAACCGTCCCAGAAAATCTGAGACATATGGTAAGTATACACATGTGGATTTTGTGGAGGAACTCTTGAGCAGGCTAGACTCCTGAGAGCCTTAAGTCTTTCGGGTGAGAATTGTGATGCCCCATCTAATCCACTGAAGGAATGAGCAAGTGACAGAGTCTGTGGATGGTGGTAAAATTGCCATTTGGTGTTCAAGGAAGGGTCTGCAAGACAAATTGCTTATGCAAAGTTTATTTCACCAAAGTTAGAAAAACAAAGGCCTACAAATAAAGCAAAGGTATTTATTACAGTTGCAAAAACACAAAAATCAATTATCATTCAGCATCATCTCATGCTAAAATATAACCTTATTGTTGCACAATGTTAACAATATACAGACGTAACATGAAATCATGGGACTTGATAATAAAATCATGGAACTGACAGCAAATTGCTCTGCTGGTGCAATAAAGTCTATACTGGTCATAGGTCTGCTTCACCTTAGTCTGTGATGACTGCTATAGAAATAGCAGAAACTAGTCCTCCTAGGATGCTCACCTTTGATGATCACAGTGTAGATCTCCAAGGCTTAACAGGAACCACCAAGTCTTCCAGGGGCTCCAATTCTACCATGTTGCGTGGAGACTCCGCCAGCAAATGTGAACAGCCTTATTTTGACATGACAGCTACCTGAACTGAGTTTTCCCAGGGAGGAGACACACTTTTTGCCCATTGGGCACAAAACCGACAACCACAAATGATGGAGAGAAGCTCACAATCCCATAGCAATCCCTGCTACACACTCTAGCAAGCAACCTCCCTTCGTGCATGCGATGAATCCAAAGGAAATCAAAGGAAATGAAGACTTCCTTGTCTCTGCCCAGCCAAGAAAGCATTGCTAAGCTCTGGACCTTAAGCCATGAGAGCTCTACTCAGGTCTCACCACAGCAGAGATTTATACAATCTCTCACGCTATCCTTGTAGACTAGATGGAGAAAGGTGGGCTAGATGACATAGTAGAATTAAGTGCATTTGGAACTAGCTGAAGGACTAGACAAAAAAAGGGCCATTAATGAATGATTGGGTGTCAACTTGCAACTGTTGTTTGCTGTTCAATTGGTTTTTTCTGTCATGTCCAACTCTTTGTGACCCCCTTTGGGGTTTTCTTGGCAGAGGTGCTGGAGTGGTTTACCATTTCCTTCTCCAGCTCATTTTACAGATGAGGAAACTGAGGCAAACAGGATTAAGTGACTTGACCAGGGTCCCACAGCTAGTAAGTGTCTGAAGCCAGATCTGAACTTAGGAAGGAGAGCCATTAATGAATGATTGGGTGTCAACTTGCAAGGCCATCTCCAAATGAGCATTCTTATCTCTTCATGGCTTTGTGCTATAGAACATCTTTATCAATGAAATGGGCAAAGGCATAGGTGGCAGGCTTATCACATTTACAGAAGACACAAAACTGGTATGGATAGCTTTCACACTAAAGAATGGTCAAGACAAAAAGATCTAGATAGGCTAGATCAGGAGTCAGGAAACTACTGTTTTAGGACCAAGTCCAGTCTACCGCTTGTTTTTGTATGTCCATACTTAGTTCATAAGCCATATGAAAAAAGAAAGTGAGTCAGATTTGACCCCAGAGTCAGAGTTTTGCAATCCCTGGGTTTGAACTTGTGTAGACTCTAGTAAGATTAAAACTAGGGACAAATAGATATTTGCATATTACAATTACAAGCCAGAGGGGGCTTGACTATATAGCAATTACCTGGAAAAGACTGGGGAGATTTTCTATACTGTAAGTTTCAAGTCAATCAATAGTGTGATAAAGAAGAAAAAAAATGTTGATACCATTTTAAACCACATGAGAAGAGGCACAGAACATTTAGCATGAAGGTGATGGTTCCATTAACCTGTCCTAGTCAGATGACATCTGACATCTGAAGTACTGTCTTCAGTTCTAGACACTACATATTAGAGAGACTGATAAACTGGAGAGGAGCTAGCACCTTCCCTCTGCTGATTATTTCCATTTAAACTATATGTAACTTACAAGCTTACATATATAATTGTCTACATGTTGTCTTCCCTATTAGACTGTGAGCTTCTCAAGGGTAGGAGCTGTCTTTGCCTTTTTTTGTATCTCCAGAGTTCAGGACTACGTCTGGCACGTAGTAGGAGCTTAACAAATGTTTGTTGATTGACACTGAAAGTATTTGAAATGCTCTTACTATCCAGAGAGACATTTCCTCATCTCCAAAATGAGGATGGGACTGAATTACCTCTAAGGTTGGACTGAATCATCTCCACATCACAATCCCATGAACCATAGTACAATACACGCAACGATATTAGAAACACTAAAGCATATGCCTCCATGAGAATCATGGATGGTTTTCGGTGAAAAAACTATAGAAGGGAATCTGCTTTTTTAATAACCCAGATGTTTTTGCTGAAAGGCAGTGCCACAGATTGGCTGCAACTCTGTTGTTGGTTTTGATTAGAAAGCACCAGAAGGAGTGTTTTTCAAGATAGGCACCATAAAAAAAAAAAACATGCATATGTACAGCACATGCACCTGATTGGGATAGAAGGAAAAAGTCCAATTATATACCTATAAATGTAACTCTGTGTCCTTTTACCTGTGGAGGAGTTATTTCTGTAAATCACTGAACTAACAATTCCCTCGCCTTATTCATTAAGAAAACATAACACCCAAGAAAGCAAACACCCAAAGAAATTTGCATTCTTTAGCTGCTTTCTTGGGCAGAAAGTTAATCCAACCTTGGATACCACAAAAGAATGAAGCTGTACTAAACACGATATTCAGCCCCAGAGAGGCTAAGAAAGTGCTTACTTCATGGTAGACCTTAGGACAGCAGCCTCAGATACATTCAGGCTGTCCACAGGCTCACTGGCTGTCTACAGTAGAAGTGTCAGACACAGAGCGCAGGGGTGGCCTATCAGCCTGAACCAGATGGAAATATAATTGGTAAAATAAAAATGCATTAAAACATAGATAATGTCAATATGCAGTTTTCTAAGTCAATATGTGCCCACAGGGATCCTCATATATCTATATCTGGATATATACATACATATATGTATGTGTATGCTTGTGTATGTATCTGTACATACAGATACCTATCTATATATCTGTATGTACATATGTACGTAGAGATATATATGTACAGATATATAGATATATTTCTGTATGTACATATACATATATATCCATTTCTAGTTCAGTTTGACGCCGCTGTCTACATTTCTATCAATTAAATACTGGACAGGTAGCGGGGGCTGGAGGGCAGGGAGAAACATAAACTCAAAGCCAAGACAACCTTTGCAATATCACATGGCTTCTATACTCCAAAAGGGAACCCTTCTATTCATAATGATCCTCCTCCACTACAATGTGAGCTTCTTGAGGGCAGGGACCATGTTTTTATTTTCCTTGGTATCCCAGTGCTTAGAAGAGTTCCTGACACACAGTAAATGTTTAATAATTTTTTTATCGGCCAAATGGCTTTCATTGTCAGCACCAAGCTAATGTACCCCACACATGTGACGTCATCCTGTCCTGGGCTGGAATGTCAATATGGTTTGCTTCTGAAAGAGGACCTTTAACATAGACCTCGATCAGCTTCCATGGAGTCAGAACGAATCTGATGGCTGCTTTTCCTCTTCTTCCAAAGGGTGGCTAGATTCATTAAGAGAGCAGCCTTTGTATCCCAAAGCACAGATATCAGGTCCACTTGGCATTTTAAAATACCCAGTCAGGCTTTGGCCCTTGTAACAGTGAGTGGTTGCAGTGACTGATATTCAGTAGATTTGGATGCTAATAATAGTAATAATAAAATATGAGAATGATATGACAATAATAACTGGCATTTCTATTTTAAAGGAATTTTAAAGAATTTTAAATTTTAAATTTAAAGGAATTTTAAAGCCTGCAAAGTGCTTTATATACATTTTCTTACTTGAGCCTCACAACAGCCATGTGAGGTAAATACTATACGTGGAAAGTCTTTCCTCTTTTCTCCTTCTCTCTATCCCTAATTCAAGAAAAAACAAAACAAAATTCCTTACAGATGAAATTCTGAATGTAAAAGGTGGCAGGTGAGAGCAAGAAAACGGGGTTCCCTACCAAAGCAGTATGTATGTCTACAAGTTCTAGATTTTTTTATTTTTTTGGATCAGGGGCCCTTTTGGAAGTTTAGTAAAGCTTATAAACCCCCCTTTCAGAATAATATTTTTAAATGCAGAAAATAAAAGATGTTGGATTGCAGAGGAAACCAATGATATTGAAATAGATACCAAAGTATTTTTTAAACCCAGTTGACAAACCCAGGTTAAGAACCCCCATTCTGTTGGAAGGTATCCAGGAGGGCATTTTTGTGGTTTCTTCATTGTTTTTCTGAATGAGTGTGGTCATTGCCTTTCCCTTGAAATGGGGTCTGTGTGGTCCTAGTCTTCCTCACCACTATACCTCTGCCTGGAAACAACATATATGCAGCAACTACAAAAGACAAGCAGGAATAGCACCGAATGACTTATCACCAGGACACTCACGGCAAAGAGGTACAGGGTTTTATCACAGTAATCCTGAGGCTGGTGGAAAGGAGGAATAAAATTGGGCAGGTAGATGGAAAAGACCCAATAGTTGCCCAGTATGAACCAGATGAAGAGGAAGAGGCTGAGGATGAGGTGGATGTAGTATTTGTGAGCATTCTGTCTCCAGGGATATTCATCATCATCGTCATCGTCGATTACAACAGACTTGGAGAGCAGCTGTCTCATCTTGGTAGAGTCATAGAGCAGAAGGGAAACCTGTGACATGGGTGGAGGGGTCCAGGCAGGCAGGGAAGGGGAGGGGGAGGAGAAAGAGAAAGAGAGGAAGAGAATGTCATAGATCATTAGAGATGGAAGGTGTGGGGTGGTGGAAACAATTTTTAGAGTTCACTTAGTTATGGGATCATGGATGAAGAGCTGGATCCAACCTCCCCATATTTTTTAAAAACAAATTTGTTTTGGGGCAGCTAGGTGATGAAGCATTGACTCTGGAATCAGGAGGACCTGAGTTCAAATGTGCCAAGAGAGTCTACATCCTTCTTATTCACCTTAGCAGCATGTCAACTCTTTGAGGGCAGACACTATCTCTTTTATTTGTGTGTCCAGTGCACAATAGGAACGTAATCAATGCTTATTAATTTATTGGCTGATTGACTATGGAAGTCATATCACCACTTTCTCTAAAACATGGATAATGATATCTATTCCCTAAGCTCTTGTCTCACAGGAATACTGTGAGAAAAAAAGGTATTATGGGGGGATGGGCTGAAGTCAGCTCCAACTGGAAGCATTAAATTTTCCCACTTCAGAAATTAATGAACACTACAAATCAAGGCTTGATTTATTGTTTTGTTGATCGTGTAGTTTTAAGAAAATTGGAGAAAATATTAATAATGCACATTAAACTTAAAAGTGTGTTTAGGGTTTGTTTTTTTCCTGGAGGGCTGGTTGTTAAACATTTACCAGCACACCCCTGGTATTATGTAAAAAGAGAGGATTTTTGTAGGGCCAGGAGAGGGAGGGAGGAATGGGTTCATTCCCACCCCCACCTTCCCACTTCTCTTGTTACTGCAAACATACAGGAATCTCCATTGAGATTCCAACCAGGTAGAAAGCATTCCAGGTGCTCTTAGTGGAGAAGTCTGAGTGTGTCACACCAGGGTTAAGTACGACAGAAATAGGAGGTCCTGTAATTCCAGTCTGTCATGAAGCAGCTACTTTGTTTCCCTGTAAAGGCTTCCCTGCACAAATGTGCATGTGTGCTTGCGTGTGTATGTAGATGGTGGTTACAAAAGGATAGAGTGCTCGGAGCAGGGTTAATGAGGTCAGTGTTTCTCCTGCCCCATCACACTGTTCACACTACATAGCAATAACTAACATTTCTGTGGTGCTTGAAGGTTTGCAAAACACTTTACACACGTCTTATCTCACCTGCACATCTTTACCACAACCGTATGAGGTGAGAGCTTTTATTATTCCCTTATTACAGATGAGGGAATGAAGGCTGAGAGACAAGTAAGGTGTCCGTGGTAACCCAGCAGGATTCAAACTCTGCTCTCCCTGATTCCAAGTCCAGCGTTCTACCCTATAGGGAAAGCACCTAGAAGCCAATATCATGTCGCTATCCTGCCCACTCTTAGGAGCTCTGCTTATCCCTAACAGGGGAATAAGGATGTTCCGTGGAGAGGGCAGAAAGGGTGAAATTAGGCTAGCAGAGAAGAGGGGACCAGAGGGGAAGGGAACTGAAAACGGAGACAGGGAGGAAAGGTCTGGGAGAGCCACCTCACTCCCTTTAAGCATCCACCGTTTTTTGGTCCCCCATCAAAAATGACCCATCTTCTGTTCCATTCCCTTAGGCAGGGGTGGGGAACTTGTGGCCTCGAGGCCACATGTGACCCTCTAGGTCCTCCAGTGCAACCCCTTGGATTCAGTCAAAGGGATGGACTTGAGGACCTAGAGGGCCTTTGGCCCTTGCTCTTGGGGTTCTGTTCTCTGCTAGCTAATCTGATAAACTAATTCAAGCCAAGGTGCTAATGATAGCTTTGTTTCTCCATTGCAACCAGGGCCCTAAATGCCTTAATGCCTCTCATATCGACAAATAACTGGAATTTCAGACCCAACAAAAGGCAGGAATATACACTGGGTGGGGGGCTGGGGGTGGTAAACAGCCTTTTTTGGTGGGCATCTCCAGTCACAGAGGAAGCCTGCTCATAAAGCCAGCCCTGATAGAAACCATCTGACTTTCCTCCTGCCTGTAGTTGTGTTGGTAATTTCCCCTTTTAATGACTTGTACCAAATTGGGAATTGGACTGTTAGAAAGCATATGCCCAGCTCTGTTCCACCTTATACTCAAAGTATGTCTGTTATGAGCCCTTGGGGACCGGAATTCAGTACTGCTACTTTCTCCTCAAGAAGTGGTTAAAACTAAACTTAGAAGGAAGAACCAGAAGAATAATGAAAACTATAATGACATGGAAGCATCTTGCTGGGTGAGTGGGTACACACATGCTTGTGGGTGTCTTGAGCTCGGGAGTTCTGAGCTTCACTAGGGCTAGTGTCGATTGCTTGTCTGCACCAAGTACAAGACCAGTATGTACACAAGCCCTTCCTCGGGAGTGCAGAGGCTATCAGGTTGCCCAGGGAGGATTGGGCTGACTCAGCCGTAGATCCAAGCTGTCATGCCAGTCCACAGTGGAATTTAGGATTAGGGCACCTGGGAGGTACCTATACTTACAGCCTGGGGGAGATAGGGAAATCTAGTCTTAAAAAAAATAAAAAATTGAAAGACTTAGGAACTCTTATCGGGCACAGTGATCAAAATTCCAGAGGTCCTTTGATGAGGAAGAATGCTATCCTCATTCTGACAGAGAGATAATGGACTAAATATGCAGAATGAGACATAGCCCAATTGGGAATTTGTTTTGTTTAATTATGCATTTTTGTTACAAGGATTTTTCCTGGGGAGCAAGGAGGTTGGAGGAAGAGAGAGAGAGAAAATGAATACTTGATAATTGGAAAAAATAAAGTATAATTTAAAAATAACTAAACTTAACTAAATCCCCCTGCTATGGATTTCCTTTGGGTGAAGAATCTAGGCCTACCTCCATCTCTGCTCCCACCCCTCCCTAATTTGTCAGAACATCTGCATTCCAGAAGTGGGATGTGTGTCTGTTTTTAAATATTGAGAACAGGTCATTACACTGTGCAAAGGCCTAAATTTGAATGGAGAATCTCCCTCCCAAAATGACATAGAAAAGATGTGATACTGGTTGGAATCCAAGAGGCTGGAACACAGTAAACCTTAAGCAGAAGGGAGAAGAATGCCAGAATTCAGGGCTCATCTCTTCCCAGATGAGTGAGGTGCTGTTCAGTCATGCCAGATGGAACCACAGAGTTTGATGGCTAGCTGTGATTTAGTTTTTAAATGAGGCATGTCCCTGAGGGTGGGGAGAGGAGATGGGATGAGGGACAAAGAGGGTAATTTAATATGGAATGATGGCTGAGGAATGTGTAGCATTTCATGAAGAAATGTGCAGCATTTCCATTGTGAATGAGTCAGAGTACGGACAGTACTCTATTAACTGGCCCTCATCCAACCAGAAAGCTTTGGAAGCTAGCACTTCCATATCCTCAATACAAATCCTCCTTCTAAGAAGCTAGCCAGAACAGGATCATAGACTAGAGATGGAAGGGACCCTAGAGGTCTTCTACTCCCACTCTTTTATTTTATAAAAATAGGAAATTGAGGCCAAGAGAAGTGACTTGATTTGAATTCATCTTTCCTTTGGCTACAATCCGGCATTCTTCCTGCAACCAAGGAGACTATAAAAATGGATTTATATAATTGGGATGGCAGATGCCAACTATGTGCTGTCTCAGGAAAAGAAACTTAACACCTACTATGTGCTAAGTGCTTTGTACAAATATCTCATTTTTTTTTACAACAGCCTTGGGTGGTACATCTTATTATTATTATTCAGATATTGTAGTTGAGGAGGCCAAGATTAAGTGGCTTGCCCAGAGTCAAGCTAGTAAGTGTCTAGGTCACATCTGAACTCAGGTCTTCCTGAGAGAGCCCAACGCTCTCTCCACTGTGCCACCAGATGACAATGGTGATTTACCTCTTGACTTTTCTAGGAGCAGTCTCTGTGCCCTACTGCTGACACTTTCCTGGGCTGTTTTAAAGTCTTAGAAAAAAAATTGTGGTAACTAATGTTCTACAGGCTGCCAGCTGCAGGAAAATCCAGGAAGGGAGGGGACAGGAGGAGAGGGAGGAGGAAGGAGAGAAGGGAGATGGGAGGGTTTTCTTTCCTCTGCAATTCAAGAAGGCAGCTTGCTGTTTGGCTCAGAGCTGGAAAATTCAGGATAAATACGAGGTTAAATAGAAAAATAGACTAAACCTGGACTTCTAAGTGTGACCCTAACGTAGAGAACAGCCATGCTAGGGAGATTTCTCTTAAAACCAGGTTCTGTTGCTTGGTTTCCTTATTTGTACATTTCCCACATTTCATTGGGAAGAGTTTGCTAAAAATGTACCATAAGGGTCATAGCAGGAGGGGAATAATGTGCTCATGGGCTACTTGAGACATCAGCTGTCTTCTCCAAGGCAGAATCCTGTTGCCCCCCAGTGGCTGCACCATGTCCTGGCTACTGGCTGAGCTCCACAGCTGGAGTGGCCAGAGTAAACATGGCTGGTCCCAAACATGCCTGGATTTCCTTTCAGGGCTGACAGATAACCAGCTGAGTTGGTTACCTTATGCTACAGGCTCTAAACGCCTCTCCCTCTTTTAAACATGGAAGCATTTTCTCTGGCTTTGCTAAAGCAGACACGAGCAATTTACAAGATCCTGCCATTTTTCCGCTGTTGCCGTGATACGACAGCCACGATCCCTTTGACGTGCTTTCTTATTCCTAGCATTTCATAGTCCGCCTCTTTGTGAATCTCTCAATTTTTTTTTACCTCCTAACTTTTGACCTCTTATCAAGCAATTTTCTTTCTCCGAAAAGTCATTTGAACAATACTGTGTAGCATGGACATAGAATGTATTTCTTCTGAGGATATGAGCTAGTCAATTTATCAATCTATCTGAAAAAGGAGTTAGGCGGCTCAGGTTCCTGACCCAGGCCAGCTACAAATGAGCTATTTTCCCATCTGTAAAATTGATGGTGTAGACAAGATAACAACGATAATATAACTTAAAAATAATGCTAGCTGTAACACCAATAATAATAGCTAGCATTTACACACCACCCCCAAGGGGGTGGGGTCATTTCTAATACTATCATTCTCAAGCCATTATCTGATGTGCCCCAATATCAATTAATCGGCTGATATCTCCCTATATCAATTAATCGGCTGATATCTCCCAATATCAATTAACCAGCTGATATCTCCCATTATCAATTAGCCAGCTGATATCAACTTGATAATTGAGAGCCAGGTGGCACAGTGAATAGTGCTCACTTAGAGTCAAGAAGACTTCAAGTTCAAATCCTGCTCCAAATATGTATTAGTTGTATGACCCTGGGCAGTTCACTCAACCTCTCAATCTCAGTTTCTTCGTCTGTAAAATGGGAATGATAGCATCTACTTCACAGGGTCAAATGAGAAAACACATGAAAAGCACTTTTCATACCTTAAAAGACACGATATATAGATGCTAGTGTTGCCTAAGATGGAAATGTCCTTGAGGGGCCTGAATGCTGAACATGGAGGCCTCTGTGTCCATCCTCCCCTCCCTCAATGGGTGGGAGTGGCCTCCTTTGATTGGCTGCCTGAGTCTTCCCAAATACTGAAGAGGTGAGAAGGGAAGGTGTTCCTTCCCCTGCCCTCTCCCTTTTACCCCACTCTGAGAAATGGGTCTGGGAGTGTTCCTTTCTGTTTCTGGTCTGTGTTATTTGTCCTCCTCAGTTTCAGGTACTGCAAGTTAGAGCCTCAGCAGTCTTGGAGCTAGGATTGTAGATAGGATGGCACAGCCAGCCAGCCTGGCGTGGAAGCCCTGAGAAGCCAAGGTGTTGGGGACTTAAGCCCCAGGCTGGTTTTGAACTTGGAACTGGGACTGTGCTCTATGGGAACTGAGCTAGCCTGTGAAGAGTGGTGGAAAAAGAGATTGATCCCTTTGGTCAATAGTTTTAAAGATGTAGGCGGCCAATAAAAGGAGGGTAAGCCCACCCGTGTGGCAGGGGATGCAGAGACTTGCATCGTGGGCAATCCAAACCTACCCCAGAGGCCCCTCAAGGGCATGCCCAGGTTACACTATATTGTGGTTGTTATAATTTCATAAAAGGACATTTACCAAGAAGGTATGGCAAGGAACAAGGACAAGGACGTGCCCCCAAACTAGGGGCACAGTCTCCCCTCTGCAATAAACCATCCCTGGGAAGAGTGGGAATATTCTTAAAGTCATGGGTACAAAACATCCCCCCACCCCCAGGTTCTGGGATGCAGTCTCCCACAAATAGATACTGAATCCAGTGCAGGTCGTATGTGGCAAAGGCTCATGGCTCCCTGAATGAAGAAAAAGGTCAATGGATAAGAGTGTTGGGCCTGGAGTCGGGAAGATCTAAATTCAAATCCAGCCTTAGACATTTGCTAGCTGCGTGGCCCCAGGTAAGTCACTTAACCGCTGTCTGCCTCAGTTTCTTCAATCGTAAAATGAAGATAATATTAGCACCTACTACCCAGGATTGTTATGTGGATCAAACGGGATAACATTTCTAAAGTACTTAGCACAGGGCCTGGCATGTAGTAGGCGCTTAATAAATGCTTGTTGCCTTCACTTCCTTCCCCCACCTTCCTGGAGTCCTCATGAAGCTCCCCTGCCCCCCACCAAGGTATGTGTAGCTCTCCACCAGGCCCTGAGGATGGGGGTAGGGACCCTTGTAAAATCCTGAAGCTGCCTTTTCTTGGTGTGTTGAATTTATCCTTGAAACACCGCCATTGTTGGGACATTGCTACAGGCACCCATGGGAAGTCCAAATCTCCTGATCTTTTGAAGGTTATAAGGTTTTCCTCTGGTCAAGGAGGCATGGGAAAGTCAAAGATTTCCCACCTTACTTTCCCTATTCCCAAACAATTCCCTTTCTAGGGTGGAAGAAATTCCCTCCACCAATGCAGATCAGTCCCTTCTCTGCAATTTAAACTTGGAACAATAGGAAGCTCCTAGTGTTCCTGGCTCTCAGTCACACAACCAATGTGTATCAGGCTCAGGGCTCAAACCCAAGTCTGGGCTGGCTTTGAAGGACAACTCTCTAGTCAATTTACCTCTTTTTAAAAAAACTCCATCAAACCATTGTGTCAAAGACGAATCCAGTTGATGCCTTAATTTTAGTCCTCTCTAAAACATCCCTAAAATGTTAAATGGAGCATGACTCTTTTCAACCACTAGAAAAAAAACTTTGTTTACCTTTCGTATGTGGACTTTTTTGTACCAATCCAACATCTCTAAGTCCTCTAAGAGGCCAAGGCATGAGGTAGAACAGTGTCCATAATAGCATGTCTTTTATTTCCAGTGCCTAATGTAGTGCCTGGCACAATAGTCGGCCCCTGATAAATGCTCATTGGTGATTTATTGTTTGATATGCTGATGATCACAAAGTCCAAGCAATATTTTATTCAGTGACTCTGGACTAAGCAAATTCATTCTTCTTCCATTTTCCCATCAATAAAATGGCATGATGGGACTAATACCCCACTTCCCAGAGATACTGGGAATACAAATGCATTCTTTTGATGGTGCTTAATATTAAATGTTATCATTGCTAATAGAATTCTATATCTGGTGCATCTTAAAAATTTACTCCCTATTGGAGCTAATGATTATTGACTTCTTGTGAATTACCTTGTGGTGATGAGTATCAAAATTTAATTTGTTATTGCCTGGTTTTAGCTAGGCAGGAAAACATCACTATTGTTTATTAGGGTCCCAGGCTGTTCATTAAAGGAAATCACTCTAGTTTCTCTGGTTTCTTTCCTAGAGGAAAAGTTTTCTGTTATTAAAACAGATTGCCCAGATTCTAACATCTCTGAAGGAAAAGTTCAACTCAGCTGTCAGATGGCTCTGAAAGTGAAGCTGCCAAAGTTAATGACTTCCTTTGTGCTAGTTATCTTCTTTATGGAAGCCTATTCAGGAGTTCTGGCTATAAGACTCTGTTTTAGGTAAGACTGCGTTCTAATAAGAGCCTTAGGGGTAGCTGGGCACCACCAGAATCCAAGATGGAACTGGAGAGTAATAGATATTTTGAAAATAAATTTTGTTTTAGGGTGGGTAGTGAAACAACAGGGTCTTTGTAATATAATATTAACATGGAAGCCTCTGTGTCCATCCCTCCCCTTGCCCCATGGGTGGGAGTGGCCTCCTTTGGTTGGCTGCCCGAGTCTTCCTGAGAACTGAAGAGGTGAGAAGGGAATGTATCAATTAATCAATGAGCATTTATTAAAGGCCTACTGTGTTCTAGGCACTGGGGATACCAAGCAAAAAAGACACAATCCCTACTCTCAAGGAGTTTATGTTCTATCTAAGGAGACAATGAGAATGGATAGATAGAGAGACAGACAGATAGATAGATAGATAGATAGATAGATAGATAGATAGATAGGTAGATAGGTAGGTAGACATATAAATACAGATATATGGATAGATTGTTGTTGATTCTCAATGAGGACCATGACATCAGGAAGGTGATGTCATGACTTGCAAATGAATTGGATTTTAAGTGAGGCAGCACTATGCAAAGTCACCAGCCTCACTTTCTCCTCTGAAGCCATCTGGGTCCAGTGGCCAGCCAGATATGGATCAGGGTGACTGGAGATGGCCCCTATGGATAGATAGATATAGATGGATAGATAGATATGGATAGATAGATAGATAGTTGGATAGATATAGATATAGACATATAGATATAGCTACAGGAAAAGAAACATATATCATATATATATAGACATAGATATATAGAATAAATGTTAACAGGATAAATATAAGAGAGTATGCAGGAAGGGCACCAGAAATTTGGGGGGAAGAGAAAAAGCTTCATGTAGAAGGTAGCGCCTGAGCTGTGTTTTGATGGAAATGAAGGATTCCATTGGGGTGGAGGTAAGGAGGTAGTGCATTCCTGGCATGAGGGGCCATCAAGGCAAAGACATTGAGACAGGAAAGTAATGTGGGTAAGGAAGAGAGATCAGACCAGTTTGGCTGAACTGTGGAGTGTGGGAAAGGGAGTGATATATAAATGAGGCTGGAAGGATATATTAGGACAAGATTGTGAAGGGCTTAAGGGTAGAGGGGCAGGGAATAAGCATTTGTATAGAGCCTATTACGTGCCAGGCACTGTGCAAAGTGCTTTACAAATATGATCTCATTTGATCCTTGCAACAATCTTGAGAGGTGGGTGATGTTATCCATTTTATAGTTGAGAAAACTGAGACAAATAGAGGTAAGTGACTTGCCCAGGGTCACACAGCTCATAAGGATCTGAAGCTGGATTGGAACTCAGGTCTTCCTGACTCCAGGCCCACTGGGGCACCTAGCTGCCTTTAAAAACTGAGCAGAGGAGTTTATATTTAGTCCTAGAGGCAACAAAGCACCACTAGAATTTATTGAGTAGGAGAGTGGAATGATCACATGTGCACTTAAGGCAAATCGCTCTAGCAGCAGTGTGGAGAATGAATGGAAGAAGAGAGAGACTTGAGGTAGTGAGACCAACTAGACCTTTGTGGTTTTTGTTGTTGAGTCATTTCAGTTGTGTTTGACTCTTCATGACCCCATTTGAGTTTTTCTTGGCAGAGATAATGGAGTGGTTTTGGCATTTCTTTCTCCGCATCATTTTGCTGATGAGGAAACTGAGGCAAACAGGTTTAAGTGACTTGCCCAGGGTCACACAGCTAGTAGGTGTCTGAGGCTGGATTTGAACTCAGGAAGAGGAGTCTTTCTGACTTACAGGCCCAGCACTCTGTGCATTATGGCGCCACCTAGCTGCCCAGCAGCAGCAGCAGCAACCACAAGGCTTAGGACTGTAGATCTACTAGGACATTGACATAGTCTAGTTGAGAGGAGACGGGAGCCTGAACTAAGATGGCAGTTATATGAGTAGAGAAGAGTTCAGAAGAAAGGTTATAGAGCTGGAAACAGTGAGACTTGACAACTCAACTAGATATGTGCAGTGAGGTGAGGGGTCAAGAATAGTTTAGGAAGAAGTGAGGTGGTATAGTACATAGACTATGGGACCTGGAGTCAGCAAGTACCTGAGTTCAAATCCTGCCTCAGGCACTTACTAGCAAGTCACCTAACCTTTCCTGTGCCTTATTTTCCACACCTGTAAAATGTGGGAGTTGGATCTGGACCTCCAAATACCCTTTCACCTCTAAATCTATCCTCCTGTGATCTTATAATAACATTGAGGGTACAAAATTGGGAGACTGGAAGGCAGTGGTGCCTTCGATAGAAATCTGGAAGTTTGGCAGAAGAGTGGGTTTGGAAAGAAAGATAATGAGTTATGTTTTCCATATGTTAGGCTTGCCATGTGTCCTTGGTATATTGAATCTGAAATGTCAAATAGACAATGGTGTGGAACTGAAGCACATGAGAGAAACTGAGGCTGGATACGTAGATCTGTGAGCAATCCGTGCAGACGATAGTTAGACTCATGAGAATAAATGAAGTTACTGAAGGATCATGCCACTTGTGATGAAGCGTGCTACCCATCCTGACAGAGAGGTGAGGGTCATACTGAAACAGAGAGACAGAGAGAGACACACAGAGACACAGATAGATAGATAGGGAAACAGAGAGAGACATTGACACAGAGACAGGGAGACTAGAGACAGAAAAAGAGAGGCAGAGAGTGTCACACAGAGACAGAGAGACAGAGAACTAGAAAGACATCAACACAGAGACAGAAATAGAGAGACAGGCACAGAGACAATGACAAAGATAGAGACAGACAGAGGGGGATAGAGTCAGACAAATAGAGACACAGAGAGAGGATGGCAGGTTACGATCTGGTAGAGAAGATGGGAGGGGATGGGTTCAAGCGGGCATGTGGGAGGGTTGCCCTTGGCAAGGAAAAGGGCTGCCTCTTTGTCATAGACTTGGGAAAAGGAAAGGAAAGAGGAGTTTTGAGATGAAGAGATAGGGGATGAAAAGCTTCACATCAAATGGCCTCCATCTTCTCAGGAAAGAAGGCAAGATATTCAGTTGAGAAAGAGGGGGTGGAGGGTATATGGGAGTCTTGAGGAAGGAAGAGAAAGTTTGGAATAGCTTCTATGAGGAATGAGGTGGAGAATCAACTAAGGAAGAATAAAAGGCCCACTTGGATGCAGCGAGGACCCGGCTGAAGGTGGATAATATAAGCTTAGAATGTGTCCAGTCAGAATAATTGTGACATTTCCTCTAGATCTGTTCAGCAGCGCACATTTGAGTAAGAATGGAAGAAGCAGATGGCAGGAATAACCCAGGTGTGAAAGCTATTTAGATGAGGAGACTGAGGGTCAGAGTGGTTAAGTGGCTTGTCCATGGTCACTGAGCTGGGAAAGGGATGAGTTGGGATAGAAAGGACTAGGTCCTAAGTACCAGGATTTCCTGTGGTAAAGGGACTAAATGAGATGCTGCAATAGGAAGCCTCTGGGTAACCCAGGAATACTAGGAGGATGCTAGAACTTGGAGTGGGGATAGTGATATGAAGGGAATAAAGGTATAGAAGGACAGATAACTGTAAGGAAATGACCTCTGAAGTTGATAGATGCTTAGAATGAATTCTCTTGGTCTAGAGTAACAGTTCTAAAAAAAGAAAATTTTTTTTGGAGGGGGGGAAGGCAGGGCAATTGAGGTTAATCAACTTGCCCAAGGTCACACAGCTAATAAGTGTCAAGTGCCTGAGGTTGGATTTGAATTCAGGTCCTCCTGAGTCCAGGGCTGCTCTCTATTCACTGTGTCACCTAGTTGTCCCTCAGATTTTTTTTGACTCAGAACCCCTTTATACTCTTAAAATTATTGAGGATCTCAAAGAACTCTTGTTTCTGTGGGTTGCATCTATCAATATTTACTATATTAGACATTAAAACAGTACTATTTCATAATAGTACTGTTTTAATGTCTAATACAGTATAGGAGCCCATTGAAAGGGTCTCAGGGACCTTCAGGGGTCCCCAGGTCACACTTTGATCTAGAGACTTTTTAAAAAATTTGAGATGCAATTATTCCTGGGCTTCTTTATATCAAATCATTACCTGTTGTCTCACCTTGGGAATACCCACTGGGACATCTAGAGATAAGTGGAGTGAGGAGAGATAAGCAGAAATTGGGAATTCTTTTCCTGCAAAGAAGGGAAGTGAATTCCAGAAAGAGCCCATCCCTGGGGAATAAACAAGGATTTCAGCTTTGGGCAGGACTGATTCCAGACCAAAAAAAAAAAAAAAGAAACTCAGAGAGATTCAGTAAGTCACTTTGTCCTCGTCTATAAAATGAAAAGGTTGAACTTAATCAGGGATTCTTAATCTGGGGTCCATGGACTTTTAAAAAGAAAACTCTGATAACTCTATTTTAATATACTTAATTGACTTTTTAATATATTCTGTATTTCAACATAATTGGTTTCCTAACTTTTTAAACATTCTGATAACTATATTTCAATATTTTTTTTTACTTTTTCTTAGTATTCTGATGACTATTGCAATATAATTGGTTTCCTGACTTTTTAAAAATTCTGATAACTGAATTTCAATATAATTGGATTCCTGTGTAACTGTATTTCAACATAATTGGATTCCTTTGTAATCTTATGTATTTTACTTTATGCATTTAAAGAAATAGTTCTTAAGAAAAGATCCATGGGCACAGCAGAGTCAGAGAACCAGAGACAGAGAGAGGCAGAGAGAATATGACAGGTCGCAATCTGCTGGAGAAGATGGGAGGGGATGGGTTCAAACAGGCAAGGAGAAGGGCTGCCTCTTTGTCATACACTTGGGAAAAGGAGAGAAAAAGGAATTTTGACTTAAAGAGACAGAGATGAGTGAGTTCATGTCAAATGGCCTCCATCTTCTCAGTAAAGAAGGCATGTTTTTCAGTGGAGCAAAAGTAGATAGGGGGTACCCTCAATGTACCAGATAGTCAAAGGTGTCCATGACATTAAGGGTAAGAACCCCTGAACTAGATAATCTCTAAGTTCCCCTATAGCTCTAAATTTGTATTCCTGTATTTCCCTGCAAATGATCAAGGCCTCCTTCCCTGTACATTTATACCTGGAACACCTGCACTAATGTCTAAAATTTCTTGCAATTTTCTGTTTTTGCCATAGTCATTTTAAACTTCTCTCTGTTTCTCTGTAATAAGTAACAGTAAAACCTCATCCTTCCAAAAAACAAAAAAATGAAAACAGAAGACTTCTGTGCTGATTTCAGGGGAAGCAAGGAAGGGCAAAACTGGAAGTTGAGAGGGGTGGTAACAGTGATAACCAGCAGGGGGAACCAGAGAACCAAACCCTGGGAGGGAAGTAAATGGAAGTACTCTGGGAGTACCCTTTGATACTCAAAGATTGAACCCTCCAATACTTCGCTGTTTTCCTAAGTTGCATAAAAAGAGCAGTCAGGCAGAATTTAGGACTTAGCTGACAGCCACAGCCTGGGAGATCTGTGCTGGTCCATGTGATAGGGTAGACCCAGCCAGACCAAATTGTAAAAATCTCTCATCCACAAAAGTGAAGATTATTTTCCCTTAAGAAGGGGGGAGAAAGAAGGATCAGGTCTAGATGTATGTGAATGATATGTGCCTCTATTGGCTGCCATCTATCTTCTCAAGGCCTAATCAGCTCTCAGTGTCCCAGTTGCAGTCAGACCAAATGGGTGACAGCATCTGCTGTGTGGAGGAATCGGTTTAGCCAAGCCCTGATAGTGGATTCCCAGCTCCTGCCTGGAAAATCAATATTTCCTCTCCATCTTGGTATTCAGACCACAGTGGGGAGGGTTCATTATCTCGTGATTGCAACTGCTGTTTTAAGGGCATTTCTCTGCTAACTGAAGGCTTTCCAGTAAAAAGCTGTTTACACTCCTCTGTGAGCAGCAAACACTTAAAAGAGATTTTAGGGGGCCTCCTCAGCTTAGGTTTTTTTTGAGTAAAAGTTAACATGCAAAAATATACATTACCTTCAGGCTGCCGATGATCCCTCCCACTAGCAAGTATAAGGGAATGAGTGGCTCAATGGGGCAGTCCTCCAAAAACTTCATTCCTAGACATAGGAAAAGATACAGAAAATATGCAAGGATAGAAAGTAGCACCATAAAGCAGGAAACCTTGTTATAAGATGAATTAGAGATGGCTATACTAGTCAGGTGCCAGGCAAGGGTCACATTCTTCTCCATACAAACCATCTACTTTATACCTTGAATGTATAAAGTAAATAGGATAGGAACGGAGCAGGGAGAAAGATGCTGCTGATATTGCCTCTCCCCCCAACACAGAAAAAATGCCTTTTATATTTTGCAGATCGTGTATATATGTGTATATGTATGTTCTCTCTCCCTATAGAGTGGAAGCTCCTTGAGGGCAGGCACTTTCATTTTTGTCTTTGAATGTCTAGCTCCTAGCACAATGACTAGCTCATGTAATGCTTAGTAAATGCTTCATAGTAGGTGCTTAAGAAATGCTTGTTGCTTGATTGAATACGCAATTCTTTGCTTCTTCAACTAGTCATTCTCCAATAATCCTCAGGTGTCAAGCAAAGTGCTGCAGCCAGAGTGTGAACCTTCCACAGATTGAGGGGAAAGTTCTCTTGGATAGAACCATTTAATCAATCCTGCAGAGTGTTTTACCTGGCAATTAGTTACAAAGGATGAAGAACTACTTTAAGCAAATTCAACATATGGAGATCATCACTAGAATTATTCACCTTATGAAAAGATTTCTTTAAATACCTCAAATAAACCAAAAGATATGGAGGTAGCACGGTATGATGGGAACTGACCTTGAGACCAGAAGCCCTGGGTTCAAGTCCAACCTCTGAGACAGAACTACCTTGGGACCCCTGCAAATTACCTCTTAGTGTTCTAGGCAACTCTCTTAAGACTCTGAGTCACAAAGAAGATGTAGACTGGTATTGGTAGAAGGAATCCACCAGAAACTCCCTACTGTGACCGTAGTGTGACATCAATGAAATCACAAGTCTGGTTCTCCTTAACATTCTACGACATTAAAAGATAGAGGTAACCTGGAGTAGTAGATAGGGTAATAATGGGCTTGAGGTGAAGCAAATTTGGTTTAAATCCTACTTTTGATGCTTAAATGACTTTGAACAAGTCACTCATTCTCTATCTGCTTCAGGCGACTTCCCTAGGACTCATCTACTAAGTCCTAAGATGGTCCGAACCTATGTGGGTGGAGGAGATGGTGGTCACATAATTTCCTTAAAATGGGATTTGATTGATAAAACATGGACTTAAGTATCATTAGTTCACAGTACACATATAGTGTAAAATCACGGCCATTGCATTATGGAAAGTATTGTTAGCATGTCAGCTCCCCTGGGACAGGGACTATTTTTGCTTTTTCTGTGTGTCCCCAGGGCTAAGCGCATACAGTGTTTTATAAATGATTATTAATTGATTTTTGCTTCTTGGCACACCACTAATGGGGGAATAAAAGGGAGTATGAATGATGAACAGCTAATGCCCTTTGAGTTGACAGCATGCCACCTGCATTGATAAT
Source organism: Trichosurus vulpecula (assembly GCF_011100635.1). Classification (NCBI taxonomy): domain Eukaryota; kingdom Metazoa; phylum Chordata; class Mammalia; order Diprotodontia; family Phalangeridae; genus Trichosurus; species Trichosurus vulpecula. The sequence continues at coordinate 96,088,499 of NC_050574.1, read as the reverse complement.
GGTGCCAGCATTTCAACTATGACCATCTACCACTTAATGATACCCAGGCTATGATACCAGTGACCAGGAGGTCTCATGGTACAATGAAAAGAGCCCTTACTCTAGAATAGGAGGACCCAGGTTCAAATCATGCCTCTGATGCTTATGATCTGTGTGATCCCAGGCAAATCACTTGTCTTCCTGGGGCCTTAATTTCCTCATCTATAGACGGTTTCCAAATTTCCTTCCTGTTCTAGATTCTTGATCCCGTGATTCTAATTTTGTCTGACCATAAACCAAGTGCACCCAAAGGCTTTCACATCTTTCCTTAGGGTAACTAGTCTTGCCTCACCATTATTTTTAATTAATTAATTAAATCGAAAAATTGAATTATTTAATTATTTTTCATTTTAATTTAATTTCCTTCAGCTTAATACAAGGAATGGGGACTTGACCTTTGATATCATTGGTGTAAGGCAGAGGTGTCAAACAGACAGGCTCTGTATAGCCCACAATATGCCCAGTACAACCCAAACCAGATTAAAATGTAATTGGGAAATAGTTAACAAAATAAATAAAAATACAATAAAACATAGTTAATATTAATTTTTTTGTCAATGTGAGATCCACAGGGATTGTAGTTTAGTGGCCCCACCACTGGTATAGGAAACACTATGCAGGTTGGTACCTTTTCTAACACTAACACTCTTAGATAATTGTCCAGGTAAGTGGTTCATCCAAGGTCACACAGCCAGGTAGTTTCTGACCCGGTTCTTGCGCTCACCTGGCTTTGAGGCCAGGTCTTTATCTACAACGCTGCTTACAAGGCCCAATGACTGGGAGGCTATGCCAACAGGACCCAGAAAGAAGACTTACTGAGAGATCAAAGTCGCTAGCTTGGGTAACTAATGTTTCAGCATCGCAATGATATTTCATTTCTCATTTACGCCTTGGTGGTTAACGAGACACAGCAAACCATTAACTAGTGACAACATTGTATTCTGCTGACATTCACAAAGATATCTAGGTGTGATGTGTGCGGAGATTCACAACTCAAGCCCAAAGGCAGGGGCTCCCAGGGGGAAATCAAACATATGTAGTCTTCAAGGTATCTGATTGCTTTAATTTCTGGAAATCTGTAATGGATTCCCCCAGAAGAAGCTATTAAGGAAAATAATACTGAAATGCAGTATAACTTTTTTTTTTAACAAAAGGCTAAATTCAGTTGTTTATGTCAATTTCACTATATGAATGAATTTCCTTTTTCAAACTCAAAACCCAGCTGTGAGATTACCTGCTCATTTCTCAGGAAGAAAGGCAGGCACTGTTCACTAGAGATTCAAATCAGTTCTGGAGAGTTTTTAAAACGTTCTAATAAATGTGTGTAAGTCTGTGAGCCTCATCTACCAGGCAAGATTGGGGGTAATAATTTGGTACATGTAGCTGAATGTTTTGCATGGCTGAGGATTTGTCCTTTTCAGGAACCAAAGTTATCACCCTCATTGCTGTCACTGTTATTTCGTTTTGGATAAAAACCTTTCTAAAATGCATCATGCGTTTCTGGCCACCAAATGTTCTAATGAGTCAGTATCGAGATTGATGAAATTGATGCAACATTGTGATTAGAACTATCAATTATCATGCTGTGCTATAAGGAAGCGACAATCTCAGGGGCTGGTGGAGCAAGGTCTATTTGCCCCTAAACTAAACGGCCTCAGACTTGTTGGGGCTGTGTTGTTTCTAGGTTGGTGTTTGCTTCTTCATTTTCTTCTGTCTCTTCCCCTACGTCCCATCATCTATCCTTCTTTTTGTCTATCGGAATGTCTGCCTCTAGTAGCTCTCCACATACATTTTTAAAAATAGATTTTTATTAATCTTTTGTTTTTATGTTGCCTAGATTTCTCTGTCACCTTCCTCCTTACCCCCAGTCACCCCTTATAAATTTTTTTTAAAAGAAAAGAAAAAAAGAGAAAAAAATTCAGGAAAGCCAATCACCAATCATTGAAAAATATCTGACATTGTAAGGAATTTTCACACCGCCTATGCAGAGGAACAAGGGAGGAGCCTTTTACATGTTCCTTCTAATCGGCTGTAGGCTAGAAAATGAGGCGACCAAGTTAGTTGTTAAACTTGTATGTATATTAAGAATACATAGCTTTGTATATAGTACAAACCTAAGCATTTTTCCTGTGAAGAAAGTTTCAGCGCATATGTGTAGAAGCTTTTGTGACATCAATTTTGTTTATTTTTTTCATTTGTTTTCACTTTGAGGGGCTTATTTCCTTGTTGGTTTCAGCTGTGGTCTAGATGAGGCACGCCTAACATTTCTGAGTCTCTGCACCCCTTATCTTTAAGTAAGCCTCCTTAGTCAATAAATTCCAGAGTTTGCTATATATAGGCAAGTGAATAAACTAAAGATATTAATTAAGGCATTATAAATGGAATCAAAGACTTTGGAGTATTGGACTTTGGAGTAAGAATTCCCTGACTTCTCTAACAAGCTTCTCACAGCTACCAGGGATATGGTTGGGAACTCCTGTTCTAGACAATTGAATTTGTTAAGTAAATAACTTCTGGACCAGCGTATCCACTAATCCAAAAACATTTTACTGAGTGAGTACTTATGTGGTGGAGAATCTGCAGACTAACTTTTTTTTCCTATATAGATCAAGTTTCCCGTGGAAATATAGGGCTTGGAAAGAACCCTCTGAGGTCAGCTCCCCCTACCCCTTAGCATCCGAGTTTTAAAGTTTGGAGGATGAAAAGATGCCTCAGGCTTCTAGACAAACATGTTGCCTCCAAGGGTTGGAGCAGAAATTTAGTTAACAAGCTTACCTGTGAAAGCCATGGACAAGGGCAGCGCCAGAAAAGCTAGGAGGGCAAAAATGAAGCAGGCTGTCGGAAGAGAAAGCATGATAAGTTACTGAGTTAGTCATGTGACTGCTACATTCTGTTTAAAATTGCTAATTTTTCAATGTATTACATGAAATTTGACTTCCTTTCCCTTCATGATAATGATAGCTAGAATGGCTTTGGACATGAAGTCAAGAAGATCTGAGTTCAAATCCTGCTTCAGATGAGTACCAACTGTATGACCCTGGGCAAGTCACTATACCCCTGTTTGCCTCAGCTTCATCTGTAAAATGGGGATAATAATGCACCTACCTCACAGGGTTGTTGTGAGGGTCACATGAAATAATATTTGTGAAAACACTTTGCATAATGCCTGGCACATAGTAGGTACTATGTAAATATTATTATTAAAGCATTATTTCTTCCCCTAGGGACCTAGGGATATATAAGCTAGCTCAAACCAAGTGCCTAGTACCTGTGTGAGAGCTAAAACGGCTATTTGGGATATTTTGGCCAATTCTATTGGTCCCAATATAAATACACTTTTTTTCTGTCAAAGAAACTCCAAGATGCAGATCCTGCACCTCTCACAATCATGGCTGGGGATATATTCTTAACCAAACAGGGGGTAGAGGCAATTACAAACACACACACACACACACACACACACACACACAGAGTTATTCTCCAATAGATAAAGGATCAAAGGATATGAACAGTTATCAAAAAGAGAATTGCAGAGGATTTACAGCCACATGAAAGAAAACTCCAAATCACTAATAACAATGATAACAACCGCAATGTTGATAGGCTGAGTGGATAGAGTGCTGGGCCTGGAGTCAGAAAGACTCATCTTCCTGAGTTCAAATCCAGCCTCAGACACTTACTAGCCGTGTGACCCTGGGCAAGTCACTTCACCCTGTTTACCTCAGTAAAATGAGCTAGAGAAGGAAGTGGCAAACCACTCCAGTATCTGCCAAGAAAACCCCAAATGGGGCCATGAAGAGCTGGACGCAACTGAACAGCAAAAACATATAGTGCATATTGTGTGCTAGGCACTGGACTATATATATATTATATATATATATATATATATATATTATAATTATTATTTCATTTGAGATAATGCTCATCTTCATAGCACCCCTAGGAGGTAAGTGCTATTTTTATCTCTATTTTACAGTTGTGGAAACTGAGGCAAAAAGAGGGTAAGTAACTTGCCCAGGGTCATATGGCTAGTAGGTGTCTGAGGCTGCATTTGAACTCAGATCTATCTAAATCCAGGTCCAGCACTCTAGTTACTGCGCCACCTAGCTGCCAAATGTACTGTATAAATACTCTAAGCCATACAAAAAAGTATGTGGGACCCAGCAAGATTAAGTGAAGTCCCCAGGGTTGCACAAATAATCAGTGGCAGGAGTTTGCTTCAAACCCAGGCTGTCTGGTAGGAGCGCAAAGGTTGAATTCAAGGGGAGAAAGACTGGGAACAAGATGAGTTGGAAGGTTTGCCAAAGTACAGATGAAAAGCAACAGGCTATCAGTGGGAATAAAAGGAAGGGGATGGATTTGAGAGACATTGGAGACGAAGCACAGACAGGACTTGGGAACCGATTGGACATGGGAGGCTGAGGTACAGGAAGGCACCAAAGAGCATAGATTATGGTTTGTCCTTCGTCCTTGAAGAGGACCATGACAGAGAACACAGAATTCTTTTCTTGAGGGCCCCTCTTAGTCAGTGTTCACCAGTGACTGATAACTTGAGAGAGCAAATTAGTAAAGAACATTGGACATCATCTATTTCCAGATAAGGGAACTGAGGTCCAAAGTGGTTAGTCATTTGCCCAAGGTCACTCTGTGGTTTTAAGACTAAGATAACTGGGAGAGTAGCTTTGCCATTATCAGAAACAGGGAAATCAAGAAGAGAAAATTGTTTTTTGAGTGGAAGAGCTGGGGAATTTTCTGGGAAAGAGTTTAATTCTGACTGTTTTGAGTTTGGGATGCCAACAAGCTGTATTACACTCACAGATTCCAGGGATTTTCTTGCCTGTCTCTCTTACCCACTCTTTTGACCATTCAAAGACACAATTTCCTTAGCTTCTCAGTATAGCCAGGTGCTTCATTCTCTTACCTTACAGGTTTATTACAAATCCTATTGAGTGCTATGGGGCAGTTTCAGGTGAAATGTGGGCTCTGCTACCCTTTGTCATTCGCAGGTACCCCAGCCCTCCCCATCTATCCAGACTTAAGGAAAGGTTTCTCAGGACCTCACTGACAACTTCAAAATGCATCTTACCCTTACCTGAACATGTGGCCACGTGCATTTATCAGATTTAATTGAAGCATCCCAAGAGGCTGAGGGGAGGGAGCACACATCACACAGATGCCTTTATCAATATTTCATTGCTTCCCAGATATTAAAGTAACCCTCTGGGGGGTTGGAAAGCACATGGAATGCAGCTGTTCATGCTTGGCAGAAGGAGAATGAGAGAGATGGGCACGTGGAAGACTCAGGGGGGCTCTGAAGTGCTATCCCAAGAACCATAACGCTGTTTCAATCTGGGCTGACAGTGACTAAGACATTCTGTGATCTGAGCATCAAGCTGGGCCTTAGCTTCAGACCTGTGGCACCCACTTCCCTACAAGCTTCTCTCCTCATTGAATTTCCACATAAAGGATTGGTTTATGGCTTATGGGTTTAAAGGGATTTTTGACACCTGTTCAAAATTACAAAACTCTCTTAGCACCAGGCAGAAGAATCCCACTTACAGAGAAATAGGGGATGTTTGTAAGGCTCTGATCTGGGCACTATCTCTCCTCTCAAAAAGCTTGTGCTCTTAAGGGAGAGGGGGAAGCCTGCATAATGGACATGTGTCCATACAAAAAAATATGAAGGGTTTTGGTCAACCAGCATTTACTAATCACCTACTATGTGCCACGCACTATGCTGAGCGCTAGAAATATGAAGAAAGCCAAATACCAGTCCCTGCTCTCAAGGAGCTCACAGTGTAAAGGCGGGGGGAGAGGCAGGGAGGGAGAGACAACATGCAAATAACTATTTACAAACAGGATATACACAGGATAAACTAGAGAGTGGTGATCTCAGAGGGAAAGCACTAAGATTAAGGAGGACAAGGAAAGATTTCTTGTAGAAGGTGGGACTTCAGCTGAAACTAGAAGGAAGTCAGAAGACAGATGAGAAGAGCGAGTGTATCCCAAGCATGGGGGGACAGCCAGTGAAAATGTTTGGGAATCAAGAGATGGAGTATCTTGTTGAAAGATTAGCAGGAAAGCCAGTGTCACTGGATTGCAGAGAATTTGGGAAGAAGTAAGATGTAAGAAGACTAGAAAGGTAGGAAGGGGCAAGGTTATGAAGGGCCCTTGAAAGACAAGCAGGATATTATATTTGATCCTGAATGTAATAGGGGGTCATTTGGAGTTTATTGAATAGTGCAGTGACACAGTCAGACCTGCTTTGTACATCTTTTCTTTTTTTTTTGGAGGTGATTGGGGTTAAGTGGCTTGTCCAGGGTCACACAGATGGTAAGTGAATCCTGAATCCAAGTCCAGCATTTTATCTACTACACTGCATAGTTGCCTCTAGCTGACTGGCCTGAGGTCCCACAGACTTACTGTCTATGTAGTAGTCAGATGTCAAACCCTGTTCTTCTGACTCCAGATCCAGTGTTCCTTTCTATTATACTGTTCCCTTGGATGCTCATGTGGACTATCTGTGCCCGAACTGTGGTAGAGCCTTCCAAGCTGCTTTTGGGCTGATCAGCCATAGTCCGACACACTGTACCTTGACCCCGACACAGTAAAGTCATTTTGGTCCTCTTCAAGATCCACAACTCCAGACACCACCCACCCTCCCCCATCAACTACCCATAGCTCTCTATAGCCCCATCTTTTCAAATGCCTACTGGGTGGGCACTGTGAATTTGCACCTAAACTACTCAGAGCTGGTAATCAACTCCGGTGGTGTAACCTGGTAGATGAGAAGATGAAAGCCAAAGGAAGAAAGTCAGAAAAGGGAGGATGAAGGCTGGAAGAGATTCCAGAAAAAAGGACTTCAGTAAAACTAGCTAGCAATTTTATATTGATTTATGGGGCAAATTGAGAAATATTGGGAAGCTTTGAGCAAGAGTGACACGGCAAAGCCAAACTAGATAGATATTAATTACTGCCCATCATTGGTCATTAATATGATACTAGGACCATCTTTCCCCTTCCATTGACACATAAAGGAAGAAGTTCCATCTTTAAGCCAGGCAAGTGGAGTCTATCAATGGAAATGATCGATAACCAGTAGAATATATCAATGGAAATGATCGATAACCAGTGGAGTATATCAATGGAAATGATCGATAATCAGTGGAGTATATCAATGGAAATGATCAATAACCAGTGGAGTATCAATGGAAATGATCGATAATCAGTGGAGTATATCAATGGAAATGATCAATAACCAGTGGAGTATCAATGGAAATGATCGATAATCAGTGGAGTATATCAATGGAAATGATCGATAACCAGTAGAATATATCAATGGAAATGATCGATAACCAGTGGAGTATATCAATGGAAATGATCGATAATCAGTGGAGTATATCAATGGAAATGATCAATAACCAGTGGAGTATCAATGGAAATGATCGATAATCAGTGGAGTATATCAATGGAAATGATCAATAACCAGTGGAGTATCAATGGAAATGATCGATGACCAGTGGAGTCTATCGATGGAAATAATCAATAACCAGTGGAGTATATCAATGGAAAACAATTACAGTTATTAGCTCCATTTTCTCATACATAGGAAAACTTTGCTCTGATATTCTTAGCCCTTTATATTTAATTTGCAATTCATAATTTCAATTAGATACTGTCCATACATGTTTACTGAAAAACTATTGTGTTGATTTGACATTGGAAGTGGTCTGTACATAAAAGCTTTTTTTTTTTTTTAAGGAATGCACAATTCATTCAAATAGAAATAATGCTCAGGTCCTTATTAAAAGAAGAAATGATCTTAAAAAATAAAAATAGAAGAATAATCACAATTACCTTGAAATCTAAGAGTGATGAAAAATCAAATTCTTTTGAATTTTAAAAAGTTAGATTTCTCTGATCTATTTTAGAGGCTTTTCTACTCTTTACTTAGAGCAATGACCCTGGACAGGTCATCTAGACTCTGAGCCTTAGTGTTTTAAGCTCTTTGAGCCTCGGTGTCTTCATCAGTAAAGTGGAGATAGTAATAGCACCCACCTGCAGGATTATAATAAGAGCAAATGAGGTAAAGCATATAAAGAGCTGTAGAAATGAATTGTTCTTATTCTCATTTTTAGGTTGGGCAGCTCTTCTTCTTAGATATCTCTCCACTTTATTTTGCCTTCTTTTCCACTAGGTTCGGGGTTTCCACTAGGTTTCGGGGCCATCTCAAGGTTCTTTTGATCTCTAGACAGGTATTAAGGTGGCAACCTCTGGTTTGAGGTTTATAGCCCCTGTTCATCTCTACCTAGTGAGGGTACTGCCACCCTGGTACAGGCCCTTGTCACCTCATGCCTGTATATTGTAAGAGCCTGTTGGTGGGTCTGCCTGCCTCTAAGCCTCTCCTCCATCCATCCATTCTCCATTTAGCAGCAAAGGTGATTTTCCTAAAGCACGAGTCTGATCTCACACACACACACACACACACACTCAATAAACTCCAGTGGCTCCCTATTACCTCCAGGATTGAATATAAGATGCTTTGTTTGGCATTTAAAGCCCTCCACAGCCTAGACCCCTCCTACCTTTCCAGTTTTCTTACACCATCCTCCCTGCAACAAACTCTTCAGTCCAGCGACACTGGCCTCCTGGCTGTTCACGAACTAGACGCTCCATCTCTTGGCTCTGGGCATCTTCTACAGCCGTCTCTCATGCCTGGAGGCTTCTCCCCTTTCATCCTCACCTAATTCCTTGGCTTAACCAAAATCCTACATTCTATAGGAAGACAATTCTAGTGCCTTCGATCAGCTAATTATTTCCTATTTATCCTGTATTTTGCTTGTTTTCTATGTATCTGTTTTCATGTTGTCTCCCCCATTTGATTGTAATCTCCTTGAGGGCAGGGCCTGTCTTTTATTCTTTTTTGTTTCCCTAGAGCTTAGAGCAGTATCTGGCCCATAGCAGATGTTTAATAAATGTTTATTGATTGATTGATTCCTGTAACACATATGATAACATCACAAAACAAAAACCATGTATCACACATAGTAAATTTCTAACATTCAAAATATGTGTATTTATAAAGAGAAATATTTCAGAGGCAGCATTGCACTGTATAGAGAGGTCTGGACTTGAAGACAGGAGAACCAGGTCTGAATTCTATCCTGACCTTATCCTATTCCTGATCTTACCCTGGGAATTGTCAGCCCTGAATTATTCCTACCATCCTCTGCCTTTGTTCCTACTCAAGTGCTGCTAAGCAAAGCTGGAGAAAATAACAAAAACCATTCTGCCTGGGTCCACTACAGATTTATGCTGTGTCATCTGGCAATACCGGGTCCTCACTACAGCAAGGCAATTCTTCTACACTTCTGCTTCCCTAGTCCATTTACTTACTATTCCACTGGCTCCAGTGGCTTTTCCAAATCTTTCCATCCCTCATTAAACTTCCCATGGATGCCCCTCCCCACTGCCTCAGGCACTTGAGACCAGGGGAAAATAATTTAACCTCTCAGAGCCTCAGTTTTTTTATCTGCAAAGTGAGAATAAAAATGTTTACCCTTCCTGCCTCACTGGGTTGTCTTGAAGAAAGTACTTTGCAAATTTTAAAGGCTAAGCAAGCCTGACAAGTGTTTCTTGTTGCCTTCTTCTAGTCCAGGCTCTGTTTGGGTGATGCTTTTTTTGGGGTCCAAACTTTGTGATTTCATGAGAATACAAAAAAAGACTCTCTGCTGATTCAGGTCGGCAGTTTCTCTGTAACTGATGATCTCAGAGAGATTCCTGGGGCAAGAAGAAGCTAAGCAATAATAGCCAACATTCATAGAGTGCAAGTGCAGTCCCTGATGTATACTCTGCCTGTGGCCTTAGGCGAAAAGGTGGCACAGTGGGTAGAGTTCTGGGCCTGGAGTCAGGAAGACCTGAGTTCAAATCTGGCCTCCTGGGCACGTCACTTCACCCTATTTGCCTCAGTTTCCCCAGCTGCAAAATGAGCTGGAGAAGGAAATGGCAAACCACCCCAGTATCTTTGCCAAGAAGACTTCAAATGGTTTCACAAAGATTTGGACATGACTGAACGACAACAAAAACCAAATGTGCCACTGTGTTAAATACTTTACAGTAATTCTCCCATTTGATTTTGATCCTCAGACACAGTAAGTGCTTAATAAATACTTGTTGACCAACCTCTGGAAGCTTACTCTCCTAATAAGAGCTAACATTTATGTAACACTTACTGTCTACCAGGCACCACCGTGCAAACTGCTTTACAATTATTATCTCATTTAATTCTCACAACAATCCTGAGAGGTAGGAGCTATTAGTGTGCCCATTTCACAGATAAGGAAACCGAGGCAAACTGAGATTAAGTGACTTGCCCAGGGTCACACAACCAGTAAGCCGGGGGGCCAGACGTGAACCTAGGTCTCCTTCACTCCCAGGTTAACTCTCTAACGCTGCAGGATACTATCTCTTAATAAATCAGTTTAGAGATGGAAGAAACCTTCGAGATCACCTAGTATAACATAATCATTTTACAGATATGGAAACTGAGGCTCAGAAAGGCTAAGTGGTTTATTGAATTTACGTTCAATGCAGCCTAGCGTCCCTGTTACCAATCTCCTGGGCAACGCAGAATCCCCCCAGTGGCAGGATGGGTTACTCTTCCATCTGTCCTAGCAGAGTGAGGGTGCTCCAAGTGATGACTCCAAACTCCAGGACAGGGATTCATACTTAGGCTCCCTAAATTTGTCTTCAAAGGGTAGTTTGATAACTCTTTCATTCTAGCCAGTTTCTTTTAAAATGCTCTGTATTTTATTTTATGTTTTTAAAAACATTATTCTGAAAATGGGTCCATTTTGTGCCATTTTGAATAGTGGCTTTGTTTTTTTATATGGTACATTATCTATACCATATGGATAGGTATTAAAATTAGAGACAATAAAAGAAATCTGATCTTTAAAAAAAAAAGACTGCCAAAGGGATCTATGCCATAAACAAGGCAAAGAACCCCTGACTTAGCATTCAGACCCTCAATGTCAACTGTTAACTCCTTCTTCCTTCCTGGAAAAGAAGCATCGTCCTTCGAGTGCCAACTTACCATTACTTGCGATGGCAGATATGCATCGATGACAGGCCTTCTCCAAACCACCAGACATTTTTAAGTGTTGTATAAAGTAGACCTAAGAATTAAAAAGATCCATTAAAATAACCAGGAGAATATTTTATATGAATTAATCAAACACCTCTGATGTATATGTGTATATACACACATATATCTGAGGGTAGCAGTGTAGACTAATGGTGACTCTGTAATCCAAATCTTAGGAGTCTACCTTCACTCTGCCAGTCACTTACTATACGACTTATTCTCGTTCAGTTGTTTCACTCATGTCTAACTCTTTGAGACCCCATTTGGGATATTCTTGGCAAATAGCGTCACAGAGAGTCAGACACGACTGAAATGACTGAAAAACAAGGCAAAGATAATGGTTTGCCATTTCCTTCTCCAGCTCATTTTACAGATGAGGAAACTGAGGCAAACAGAGCTAAGTGGCTTGCTTAGGCTCAAACAGCTATTAAATTGCTGAGGCTAGATTTGAACTCAGGAAGATGAGTCTTCCTGACTCCAGGCTGGGCACTCTATTCACTGTGCTACCTAGCTGCCCATATGACATATTGTCATTAAGAAGAAATATAACCAAGGATGGGAATGGGGTCTGGTACTGAGTGAGGATCAGATCTCAGTCCCTGATTTATGGTGGACTTGTGTGACTCTGGGAAAAGTGTTTAACTTCTCTTGCCTCTCTCAGTGTTCCCATTGACTAACCAGGAGAAATATGAACTTTTCTTTCACCTCCTAGAGATATTATACTATGTTGATCTTCATATGGCATGAACTCTGGACCCTTCTATTCACCATCTTGGTGCCCTCGGTGCCAGAAGAGTGGTCTCCTCTAAACACTCTCCAGCTTATCAATGCTCTTTCTAAAGTATGATGCCCAGAACTAAACACAATACTCCAGCAGAACTGTCATCCCCTAATTCCTAGACTCCATCCCTCCCTTGATTCAGCCAAAGATTGCATTTTTTCATCATTTTAGAATCAGTTCTGTGCTATACCAAAGTATGACTAAAGCTCCATATTTCCTAACCTACTGGAGCTACTTTTAAAATCCCTACACTGGAGCATCAAAAGACGTAATAAAATGGGTTTCCCTTAGCTGGTGCTTGGTAGGACACAAGTGGTTGGAGAAATAAAGCGGAGCAATTGGAGAAAAAAGATGGAGTGCTATGATTGGAATTAATCCATTCATCTCTGGCTCACTCTACTGCCTTCTTGCCACCATAGAATAGGAATAACCCATCACCTTGTCACTGCAAACAGGATTAAAGTCACCCACCAGCAAGAATTTCTTTCTTTGATCTTTCACACTGATAACTCACAATTAAGGAGTCCTGATAAGAACTGCTGGTCCGAAGGGGGAGTGGAGGGGTGTGTGTCAGGGTACTCACCTCCCACCAACTACTGGAATCTAGCTTTTTTGCCTATTTCTGGATTATGAAAAGTAATGACTATCCGGTTTTCTTGGAAAGAATTCCATTCATTTCAATGAGTCAAACATAGGAGCTTGATGAATACCCAGTCATTTACTTAGTCGCCGAAGTAAGCTCAACTCCTCCGTGCAATGAAAGACATGAATAAGAAGGAGAAAGCACAGATAGGAAGCATTCCATACATCCTCAGATACTCCATCTGTGACAGATGGTGCAGCATAGGAAACAGAAAACTTACTTGGAGTCAGAAAAATGTAGGTTCGTGTGTTGCTTCTGACACATACTGTTGTGTGACCTTGGATAAGTCGCTTAACCTTTCAATGCCTCCAGACAAGTCTCTAAGACTATAATTTATTCAGGAGTTGCTGATCTGTATTGGTGGTAGGAATTTATACACCAGAAATTTCCCCACATTTATGAAATCACGAGTCCAGATGAAAAAAAGACTTCCGTTTATAAGAGGAGCATATTATAAGCCCAAGATTTAATTCAATTCAACAAAAATATTTGTTTAAAACTCATTACGTATGAGGATTCTGGAGACAGCAAACTTAAATTGGACAAACTTCCTGACTTCGAGGAGTTTATATTCTAGTAGGGTAGATAAGGAAAACCCTATGGACAGTATGGTCCATGGGGTCATGAAGAGTCAGCCATGACCGAGCCGCTGAACAGCTAGGGTAGATGAGATATGTATATAAATATATATATTGTACAAATGAGAATAACATAGGTGCGAAGAGGTTGAGTGCTATCTATGAGATAGTTGAGGAAGGAGAGGCTGCTATTGGTTGAGAAGATCAAGGAAGTCTTCAGGGAGGAGGTGGTATTTTTGTTGCACCTTGAAGGATGGGAGGGAGGATATAAGTAGGGGAACATGCTTATACATAGAAGAGGGTTAATACTACTAATAATAAGGTATTTTTATTGTTTTCATCATTGTTAAAGTAATGCCTTTGCTTGGCCGCCAGTCATATTTTTGGAAACCTCGACCACCTAGAGCACAGCTTGGTAAGGACCTGAGAGAAAGTGAAAAAATCTTCTAGGGGGTCTGTGAAAAGTTTAGATGATATAAAGCACACAAACATTACCAGGAGAACCCCTTAATTCTCTCATAGTTTTTTGAGTCCTACTTGACACACAATTTCAACAAGTTGTTCCTGTCGAGTCATTCGGTCATGTCCAACTCTTCGTGACCCCATAGAGCACACCATGCCAGGCCCTTCTATCCTCCACAATCTCTTGAAGTCTGTCCAAGCTCATGTTTGTTCAATTTATTTATTAATTTAATTAGTTTATTAATAGTTCACATTTATATAAGCACTTGAATGTTTATATATTGCTTTCTTCAAGACTAACCTTTTGAAGTAAGTATAGAGATGATTAGCCCCATTTTTAAATGGGGAGACAGAGGCCCAGAAAAGGCAAGTAAACTGCTCACGAGGTCACACAGGTAGTGTCAAAGTAACACCTTAAACCTTGTTCTCCTGACTTCAAGTATGTCAGGATTCTGCTGTTCCTCTTGATCCACAGAATACTAGAAGAGGAAGGGAAAGTCCACAGGCCCCCATATTGAGCAGCGATATCTGGCAGCTTAGCCATAGAGAAGGAGACAGGAAAACTGAAAAGTAGAACATAAGAGGGGGGAAAAGGACCCATTTAGGTATGGACAAACAGTACTTCAGATCTCAATAGCCCCCTCTGTTTAAACAGACAAAGAAATTTGTAAGGGATTTAATAAAGATTTTTACATTGTTGTTGAGTTGTTTTAGTTGTGTCTGACTCTCCATGACCCAATTTAGGAGGCAAAGATACTGGAGTAGTTTGCCATTTCCTTCTCCAAATTTTTTACAAATGACGAAACTGAGGCAAACAGGGTTAAGAGACTTGTCCAGGGTCACATAGCTGATATAGAGTTCTGCTCTATTCACTGTGCCACCTAGCTGTTCCTAAAGATTTCTTTTTTCCCTTTTTTTCCTTTTTTTGTTTTTTTTTTTGGGGGGGGGCAGGGCAATTGGGGTTAAGTGACTTGCCCAAGGTCACACAGCTAGTACATGTGTCAAGTGTCTGAGGCCGGATTTGAACTCAGGTCCTCCTGACTTCAGGGCTGGTGCTCTACTCGATCTGCCACCTAGTTGCCCCTGTTGCTAAAGATCTCTATACTAAATGGTTAAAATAACAAAGACAGGGGTCCTTAAAGGAGTCAACTGAATTTATCTAGAAAATTTCATATTTCTGACTGATGCTGAATCAATGAAAATTTCCTCTATTATTCTCAAATGAGAATATTAAACATTTAGTAAGAGCTTTGGCAGTTAAGTGGGGCAGTGGATAGAGTACTGGGCTTGGAGTCAGGAAGACTCATCTTCCTGAGTTCAAATTTGACCTCAGACACTTACTGGCTGTGTGACCCTGGGCAAGTCACTTAGCCCTGTTTACCTCAGTTCCTTATCTGTAAAATGAGCTGGAGAAGGAAATGGCAAACCACATCAGTATCTTTACCAAGAAAACCCCAAATGGGGTCGCAAAGAGTCAGACACAACAGGACTATTGAACAACAGTAACAATCCATTGATTTCCCACTGGTCAGAGTACAACGGGAGCCAGACTTCTGGGGTGCAGTAATGAGGTTAGCAGGTGCCAGTGGTTTGTTTGAAAAGAAAAGAAGCCCGCTGGGAGATATAGGTGCCATTGTAAGACCTGGAGCTTGGTTGTTCTTGTATGCACTTAATGAGGCGGATTACTGCAGAGTCCACCTTCTAAGCAAAGCCTTTAAGAACGGAAAGGTTAGCTGAAAAACCCTCTGCAGCCCCACAGAAAGTCACCTTTGGCTAAAAGAATGAGGAGAACGTAGCTCTTAGGCTTTGGGGTCAGTGGGATATTACTTTGTTTGGTCTTCTGAACAGGCCAATTCACTTCTGGCTTTCTTTTATGATTCTTTTGGAGAAAAAAATGGCTCCCTGGAAGAGCACTACACTCTCCTATCGAACTACCTTTGTTAAGGGTATTTATTCCCTTGGCCTAGAATGTCTGTGCTCTCTCTTTAAAGCCCAAATTTAAATGCCATGTTCTTTAAAGCACTTTCCTTTGTCTTTCCCCACCTGCCACCCCACCTATCTTTCTGCTTAGATTCCCTGTTATAATTTGCTTTAAAACTCTCCAATTCATTGGTTGTATAATATTTTGCATTATCTCTATCTGTAGTGGAACTAAATTCCATGAGGCTGTAGGGACCAGGTCTTATTAAAACTCCTTTTCTCCTCTAGTACCAAGTATAATGCTGCATAAGGCAGCAGGTACTTAAAACTGGTAAACATACACATTCCTTTTTCTGCTTTGTTGTGACCAAATCTCTAACTTAGAAACGAATGAACTGTTTCAGGTAACCTTGGCCTAGAGGCCTTTCCTGGCTTGGCAGTGGCAATCCCCAGCAGCACAGCATGCGAGAGAAGCCTGATTTCTTGGAGGCCCATCTTCCAATTTTCTGCTCCCTCGGAAGTCCCATGTGTTATGGAAATTTTTGATTTCCCTCTATTCTTCTTGCAACTTTTGGTTAACACTAACCCCACTTGACCAAAACTTATCCCATGAGATGCAAAAGTTTACTTAAGGGCCTTAAACACTCTTTATATTAGAAGTCAAGAGGAAGAATCTCAACTGTTCCTGACGCCTTGGCAACATGTAAATTCTCCTCCTCAATCAGTCTATTGTGAATCCTCTAAATGTAGCTTAATCTAACTTAGTTTACCTATTGGTGAAGTTTGTTTCCTTAGGAGATGTATGAGATCGTGACTCTGTTTAAGTTTGTTCAACTTTTACGATGTTAAAAGAAGTATGGGATTACGGATTGGATCAGATGACCTGTAAAGTGACTTCAACTCCAACACTTTTTTTTAACCAGGTAAAAGAGGCCATTCTCTGCCTCATTTCTTACCTAGCCTCGATCACCGAATGGGCATTGCCTCAGTCAAACTGAGATCTGTCAAAGACCTTAGCTTAAAAAGGCCAAGGTCTCCCACTGGATCAAGGGCCATCTCCAGTCATCCTGATCTATAACATCTGGCCACTGGATCCAGATGGCTCCGGAGGAGTGAGGCTGGTGACTTTGCACAGGCATCTCCTCCCTGATTTTACTGGTCTTCTTCATGAACAAAGGACAAACAACCACAACAATATCCTCGCTTTAAGTTTTATGGCCTAAGAAGAATATACAAGATCACAATATGTAAATGAATTATTTCTCTGTCACTCAGACATCCTTTTGCCTATAAAAAGCCTTGATGGAAGACTCATAATTGTTCATGTTTTCTCTGAGGCCTCAACCTATTCTTTGAGCATAACAATGAAACCTCGGTTTTTTACCTCCATAATTTCTGTGTTGTGGTAAAAATATATTTGGCAACGTTTACCCACCACGTGAACTCAGAGGAGATATTTCTCCCATGACACATGTAGTGTAACAGTTTAGGACTATGGAGGTAGTACAGACCCAGGCTGAAGCACTTATAACATAGATCTGTGTACATGAAATCTTCATAAAGACCTTACAAAAGTTTTCAACTTTAAAATTCTTGTAACTTTTGTGCTGGCCATGATCAATGATATTTACGTCTCCCCCATTAAAATGTATGTTTCTTGAGGGCAGGGACTTGGTTTTTGCCTTTGTATCCCCGGCATGTAGCTGGGAGCCTGTGTTCTTCCATGGCAGCTAAGTGGTTCAGTGGGTAGAGTTCTGGGCCTGGAGTCAGGAAGACCTGAGTTCAAATTTGGCCTGATACTTCCTAGCTGTGTGACCCTGGTCAAGTTACTTTACCCTGTTTGGTTTAGTTTCCCCATCTGTAAAATGAGCTGGAGAAGGAAATGGCAAACCACTCCAGAATCTTTGCCAAGAAAACACCAAATGGGGTCTCAAAGAGTCAGATACGACTGAAAAATGGCTGAACCAATGTCCTCATGAGAGAGATATAGATGACCAATGAGTCAATCAACAACCGTATGCCATGCTGGAATATTAAAGGGAAGAGAATGAGCATTTGTGTAGGACCCACTATGTGCCAGGCACTGTCCTAAGTGCTTTTATAAACAGGATCTCATTTGACCCTCACAAAGACCCTGGGAGAGAGGTGATGTTATCACCCCTACTTTACAGTTGAGGAAACTTTGAAGTAGATGGGGATTAAGTGACTTGCACAGGGTCACACAGCTAAGAAAGCATATAAGGCTGAATTTGAACTCAGGTCTTCCTAACTCCAGGCCCGTTGCTCTATCTATTGGCTTCCCCAAACTAAAACAATCCATTTTGCTGTTACTGTTGCTGCTCAGTCATTTCAGTCATGTCCCACTCTTTGTGACCCCGTTGGGGTTTTCTTGGCAGATACCAAAGCAATTTGCCATTCCTTCTCCAGCTCATTTTACAGATAGGGAAACTGAGGCAAACAATCCATAGGCAGATTTTAAAAGATAAATGAAGTGTTCTTTTCACAGTGGATACAAGTTTCCATTTTGCTTCCTATGGGGCAGTTAGCTCTTTTCTCTCTGATTACCATTTTCTGTTTGTCCCCGGGATAACACTGCACTGTACAAATTGTGCAAGGTCACTAGTGAATGAAATGCCATTTGTTAAGCATTTAGTTTGTGCCAGGTACTGGGCTCAATTCTAAAGATGCTACTACATTCCCGAAACTTTAATCAAGTTTGCTTTCACGATCTACTTTCATTTTGTTTCTATCATTTCTACAACCTAAGTTATTAAAGGGTGTGCTGGGACTTAATTGCACTAGGTGTTTGTCCAACTTAATGGTACAATTAGTTGTACCTTGACTGTGTGTGTATTTGGCTGGTGTACACACGGGGAACCCTGGAGAACAAAGGGTTATAACATAATTTCTCATGAGTGAGAGCACCCTTCACGCAGCCACCCTCACAAAAGAGGGCCAAACGGGGTTTTAAGTTAAATCTCCTGCCTTTGCCAGATCTCTCCACACACCCCACCCCTATTTCCAACCTCCGTAGAAGATAATATTCATTCATTCATTCAACCAACAAGCATTTACTAAGCACCCAATTACCAGCCAAGCACCAGTGTTAGATGCTGGGGATATTCAGGCGGAAAAAAAAATAGCCCCTGCCTCCAAGGACATTATATTTTATTGGTTGATGATGAGATCGTAGTCAAAACAGGGTTGGAGGACCTGTGGCCTCGAGGCCCCATGTGGCCCTGTAGGTCCTCAAGTGCTCTGGCCTCGAGGGTGCAGGTTCCCCACCCTGGCTAAAACAATCAGAATTAAAAATCAGATGTTTTCTGCTTATTTTAGTACCTCAGAGGGCCCTGACTTCACTGGTGGGGGCTCTCCTCCTACTGATCCAGATTGAAGCACCTTAGGACACTATCTTCACAAATTGTTATGTTGGAAAATTCCATGAGCTGGTGGCCAGTCTTTCAGGTGATGAGCCCCTTTAGTTTAGCAAGATTGGTATTTGGGTAGCAGACATAATAGCGCATACACAAAGCCCTTCCAAGTGGGTCCAACCTGCAAGTTTAGCCTGATGTCACCTCTGTGCCATGAGAAAGATTCAGAAGACAGCTTTGGTGGAGTTTTATAAAACAATACAAAATAAAATGGTGGATGATGCATCCGGCTAATAACAACTAGTAAAAAAAAAATTCAGGACACAGCATTGTTTCCATTTTTAAAATGGGATAATTTCTACTTCTTCAAATCCTTTATTTTTCAACACCCAAGGCAGTTGAGAAGAACCAATATGACTGGAGGGCTGTTGCCTGACCCATGAGGGATATTATCTTAAAGCTCTATTACTGTCATTGGAGCTGGGATGTGGAGCACTGTCAGAATTTAGAGCCGTCACAACTCCCTGTGAAAGTCTCATTTGTTGTCAAAAGTGTTTTTGGTATGGTTTGGTCTTGCTTTAGTCTATATTTCCAGCCTGATGACACATTTCTCCCCATCGAACGCTTTATGTTCTGGTCAAACTGGCCTCTTAACACTCCCCCCATGTACACATGTGACATTCCATCTCCTCTCTGGGCTTTTGCCCAGCCTATCCTCTGTGCATGGAATGTTCCTTCCCTCACCTCTGCCTTTAGAAATCCCTAATTCTCTTCAAAGTTCGTATCAAGACCCACCTCTGACCAATATGAGGACTTCTTGATTTCCCCAGTTAATAGTGTCCCCCTCAATTACTTTGTATTTATTCTGCATGTATCTTTTTACATATTGGTGAATATGTTGTATCACCCCAGTAGACAGTAAGCTCCTTGAGGGCAAGAATTATCTTACTTTGTCTCTATACCCCCATAGTATCTGGCACATACTAGACACGTAAGGAAGGTTTGTTGATTTTTTTTTCTTTTCCAAAAGTTCTTAAGGGAAAAGTAGCTACTTCCCTCTACCCCACAAAGGAGTACAGAATTAAAATCTCTGACTTCACCTCAGCAATGGTACTGTTCAGGTACAAGCCAGAGAGAGGTGATGTGAAGTGGGCAGAAGTATTTTCTTCCCTTCCATGTGCTGCATTCCAAATCCTCAAAATAGTCATTAGACACCACTTAGCTAAAAAACTGCAAGGTAAGAAAGAGACTATGAAGGACAGCTTTCTTTAACATTATCTGGACTGATTAGCAACAATTTCACTTTTAAGATGGTGACCCAACAGCACAGCACTTAGAGCATTTTCCTAAAGAAACCTCTGCAAGAGACTCCCTCCACCCTCCTTACACATTGTAGGCACTCTCTGTCACTCAGTCAACACACATTTATCAGGGTCTTACTAAGTGCCAAGAACTGTGCTAAACTCTGGGGACACCAAGAAGGACCTCAGAGTCAAATGGGGGTGACAGAAATAACTAGGGACATACCAGGTATATAGAGAATAGAATCAATATATTTTGATGATGTTTAGTTAGTGGTAATATAATAGCTAGCTGTGTTACCCTGGGCAAGTCACTAAACCCAGTTTCCCTCAGTTTCTTCATCTGTAAAATGAGCTGGAGAAAGAAATGGCAAACCACTCCAGTATCTTTGCCAAGAAAACCCAAATGGGGTCATGGAGCGTGGGACACAATTGAAAATGACTGAACAGCAACAAGATGATGGTGGTGATGGTGGTAGTGAGAAAGTATGGAATAACTCTTGATTTTTTGAAGCTTCAAGAAAGTGAAAACATCAGGGGCAGGAACAGAACAGTGATAGAGAACTACTGGTATGTAAACTCCCTCCCCTCTCATCCCCCATAGATCAGCAACTCATCTGTAACTTATATTCTTAGTTACCTGAGCACACCGAGAAATAAAAAGATCAAGGTCACGCAAGCTAGTATGCTGTATCTAAGGCAAGATTTAAATCCTGATCTTTCACCCTGAAGGCAGTAACTGTTTAATTTTGGTCTTTTTTATCCCCAGTACTTAGAACAGTATGCCTGGTATACAGTAGAAGCTTAGTACATGCTGCTTTTTGACTGCATTATAATGCATCTCTTGCCTTTTGTACTAATGTGAAATATGGAGACAGTAGCAGCAGTGCATGGAGCACCACTGACACATCCCGACACACAAATTTACACACTCCCGTCAGTGTGACCTGCTCTCTCCTCTTAGCCCAGGGACCTGTGACTGAGCCCCGAGCATGGATTGATGCTGTTAAATGCCTTCTCAAAATGGGTACAATAACCCTCATTGCTCCTCCACTTCCCAACTCCAAAACACATGAAGGGACTTTTCCTAAATACTGTAAAATGATAGAAAATAAGCTTGCCAACACACTTTTTATTTTAAACCCAGGCAATGCCTCTGTGACACCACAGGCTTGAATGTTTCACTTACCTTGCAAGATATCTGCTATACTCCAAGGTCGCTGATGGGTGCCACAAATTTTCACTTAGTCCTATGAGTGTTATTTAATTTGCCACTAACATTTAATCATTAGCTAATGTCCAACAGTTGCCTGAGCCATGTTCATTGTTCAAAGTAAACCGAATACCCTCAAACACCCACCTGAACTGTGAAGATGCCTTCTCTTTCACAGACTTAAATTGTATGATTGACTTGGAAAATTTGACAGTTCACATGGGAAAGGCAGAGAAAGAGGGAGATGGTTTTGGAGTTTATGGAATATCAGGCACCTCATAGACCAATGTTGGCCAGCCTTGCGCATTACCTGTCACACACCACACATGCCCATGAGTCTGCCACCCCCTTCCCAAATGCACCCTTGCTGTCCCCAGGAGTTCTCTACTCATTTTCCATTCTCTGCCCTCTTTAACCCCCACCTCCCCACCCCACTAAACACACATTTCCCCACGTCTTCCCTCTATTGTCTCATTTCTATCAAATGTACTTTCTTTGTACATACACTTTTAAAATTACCAAGTCCAAGCTGCCTCAACAGCGTCTCAACAGGCAAGACCCTTGGATAATTTCTCCAATTCTAATTCACTCCCTTTGGTATCACAGACAGATTCTGACAGCCCAACATGACTCCCTTTGACCCTGTGCTCCACTGTGCCTATGGACTGATACCATTTTCTCTGCAAGAAAACCAATTTTGTTCAGACTGAATGAAGGTTAAGGTTTTCCTTTCTCTCTCTGCTATTCAAAAACTACTTTGACAATACAGTCATTTTCTCCCCGGGTAGGATAAACCAGTACATTATCATCCTGCCTCTAAAGGATTCCGAGAAATCATTTTCCATGTACTTGTTTTGACCTGAAGGACTGTGAAGGATGTCCTCACTCACCTCCGGAGCCAATGGAAGAGTTGGACAGAGAAAGCGCTGGTGAGAGAGTATTGCCTTCAACAAGACAAAGTCACACAAGTCAGGCTCTCGAAGGCAGTTACTGCCCACCCTCTGCAGCCAGGGGTGCTGCTGCTGCTGCTGCTGCCTGCATCTGGAGTGTGCGTCTTCTTTCCCCTCAGCTTCCCTCTCCCGGTCATACACTTTCTTTCTCTGTTCGGTTCTTTAGTTTTCTTCTCTGCCGACAGACACGACTCTGCTGCTTCTAGTCCCGAGGAGGGCTGATAATCTGCATTTCCCACTCCCACTTTTCGGGCTCTGGCACAACCCCTCCCCCACCCCCCCCCCCCCCCCCCCGCCCCCCCCCCCCCACCCCCCCCCCCCCCCCCCCCCCCCCCCCCCCCCCCCCCCCCCCCCCCCCCCCCCCCCCCCCCCCCCCCCCCCCCCCCCCCCCCCCCCCCCCCCCCCCCCCCCCCCCCCCCCCCCCCCCCCCCCCCCCCCCCCCCACCCCAGCTTTAATACCCCCGGCAGTGTTCCATGGGGCCAGGAGGGGGCAGCAGAGGAGGCTGGGAATTGCACTGGCAAAATTAACACCTTGGAAATAGACTGGAGAGAAGCTTTTGGTTAGATCCTTTCATCTTGACCAGTCTTAAGTCATGGTGGCAATGGATTTGGAGTCCAAGGATCGGGTTTCCTCTCTGGGCCCTGATGCTTACCACTCGTATGTCCTGGGGACTTTCCCAGTCTAGACCTCAGTTTCCTCATCTGTAAAGTAGGGACTAGACGATCTCTAGGCTCCCTTTGGACTCAACATTCCTAATACTGTTCCATTCTCTTAATACACTTTGATATCCCCATGGTATCTTTGCATAAAGGTGAGGGGGTATTTAATTTTTGTTTTTGCATCTCATGTGACTCAGTACTTAATAAATCCTTGTTGACTTTAGTTGAATAATGCTTCTAAGAGTATCACTGTAGCAATATGGCATTAGTGGTCCTCTCCATGGTATAATGTGAGGTGTCCGAGGAAAATCCTCCAATCCTACCAGTCTGTTACATAGCATCAAACACACTAAAGATCAGTCCTTTTGGACTACAGCACTGAGGCACCAGGTGTCCTTCTTAAAAGGAAATCTCTCTAGATGAACTGATATGAGTCACTCACACATTAGTATAAAGTAGTTAACTAGATCTCCTTCCTCTGAGAAATGGCAATGGGGAAAGAGCACTGGGGAAGTAGGAGTTTGGGCAGGGACGTTTTAGAGTATGGGGTGCTGCTCAGGGAGGGCAGACCTGGATGGAATGCCTTCCTGTCCGGTTCTTAACAGCTAAGGGAAATGGTGAAAACACTCTTCCTCTGAGTGAGAAGAGTCAAAAAGAAAGCAAAGGAGGAGGAGGAGAAGGGCTGGGGACTGATTTGCTTTGTAGCATCTTACTAAAGGATGATTTCTCCTTGTCTAGAGCATCCCCATTCTTCCTGTCAGCCAGACTTACGCCAGCTGGGTCATCCTCAACAACTCCATGCCTCTTATTCCCCATAACTAATCAGTTGGGGTATGTACCTTCACAGCATCTTTCCCATACATTCCCTTCTCTCCATTCACACGGCCACCACCCTAATTAAGGCTCCTGTCACCTTTCGCCTAGTATCTAGGACTCTAGCTCTACCATGTCCTAATCAGTCTCCTTGCCCCCAGCTTCTTCCAATTTCTATCTATTCTCCATTTAGCTGTTGAAGCTGACAAGGTGACCTCCTGAAAACACAAGCCTAACCATGTTACCCCTCACTCTATAAACTCTAGTGGCTCACTATTACCTCCAGGATCAAATCCCAAGTCCTCTATTTGGCATTTGAAGTTCTTCACAACACAGCCCCTTTCTACCTTTCCAGTCATCTTACATTTTACTCCTTTCCCCATTCTCTACCATAAACCTACACTGGCCTACTTGTATTCCCTCAGATTGGACACTCCATCCTTTTGTTTGTGCCTTGACACTGGCTGTCCCCATGCTTAGAATGCTCTTCTTCCTCACCTCAGTCTCCTGGCTTCCCTGGCTTTCTCTAGGACTCAATTCAAGGAGCAGCTAGGTGGCACAGCGGATAGAGCACCAGCCATGGAGTCAGGAGGACCTGGGTTCAAATAGAGCCTCAGACACTTACTAGCTGTATAACCCTGGGCAAGTCACTTAACTCCTATTGCCTTTGAAAAAGAAAAGAAAACTCAGTTCAAAATCCAGCTTCTTCAGGAGGCCTCTCCCAGTTTCCTTAGCAACTAGTGCCTTCCTTTCTAAGTTGAACTTCAAGCCACTCTATTATTTTGTCTGTTCCTAGTTATTTACATGTCACCTCCTTCATTAGAATGTGAAGTTCTTAGGGGTAGACACTGGTTTTCCTTTTCCTTTGTCTCTCCAGCACTTTGTACAGTGCCACGTCTGACTCTTGGTGACCCCTTTTGGGGTTTCTGTGGCAAAGATATTGGAGGAGTTTGCCATTTCCTTCTCCAGCTCATCTTACAGATGAGGAAACTGAGGCAAACAGGGTGAAGCGACATCCCCAGGGTCACATAGCTAGTAAGTATCTGAAGCTGGATTTGAACTCAGGTCCTCCTGACTCCAGGGCAGGTGCTCTATCTACTTTGCTACGTGGTAAATACTGAATAAATGCTCCACTCAGCGGTCATATTGATCTTTCTAAAGCACAGTTTTGGCCAGGTCATTCCCACCCACTTAGTCTTCTCCAGTGGCTCCCTGTGACCCACAGGATCAAATATAAAGTCCTCTATTTGGCTTATGAAGCCCTTCTTGGCATACTCTTACACACACCTTTCTGGTCTTCTTACATCTTTCTCTTCTCCATGTTCTTTGTCATCCAGTGACACCAACCTACTTGCTGTTTCTTGAAACGTGACATTCATCTCCCTGCTCTCAGCATTTTTACTGGCTATCTCCTATGCTCAGAACTCTCTCCCTCTTCATCTCCACCTCCTGGCTCTCCAGAGTTCCTTCAAGTCTCTGCTAAAGTGCTACCTTCCACAAGAAGCCTTTACCCATCCACCTTAGTACTACAGTTATCCGTTATCCCTTCCACATCAATGGGGTTGGGGCAAGTGGCCCCACAATGTGGAAAATCTGCATAAAAATTTTTGGCCCTCCCTTCGTACCAGAGAAGAAGTCTGAATTAGTATGGTATTAAAAGATAAAATATGTTGACATTACACAATACCATACATATACTTTATGCATTTCTGAGTTTCTAAACTTTTTCTGTGTCATCTGCTGGCCTTCATGTGTGATCTGCAGCTTCCACAAAACTTCCCCAAAATTCCCATTTAATTTGTTATGCCTCACTGTGATACATCAAAACCATGATGGGGAAAGTCCATTGTGGAAGGGATAACTACATTGTCTTCCTCCAGAAATTATCTTGTTGCTACATAATTGTTTGCATGTTGTCTCCTCCATTACACTATAAGCTCCTTGAGGGCAGGGACTGTCTTTTGCCTTTCTTTGTATTCCAGTTGCTTAGCACAGTGCCTGGCACATGGTAGGTACTTAATAAATGCTTGTTAACTTCATGGGTCCTTCTTCTAATTCTTGTGATCTTAAATGAAAGAATGAATTCCAAAGGAGGCATCAAAGCCTCTGGAATGGATTGCTGAGTTAGCCTCATCCTCTACCTAGTATGCTGACTGCATTGTAGGAATTTGGGTGAATATTACTTCATTTGTTGATTAGGTAATTCCAAACTCTTCACATTCACTGCTTATATAATTTTTCAATATTTCAGCCCATCTCACTGTCCCACACATAAAAATACCTCAAGGAGTCCTGAAAAGCACATATACCTTTAAAATATTTAAGGGAATCAAAACTAATTTTGTAGTGAGATCCTTGAGATATTATTAAAAACAAACAAACAAGCAAGGTTAGGAATCATAAGAGTGTGAATTAGACGGGTGATGCTGCCCAGTTAGACCAGGTTGGGGTGCAGAACATGGAGATAAAAACAATTAGAGTGACTGCTCGGTATCTGTGAGCACAGCCTCTGACTCCAAAGGAATTCTGCCAACCCCTGTGCTTTTGCCCTTTCTGCTTACCCCTAAGATCAATTCATTCATTTGTTAAAAGGCTTCAGTTTCCTTTGTCTGCTGCAATATAAAACCTTATATCCCCCGACATTTTTAGGCTGTCTACAACCACATAGCTGCCTGGGCTGGGCTGATTGCCTGGGGCATAGCCATCTGTGAGCCTCACTTAGCCAAAGCTGGCCCAATGGGGACCCAGGCATGGCAATGAAGCAGAGAGGATCCACATCTTACATACTTTGTGCATGACTCAGTTGGCTCGGTCCATTCGTGAATTCTCAAGAAACCCTGGAGTTTAATCTGTGTAGTCTGAGGCTCTGGCTACATCCTTGAGAGTCCTTTCAGCTCACTACCACAACTGAGGGGCCTTAGAGATCATTTAACCAGCCTCCTCCTTGAAGAAAATGAGGCCCCAAGGTGAAGTGGCTTGCTCGGAGTCACATAGGTCATAAGTGGTCAAGTACTAGTTATTATTATAACTCAGGCAGAGCTGTGCTGGAGCCAGCTTTCACCAACTTGGGAGAGTTAAATTTCCAGTGTGGGCATTTACACCTCAGAAATCAGGCAAAGCTACAAATCAGTCTTGATTTACGGTTTTGCTACCAGGATTGGGGAACCTGCAGCTTCAAGGCCACATGTGGTCCTCTAGGTCCTCAAGTGCAGCCCTTTGACTGAATCCAAACTTCACAGAACAAATCCCCTTAATAAAAGGATTTGTTCTATAAAACTTGGACTCAGTCAAAAGGACCTAGAAGGCCATATGTCTCCTGGAGGCCGCAGGTTCCCCACTCCTGGTAGACTTAAGAAAGGTTAGTAATGCACATTAAACTTAAAGTGTATCTTAATCAATCAATCAACCAACATTTATTAAGCATATCCTATGTGTCAGGCACTATGCTAAATGCTAGGGATGTTTAAAAAAAAGGCGAAAGACAGTGCCTGCCCTCAAGGAACTTATAATCTAATGGGGGAGAGAACATGCAAACAAATACACACAAAGAAAGCTGTATAAAGGATAAATGGGAAATAAATAACAGAGAGAAAGCACCAAAATTAAAAGGGAGTGGGGAAGTCTACTAGTAAAAGGAGAGATTTTAGTTGGGACTTAGAGGAAGGCAGGGCATACATTTCTGCCTTCCCTCCACTCAGCCTGATTGTTTAACATTTCCCATCACACCCCTGAATTCAAGTCTTCTGACTACAAATGTACCATTCTTAACTCTATACTATGTGGGCTAGAGGATTAAGTTCACTGATTGGATCCATTTAGGCTCTAAAGGGCCTGTTTTTAAGTATGTATAGAGGAAGGCAAAATAAACAGCTCAAATGGCTTTCCAATTCACAGATGTGAATTGACTCCTTAAATTGGAAACGACCTTGGTGGTTGTCTAGTGCAACTCTTAACAATGGCACGAATCCTTTACATTCTACAAGAAAGATAGAAATCATGAGACAGAGAGCAATGGTAGAACAAGGCAGAATGTGGCCTCGCCGAATAGGACATGGGGTGCATGTGGGGACATTTTAACAACAACAACCCCACCCCCACCAAAGTATCAGTTGTAAAAAGAAAGCAGTATGATTTCTGTGCTTTTGAAGGCTGTCTGGTTTGTTCAGGGTGTAAAAGATGAGGGAGTTGGGCCAGATGGCCTCTGAGGACCTACTGGGTTCTTTAAATCTAGGGGCCAATGCTCTTGTATTCTAACAGGCCTCTGGCACCTTGTCAGAGAGCCAGTGGTATGTATGCCTGGTTGGAATTCCATGCTTATATAATGAATATGTCATAATAAGGATATGCTGCAGACTGTCTGCTCAGGATAATGAAGATAAGCTGAGAAATGTTAAATGAGACCGAGGAAGCTGAAAAATGAATTGAGGCCATGATAATGAGGTTTAAAAATTCCAGGCGTAGATTGACAGAATATCTCACTGGGGCACAGCATGGAGATAAGATTTTGGATGAGTTGAATTCTTTTCGTTATCATCAACATTCTATTTGTTCTCCTTCCACACTGTGCCTATAGAGTCTGTATTCACAGAAAACCTTCAGTAGACTAGTCTGTTCTTCCCTGTAGTGATAAAGGTCATGTGTTCACTTACCAACTTTGTGATCTTAGATAAGTCATTTAACATCTTTCATTCTCAATTTCCTCGTCAGTAAAATGGGGAGGATAATAGCACTTATCTCATAGGATGATTACATCAAAATGAGATGATATATGTGGAGTACTTTACAAACTTAAAGTGCTATCTAAATGTTGGCTATTATTATTATTATTATCATTATCATTACCTATAATAGAACCAGCCTTCAATAAAACTGTGCCTGAAGTCATTTGTCAAGTGTCTTCCAATCTTCCTTTTCTGGTTTCATTCCTTCCTCTCAGGCCCAGGTAACTAATATTAATGGGGATGATAATGATGATAACTTACAAAGCACTTTAAAATTGCTCAGTACTTTACAAATATTATCTCATCTTATCCTCACAATAATCCTGGGAGGTCAGTGCTATTTTATCTCCATTATATAAATGAGGAAACTGAGACAAACAGGTTAAGTAAGTTCCCCAGAATCATACAGCTAGTAAGTATCTGAGGCTGGACTTGAACGCAGGTCTTCCTGACTCTAGTCCAATTTCTCTGTTCCCTTTGCCACCCAACTGCCTCATCTTATTTTATCTAGTGCCCTGTCTTATGTCCTGGCTTTCCAGAATGACCCAATGTCCTAGAACAGAGATGTCAAACTTGCTCCCCTTCTCTGAAAACAGATTAAAATATAATTAGGAAACATTGAACAAAATAAATAAAAATACAATACAACATTCTTGTTGTTCAGTCATGTCCCACTCTTTGTAACCCCATGTGGGGTTTTCTTGGCAAAGATACTGGAGTGATTTGCCATTTCCTTCTCCAGCTCAGTTTACCAACGATGACACTGAAGCAAACAAGTTTAAGTGACTTGCCCAAGGTCATACAGTTAGTATCTATGGATGGATTTGAACTCAGTTCTTCTTGATTAGGGATAGTGCTCTATCCACTGTACCACCTAGCTGTATTACAATACAACATAGATGATATTAATTTGTGATTTTCTAAGTCAATGTAAGGAGCAGGGAATCTGTTTCTATTTGAGGTTAACACCACTGTCCCAGAACACACAATTGTGGCAAACCTAATAGAGTTGGGCTTGTCTGGCAATGCTAGGATGGGAGAGTAGGGTGAGCAAAGCATCTGTATCATCTATATCAATGTCTATATCATTGATCATACTACAATGTATTCTTTATCTCAGAACGGATGAGAAACCAAAGTGGTTTTGATTGTATGAGGTTATGATTGTAGAATAGGGACAAAGGTAAAGAAACAATTGACAGTAGAACCAAAAAGTCAATTTCCCACTGGAGTCCTAGAGACTAAAAGCACTTCAAAATAAAAGTGTGCCATGGTTCAACACCACTGGGGGCTTGAAAAAAATCCTCTCCATGGCTTGGCTAATGGGCAAAGTAAAAGGAGCTTAACTTTGGGAAAAGATATATTGTTCTTGCTTTTCTTTTTAATGGGAAAATTGCCCATCTGAGGACAAGAGGGAAGAGAAGGTATGTGACCTGTCAGGTGCAAATTAGGACTTGAACGAGCCAAACAGCATAAGCATTAGCTCCTTGCAAAAGCCAGTCAGAAATTCTTCACTTACACCATAGGGAGGTCTCCAGTTGGTAGTCTACTAATGGAACCACCTCAAGAGGAGGCCATAGACAGGTGGAATAGATTTTTTTGCCTCATCCTTTTCCAAGGAAGTTTACCAGTTAGAAACATTTCCACTCCCTTGAAATGAACGAATGGGGAGGAAGCATGAGATCAAATAGAAACATACAGTGTGTTCTTAAATTTATTGTCAGACTGGGTTTTAGATATGTTACCAGCATCTGCTCAATTGTTCTGAAGGAGCTCAAGGGTGAGACTGTGGAGTTGTTGGCCAATGTAAAATCTCTGATCAAAATGATCACTGTAGGGAATTGGCAATGATTTTTATCTACTGGTATGCTGGTAAATGTTTAACAACCGATTCTCCAGAGAAGGAAATTGTATACAGCATACATTTAACTTTATCAGCATCACTAATATTTTCTCCATCACTTTCTTAAGTCTAGACAATCAACTAAACAATGTATTAACCCCTAATTTGTAGTGTTTTCAAGATGTAAATGCTCACACTAAAAATTTAACAACCAGCTCTTGCAAGTTGCTTAAAGCTGGCTCCAGCACACACCTACTTCTATCCCTAAGGCCTCCACCAGGAACTACACACCAGTGAATATTACCTTGTTATAGAGCAAATTGCTTACACTATAATAAAGAATAGAATCATGAAACCAAGAAGCAAAAGTAACTTATTAGGGGTTAAATGGTTTCTCTAAAGGGGAAAGGGAAGAAGGAAAATCATGCTTTATATCATTTAAAACTATATAAAAATTTAAGCCTCACAGAACACTCTTCTCATGGCAGGCCCAGCACTCTATCCACTGCACCACCTAGCTGCCACTATCTAGTCGACTGCTATACCATTATTTGGGATCCTTGAAAAACCATGGACACTAGGAGTGATAAAGAGTGGAGATAAACAGACGTGGTTCTGAAATTTAAAAAAAAGCAGAGAAAGCTTGCCAACCATAGGCTAGTAAGTTTAACTTCAATTCTTAGCAAAATTCCAGAAAATATTACTAAAGGAATAATTTGTGAGTACTTGAGAAACAAAATGTTATTCAATAAAAATAAACTTGCTTTCAATTAAAGAAAAAGTTATACCTGGTAAATTTCATTTCATAAGATTTTGGGATCACAGAAATAAAAAGAACTTCTAAGACCATCCAGTCTAATCTATAATTGACTGAGGATTCCTCACCCTGCCCAATGAATGCTCATCCAACCTTTGCTTGCAGACTTTACATGAGGAAGAATCCATGCTCTCACAAGAAAACTCATTCCAATTGTTCGGAAGCATTTCCTTCTATTGAACTTAAATCTGCCTCTGGGCAACTCTCAACAACTTACCTTGTTTCTGCCCTCTGAGGCAGAAGAGCAAATCGAATTTTTTTCATTCTTGAAGACAGCTAGCTATCATGTTCTCTCCAAAGTTATTTTTTCTCTAGGCTAAACATCTTTAGTTCCTTCAACTGATTCTCATGTTCTCATTCATCTGAATGATCTTCAGATACTTCATCATCCCAGTCATCCTTCTCTGACTGTTCTCCAGGGTCACTAACCTCATACATCCGGGTAATCCTATATCCATAGTATTCATAGGTTTCAAAAAAGCATTGACTTTATGGAAAAGATGGAGGGATAATGAATGACCTGACAATCATACAATTAGGTGCATTCAGAACTAGTTGACTGACTGTACCCAAAGGCTAGCTTTAATGAATCAATGTCAACTTGGAGGGAAGTCTCTAGTGTATCATAGGAAAGGAGTGAATCATAGGATATAGAACTGAAGGGGCATTAGAGATAGTCTGATCTCATTTTACAAATGAGAAAACCATGGCCCAAAAAGGTAAATCGACTTGCCCATGTTACACAGATAAAGAGTCACCAGAGCTAAATGTCCCAATGTGTGTCCTTGCCCCTTCCATCCCACATTATATTAGTGACTTAGATGAAGTCATAACTGGCATACTTTATCAGTTTAGAAATGACAGTAAGCTGAGAGGGATAACTAACATTTTAGATGATGGAATTAGGTTCCAAAAAGATCCTGACAATCTGTAATGAAGGATTGAATCTAATAAAATTAAATTTACTAGGGATACATGCTAAGAATCCTTGAGTTTAAAAACTTAACCACACAAATAGAGGATTGAGAAAGCATGGCCAGACAAATAATTTATATAAAAATTATAAGGGTATTAGTGGATTTCAAGCTCAATATAATACAAAACTGTGACATGGAAGCCAAAAGAGCAAATCTGATCATAGGTTATTCTAGTAAAAATTGAGTCTCCAGATTAAGGCAAGGTGATAGCTCCACTGGATCCCACCCACTGAACATCTAGAGTGTTATATTTAATTAGGGGTGCAGCACGTTAGGAAGGACATTGATAAGATGGAGACTTTCTAGAGGCGGTTTAACAAGATGGTGAAGGAACTTGAAAACATGCCATGTGGGGAGCTCTTGAAGAAATTGAAGACTTTTTGACGTCCTTGATAAGAGAATTGAGTCTAGAAAAGAGAAGGTGTGGGAGGACACATGCTTTCAAATATTTGAAGAACTATTATATTAAAGACCACATATTAGAGAGACTTTGTTCTATTAGATTCAAGATGTCACATTGAAGTAGAATTGGGCTCAATATAAGGGAAAATTTTATAATTAACTAGAGCTGTTCAAAAATGGGACTGGGCTGTCCAAGACATTGAATATCTCATCACTAGATATCTTCAAGGGTGGATGGAGGGTAGATGACCATTGATCTGAGATTTTGAAAGGGCGTTCCTTCTTCAGGTAGGTGTTTGACTAGATAATTTCTGAGGTTCTTTTTAACTCTGAGATTCTCTGGTTCTATGAATAAACAAGCATTTTCTGAAGCAATCAACAAACATTTATTAAATGCTTACCTGTGTATGTATGTGTAATGGGGGTAAATACAACATCCACCTTCCCTTCCAATATGCTTTGGCTTGAGCATGCCCTATGAAGCATAAATGAAGCTTACATGGCTACTTCTTGTGGCATTATGTGCTCTAACTTAGTGCCAGACACTTGGCAAAACGATTTGACACAGCAATCCCTTGGTCCTATGATATCAGCGGTGGAGAGCAGATACACGCAAAGAGAATTGGTCATTGATGTAGGCACTGTAGACTGAGTTGTAAACTCAGTAAACTTTAAAGGGAGAGAACTTTTGCTCTTCCTCTCTCTTCTTCTCTATTTGAATACTCTCTTGGACTTTCTAACAGGGTATTTCATCTCCCCACCTTCAGCACCCATGGAAGTTGGTTGCATGTGGTAGCTAGAATATGTGCTCACCTAGGTGAATCTGATTCAGGATCTCAATGCTCTGTCTCTTATGCAGTAACTTAAGTGTGAGAATGTATTTCTACTACTGTGCACTGTAGCTCCTTAGCCCCCACCAGTGTGCAATAATAATAATAATAATAAAGCAACCTAGATTAACTAATTAATCTTTAGTTATCCCATTAATTAACCCCTAAATCATCCCATTAATTAACCCTTAAAATACCATTAATTATTAATCAGAAACACTTAGTATACAGAAAGTAAAGCAAAAATAATAATATAACATTATACCTGGAAACCAAGAACACTCTTCCACTGATGCATATGATATATGAGAGGGAGAGTGGGCACAAGCTTAACTAACTAAAGCAAGAAAGAGCATGTATAGGGAATATTCCTGCCTGGAGCAACTCACAACTCCAGACTTTAAACTTTGATGTTCTTTGTTTCCCTCAAGAAAAGTCTGTACAAAATTTACTTAATGGGTGGGTCTACGTGCATTCTCTGGCTGCTCCCCTTGGACCACATGTCTTTTGGGATACTGATATATTACTATTCTTTTTCTGTAAAAGAAGAAACCCTAAGAATTTTTCCAATTCTTCTGAGGAGTTTCCACCTCTGAGGCAGTAGGTGATCACAGGAAAAATCAAACTTAAAACTTTGTTTCTCAAGTCAGCTCTTCTAAGGAGGAAAGTCAAAGTCTTTTCTCTCTCTGGTCAGTTCTTCCACGCAGCAACTGCCAGTGCAAACTCTGATGTCTCTTCCCAGATATGACCAGATGTCTCTCCTGAGATGGACTGCAACTTCTTGACTCTCAGTTCTCAGCCCAGCTATGTTACTGATCCAAATCAGAGTCTGTTTAGTGAGATGCCTCACTTCTATATTATGGTGATAAACTAAGATGTACATTTCTTTCATTTACCCCATAACTAAGCAACATACATTTTTCCCATAGTCATCAAACAGTTCTAAGAATCAGGGCTTTCAGCTACTAACTTCAAAGTTTTCATTTCAGTCATGTGCAAATTAGATGATGGTAAATAAGACATTCATAAACTTGAGCTCAGGTTAAGTACTTTTTCTCTGCAAGGCTGCCTTTTCGGTGTTTCTCTCACAACTGTCCTGTTTCTACTGCTTTTTATTAGCAAAACTCACAATGTCTGAAAGGGATACCTCTTAATTAACCATGAGTAAACATTTGACAAGTGCCTACTATGTGTCAGACACTGGAGATAAAAAAAGAGGAAAAAGATAGTTCCTACCCTCAAGGAGTTTGCAATCTAATGCAAACAGATATATACAAAGCATGCTGTAAGCAATAAATATGAAATAATTTAAAGAGGAAGAGCACTGGAATTGAGGGGTTAGGGAAGGCTTCCTGTAGAAAATGGAATTTTAGTTGGGACTTTAAGGAAGCCAGGGAAGTCAGTAATCAGAGCAGAGGAGGAAGAGTGTTTCAGGCCCGGGAGACAGCCAGAGAAAATGCCCAGAGTGGAGAGATGTATGGTCTTGTTCATGAACAGTCAGGAGGCCAGTGTCACTGGATCAAAGAGCATGTCTCTGGGAGTGAGGTGTAAGAAGACTGGAAAGGGTAGGGGTGAGAAGGGGTGCTGGGTTATGAAAGGCTTTGAATGTCAAATAGAGTGCTTTGTATCTGATCCCGGGGGCAAGAGGAAGCCACTGGAGTTTACTAAGATGGGGGGAGGGGGCGGTGGGGCCTGATAAGACTGGGCCTGCGTTTTAGGAAAATCACTTTAGAGGCTGAAAGAGGACAGATTAGAGTGGATTTGAGGCAGGCAGACCCATAAGCAGGTTACTGCAATAATCCAGGCATGAGGTGATGAGGTCCTGTACCAGACTGGTGGCAATGCTAGAAGCATGTTCAAGACATGTTACAAAGATGAAATCAACAGGCCTTGGCAAAGGCTTGGATATAGGAGGTGAGAGACAGTGAAGAATCCAGGATGACTCTGTGGTTGTGAACCTAAGAGACTAGGAGTGTGGTGTTGCTAAGTAACAGGGAAGGTAGGAGGCAGGGTGGGTCAACCTAGATCAGCCTTTTCCTACAAGGACAGCTCCAGCCCTCCTCAACCAGCTGTGGCCACCATCTATGAAGGTCCCTGCAGTTCTGTCATCCTGATAAACCAATGGAGATTTTTTGGGGGGAGGGAAAGTGTTTGCAGTCATCCCTTTCACCCAGTGGCTAAGAAGCTTTGTCTCTCAGCCACATAGAGCCAGAAGGTAACAAAATTTCCCCTCTCTGCAGCTTTGCCCCTTCACCCTTCTCAGAATTCTGATGTTTGACCCTCTGGTTTTCACTTGCCTTTTGGCTTTTTTTGGTCAGTTTTTATATCTTCTGATATAAGAGCCTTGTTCTCTACTGGTGTTAGTTATATCTTACCTATATACTTTTGGTTTTGGTCAATTCTTATATCTTCTAATATAAGAGCCTTGTTCTCTACTGGTGTTACTTATATCTCACTTAAATACTTTTTTTGGGTCAATTCTTGTATCTTCTGATATAAGAGCCTTGTTTTCTACTGGTGTTACTTGTATCTTACTTATGTGCTTTTTTTTGGTCAATTCTTGTATTTTCTGATATAAGAGCCTTGTTCTCTACTGTCTCCCTTGTATCTCTTGGTTTAACTGTCACCTAGCTTGTGGTTAGAAGCCAATCTTAGTTTCTAGGTCTTATTCCCCAACTGAGAGAAATGTTCCCCAGGGCTCTATGGAAAAGGAGTTGAGTGATACCTTGATAAGGAAATTATTTTAACTTCCTCTAAGTTGCTCCTCTGTACTATGAAAATAGAACTGCTGTGTTGTCAAGAGAAGCCTGGAAGGCTGCGTGTCTGTATCAATAGCCCTCCTACCCTCCATTGTCACACACATCACAACTTGTGTCTTACCAGGTCTTTATATATATATTTATACTGAGATCTCATTTGCCTTTTTTTTCTAATAGCCATGTCACTGTCTGATAATCAATTGTGGAATTTTCCCAAGGGTCAGTGGCTAGGTTACTTATCTATAGTTTCTGCAGTCCACTTCTAAAAATAAGACAATAACTTATTTTCAGTCTTCTAGCACATCTACTGTTCTCTTTGGGTCCTCAAAGGTTCCTAACAATGATTTCTACATGTTCCCATCTACAAATTCTTCCAGGAGCTTGAGGTATCATTTTCTTGGTTGGGGATCTGAATTTACTTAAAACAACTAGGTGCTTTCTTCCTATCTTGGGCTTCAATTCTTTCTTAACCTTCACTCAGTTGCAATGTAGAAAAGAATCATAGATGCAGAGTAGACAGAATTCTTAAATGTCATCTAATCCAATTCTCTTATTTCATAAATAAGGAAACTGAGAAAGGTGTAGTGATTTGCTCAAAGTTATATAGGTAGTAAATGGCAAAGCTGAGATTTGAACATGTTCTCTAGTTCCAAATTTAGCACTCTTTCTCTTGCTCCGTGCTGCTGAAACCTCTGGAACCAGAAGAGAACTAATTTAAAGCCCATCCAGACAGGTGAGATGAATACATTAACAATTTGTAAGCATATTCAGAAATGCTTCAAACTAGTCACAGTCTCATTTTAGAACTTACACCATCATACACCCACACTGACCATGATGCAATGTTATGGCTGAAAATGCCATCTTTACTGAATACTAATTTTAGACTCGCTTTAGGAATGACCTAATTGGATTGGCAAGTAAACTTTGATAATTGGCAATCGACTTAATTTTGGGAAAGAAAGTAACTTCTCTTTGATAATGTCATTTATGGAGGCAAACTCAGTCATAACACTCAAATTGTGGCTTTCTATTGGCTCAACTTGGGCATAGCTTCTTAATTACCCATAAAGCAAATTAAGAGCAGCATTATATTGCTCTAAGTTTGAGTTTTTCTGATATCTTCATTTGTATATTACATATATATGTATATATATAATCTTGGCAAATAAATGTGGTTTAAATCAGATACAAACTCTGTAAAACAGTAATAGGCTTTCTATTTTGGCTGAAGTGGAATCACTTGACAAAGGAGATATTTCAAACTACTTTTTGGCATTTTATCTACTCATTTGTCAGCATCACAGTTTTCCAAAAGGATGCCAGTCTGAACATCAACCATTATTTAAACATACCATGGAAACAACTTTGTCCCCATAATAAATGTGTGTATAGCAAACAACTTGGAATAGCATGAACTTAAAAATAGGTATTGCATATGAAACTGAGATTAATTCACTTCTAGATTATTATCAACATTATTATTTTGAGTTGAGTTACCTAGGAATTCTACTGGTTTATCTTTGTTTGTTGGACTAGAGGTTCCTTTCAACTCTATAATTATATGGTAAATCTTTTCTTTTATGGTAAATCTATATGGTAAATCTTTGTTTCTTTACACCCAGAGACAGGAGACTTTGTTTGGTTCTTATCTAATTTATTCTTCATTTTCCTTCTCTTTGAGAGATATAATATCCTTGTTAGAATGTTATGTTCACAGATACCTTATTTAAACTGACAAAACAGACAAAATGGGAAAATTTTGTAAAGATTTTTATAACTAACTCACTTCACCATCGAAGATAATGGAGTTGCCATATTTTGAGTCTAAAACCAGTCCTAGAGATGCTGCTAGATGGAATAGAAATGGTACTGAAGAAAATGGAGAGGGGAAAAGCAGCCAGCTGAAAACAAGTAAACCCAGAGGAGATTCTGTTGAAAATGACATAATTTGGAGGGCATTGAGAGTTAAATTCTCAAGGTATATGGAAAAGGGGAGAATATTAAAAGTGTAGGAAAGTCTCCCATTTTATTATTACCATAAACAGGAAACTAAGAGAACATTAATGCAAAAATAATTTATTAAGCACTTATCATGAGCCAAGAACTATGCTAAGCCTCGGGAAAACAAATACAGTTGTCCCTTCTACATTGCGACTTTCCACATCACAACTTTCCATATTGCAGCTTTCTACGTTGCAACTTTCCTCATTATGGTTTTGATTTATCACGGATTGGCATAAAAAATTAAATGGGAATTTTAGGGGAGTTTTGCAGAAGCCGCAAACCACACACGAAGGCCAGCAGAGGACACAGAAAAAATTTAGAAATTCAGAAATGCATAAAATATATGTAAAATATTGTATAATATCAACATATTTTATTTTTTAATATCATAATAATTCGGACTTCTTCTCTGGTATGAAGAGCGAGCCAAAACATTTTATGCAGATTTTTCAGATCGTGGGGCCACTGTGTCCCTAACACCAACAGTGTGGAAGGGATCACTGTATAAGCAAAAAGAAACATTGTGTCTCAAGCAATATTTCATAATGCATCTTTATAATCACATAATCGAATCAGAGATGTAGGGAATACAAGATCCCAGTGTGCCTGTTGTTTGTTTACATCAAAAAAAAAAAGCATTTGGTTTAATACAGTAAAGTAGTTCTTTACAGGCTTTCCCCCAATGAGGGACCTTCCATGCACGTATAAAATTATATAAGATCCCTTGAAAGATGTAACAACAAAGACAGCTTTGTTTGATGACCCTGTGACTGTTAATGTCAAGTGAAGAGATCCCCCATAGAGCCCAAGTCAAAGAAGGATTGCTTAAAGATGGTGAAATCCACCAGATGTCACTGTTTATAGACAACATTGTGCTGATTGCATTAAGCCTTAACATGATGTAGAGCCTCTTAAATGAATTCCCTAATTACTTAGAAGAGTTTAGTCTAACCATTCACACAGGAAAAACTAAGTATTTGAAGAATGTCTCTTCTTTACTATTTTTTTCCCCTGCATGATTAAGCTCAGATTTGCAGGGTAGGTCAACCTGGGCTGTGTCTTTGGAACACATTATTTCATTTTCTCTTACATTTTCTAGCGGGTACAGAATAGTCTTGCATTATTCAAATGTCTTTCATTATATTTAAAGGTCATTTTCCTGATGGATTGAAGAAATTGTTTCTGAATTGAATTATTAAAGTTAACCACTATGTGTCTTAGAGTTTGAAGCTGTAGGTTTCTTTAACTTTTATTTTACTTTTTTTTTTTCCTGGAGGTGATCTGTGAATTCTTCCAACTGGAATTTCATTTTCTGTGTTCAGAAGTTCTGGGCAGTTCTCTTCTATTATTTCCTTCATTATGGTGTTAAGACTTTTTTTCGCCCTGTAATGATCCTTAGGTTGTCTCTAGTCAGCCCGTCTTTGACACATGAATGTTTGCTTTCATAGTGACTACATTTTCTTTTAATATTATTGTCTTTTGCTTCTCTTTTTTTAGATTGTCCTTCACTTCTGTATATTTGCATTCCCAATTTAATGTTCTTGCTTTTTTTTTTTCCTTTGGTGAGGCTTGCCATTGAATATTCCTATTTTTCTATTTTTTTCATTATTTTTATTTTACAAGAAATAATTTCTGCTTTCATAATTCACATTTATGTTTAAACCACTCAAGAATAGCGTGTTGTGGTTCCATCTTCTCCTAGAATTTCATAGAGTCTTCTATCTCATCAAGGGTTAGATTATTTTCCTTTGTTTTGAAG
Organism: Trichosurus vulpecula; assembly: GCF_011100635.1. Classification (NCBI taxonomy): domain Eukaryota; kingdom Metazoa; phylum Chordata; class Mammalia; order Diprotodontia; family Phalangeridae; genus Trichosurus; species Trichosurus vulpecula. The sequence goes on along the minus strand of NC_050574.1, from coordinate 96,048,507 downwards.
TATTTATTTATAGATTCCTGAACTCATTTCTAGATCTGGAGGCTGTACATCCTTCTGTTGTTACTATTTTTTTTCCTTTTGACTTATCTGTTTATGTTTAAGGTCTCTGAATTTTCTTCATCTTGAAATCTTTGGTCATTTCAATCTTTTTTCTCTCTTATTTTTCTCATCACTCACTTCCTGACTCCATCCTTTCTGATTGTGGTTTCTTTGGAGGCTGGATCTCAAAGTGTCTTAGCATGTTCCCACACGGGACAATTCATGCTTCACCAGCCCAAGTCTTTGTCCCAAATGATGTTTGGATGGTCAGAATTGGCTCCAGTTGAATTCTGTGCTCTTTCCTTCAGGCTTGATGGATTGCTGTACAGCTCCTCACATGAACAGTGTTTTGTAATGGTGACTGCCTTAATCCCTCTGTTTCCTAGTTCTCTGTCCTGGCACTGGCAGTTTAGAGCCTATCTTTCTAGCACCAGCAGGGCAAAGCTTTGCAGCACTGGTGGTATGGGGTTGCATCCCCTAGCAGACTTTTGCTCCTGAACTGCTTTGGCCATGCTGGCTGTTGAAGCCTGATCAAACTGAGTCTTTATGGCATTGGAAAGAAGGAAGGGGGACCAGGGTTTAGGGGTGTGTTTTCATGTAAGCCTATGTTGTATCCCTGGGTCTGCTAGTACAGTCCTACTTCTGGTAGTGTGGGAAGTAGGGGAGGGCTTCTGAGTGAGCTCAGAGTCATTAAACATCAATTCAGGGATTTGGATTTTTTTGGATTCTTGGTGTCCCAGACCATGGAGATAATTGAATTTCCTTTATCTTTGGTGTATCATTTTTGTTTTGGAGACATTTCGGAGGTCATGGGAATCAGAGAAAATGTCTAGTCCTCCATCTTGCTGCTCATATAACCTAGGTCTCTGAAAAAGATAATTTCTAAGGTTGTCCTATATATTCAAGCAGATCTATTTCTTAATCAAATGTCTTGACTCAAAAACTGTCTCAGGTCATAGGACGTGATGAAAGCACAGCTCCTCCAAATACCAGAATGGATGGTCCTATGCTCATTTCTGAATGAACAACTGGATCATTGGCTCTTTGTGCTTCCTGCTCATTCATAGTCCCATGGGATCCAATCTATAAGTCAGAAGGTTCATCTCTTATGCTCCATCCTCACTGACCCTCCTAGAGTATCTTAATGTGATAAACTTCCTCCAACACATCTCAGGATTGGCCTGACTTTCCTCAAAGCTCATTTTTTTCATGGCAATCACTCATATTATAAACATCTTTCTTTCCGCTGGGTGATGGGCCACTGTAAGCTTCTGCTTCTAACTGAAGATCATCAAAGCCAGGCTGTGAATTTGACCAGATCTCAATATTATGCCATGCAGATTTTCCCCCAAAATAACAAGAGAAAATGGGGAAGGGGCATGGGAAGATTTTTAGCTACAGTGATCAAAATATTTTAGCTATTGGCATGTCAGGCCTCACTTCTGCCAAACAATAGCTGATGATGTGGAGCATCTCAAGACTGACTAATTAGATGTGTTGGAAGATAAAAAATTGGGTAGAGTTTCAAGTGATGCTTTTTGTCATTTACTCTAAACACAGCTTTCTTCTCTAGGAGACCATTTGGAAGAACTTCTTCTGGCTTTCACAGCTTTCAGCCATCCTGTCAAACCTTCTTAATTGTTCCAGAAGGCACTTGGACTCTGTGAAGTCACAAAGGCCTTCCTGCTGTCTCCGTTAAGTGCCTGCTTTCTATACAAGCACTCCCATTGATAGCAAGGGCTACAAAAGGCAGAACAGCATTTAGAAGGGTCTTGGTCCTGAACTAACTGTCCCTCCCGTTTCTCTGGACATGAAAAGGAATGGAAGAAGAGATCATCCATTTGTTTTTCAGATAAAGGTTAGACTAGTTGGTCTCTGAAGCCCTTTCCAGCTGCTGAATTCTGTGATTCTCAGAAGAGACATATGATAATAGTACTATTATCTACTAATTCAGGCTGGCAATGAATCAAAAAATCAATTTCCTTTGACTCTAGAAAAAATTTGGAAAAAAATTTTTTTGCAGCAAATAAACATGCACCGAAAACACTAATACGTGTCAGTGAAAGGCAATAAGGAGGCCAGTGACCTAGAAGCATGTGAGTAAAATTATCAGTCTCACAACAAACCAAAATCAGAACCGGAACCAAAACCATAACTCAAACACAATACAATAGATTTAGGAACAAACCAGGGTTTATTGAGTTTGCCAGCAAGGGAGTCCCACCTACACAGGCAGACCCTCCCCCAAGGAACAAAAGGACAAAGTCTATATAGGTTTTAGTTTAGGCAGGAGACAATTGGGTATGGGGGACCTCAGGATTGGTCAGGCTTAGTGTGGGGGCTAGTAACAGGAAAGGATCTTCTTCAGGTTTGTTATCTCTTGCAACCTCACCCTAATAGATACGGCTATCTTTGCTGTTTTAGCAGTAAGGAAGGTCACAAGAGGGGAGTAGGGGGTGTGGGAAGGGGGGATACCCTGCAATACAAACAGGGTCAGGGGCAAGATTGAGGAATGACAGACAAAATGGAGTTGCTCTAGTTACCCACAAGCATTTGAAGGCATTGAATTTTTTTTTGGCAAGGCTGTTGGGGTTGAGTGACTTGCTCAGGGTCAGACAGCTAGTAAGTGTCAAGTGTCTAAGGTCTTATTTGAAGTCAGGTCTTCCTGACTCCAGGGCCAGTGCTCTATCCACTGTACCACCTAGCTGCCTGGATATTCCATCTTAAACATCCATCTCTTACACACGCCTGCTGCTCTCCAAAAAAAAAAAATACCCTCAGGTTCAAGTTACCCTGTTGGTCTTAAAGTATAGCTCATGAGCCCACATTAAAAAATTTAGTTTTCCTAGTCAGTCAGAGGACACAATTAGTTAACAGCAAAGTCATTGAATGAAATAGCATAGTAAGTAAAATTGCAATAGAACACTCTCACCACAAAGTTGGGGCAAATTAACAAAGTTGGATTATGCTTCCTGAAATGTCTTCCTTCCCCACAAGATGAGAGATTTTATGCTTTTGGGGCCTTTTGTGGATTCCTCTACCTTCACCACTAGAAGCTGAGATACATGTGGAAGCTTTACCTACCTTCTTGGAGGTATATTAAAATATGCTACATGATGGGACTGGTCCTAGAAATTTGGGTTTGTTTTTTTTTTTTAACATTCTCTGCCTTAAAATTTTGGTGGTTATTTTGAATTTGAGCTGACTCTTTCATCAGATTTTATTTTTATGAAACTCAAAATTTTTGAATTTATTTTGTTGCTTTTCTGGAATCTGCTTTGTTTTGATGATTATATAGTGGTATAAGTTCAATGATTTTTTTTATTTCAACAAGAGTTTGTAAATCCTGTTGGAATTTTTAAAAACTTTAATTTTTTATTTTATTCTTGCTTTTATTTTGCCTCACAAAGGGGATTTTAAAAAGCCTTCACTTTGAAGGTCATATTTTATTTCACTTTTCTTTTTCCATAGTAAACAGATTTTTTTGTAGACACAGATAATTTTGTTCCATTCTCTAGTGGAATTGTTCTTGCAGTGATTATTCCAGAAAAGCTTTATTTCCCATTTTAAAAAATTTAATAGATATATCCATACACTTTTTCAGACAAACTTAACCTTCCGTAGTCTATTTGCTACTAATATGAAAATAATATTGTGAAATACCTTTGTGGCCACATTTTACTGATATGCCATATGGTTATAAACAAATTTTGAATACTTCCTGTTTGTGTAATTATATGCTATATTAGTATATGAAAAAATTATTAATATGGTTTTCAAGATCTTGAGTTCATGCCTATTGTACTGATATTGCTTGCTTAATTACTTCATGTTTATGTGCCATTTATTAATCACATAAAGCTTTGCTTTCTGCTGGTGCAAACTTGATGAATAGAATTATATAGATATTGTAGCACAGATAGCAGTCTCTTCAAAAGTTGACTGCTAAAGCAGTTGAATTGTATTGTCTCATGTCAGGTCTTGAAAACAGTAGAGGTTTTTTGCTATCAGGTATATATTGAGATTATGAGGATAAAGACATTTAAAGAATTTTGCACAGTAATATGAAAAATTTGGAAGTCTGTAGAGTGAAACTTACTAACATAAAAGAGGATGTAACAACTCAGGAAGTTTTGTGTGTATTATCTGAAAAATTTGATCATCTTGTGTGGTTGTGGTTTGTCCTTTGTTCTTGAAGAGAACCAAGATGCTGCCATGACTCGAGAGTGATTTGGATTTAAGTGAGGCAGGGCCAAGGAAAGTCACCAGCCTCACTTTCTCCTCTGGAGCCACCTGGGTCCAGTGGCCAGATGTAGATCAGGACAGCCGGAGATGGCCCAGGGTCATATATCTATCTCCCTGAGGAACTAATTTTGGAAATAGCACCTGGGAGTTATATAGTAGTCCACTCCTATTCTCATTATATTTATTCTGTAAAAACTTAAATGTATGCTCACTGTCTTCCCCTTTCAAGTGGAAGTTCCACTGTTTGGTAGAGATTATTATATTCATTATATTTCTATCCCCAGCAGTAAATGCTTGCTGATTGATTTGTTCTTTGAAACTGGCTGGCTGAAAAGGATGGTGGTACCCTTGACAGAAACAGGGACAGTTTTGGATGTATTGAATTTGAGATATTCAACAGGTAGTTGATGGTGGGGAACCGGAGCTCAGGAGAAGGATGAGAATTGGATTTGTAGATTTTAGAGTTATTTGCATAGAAATATTCATTGACCTTATGGGACCTGATGGAATCGATGAAAGAGAGAATGTAGAGATGAAAGAAGACAGAGTCCTGGGTTACAGTCACACACAGGAATGGGACATGGATGATGATACAGCAAAGCAGACTGAGAGTGATTAAGAAAGGTAGGATACGTAGGAAAAAAGCAGTACTGCTAAAAGCTAAAGAAAGAGAGAGAGTCTACCAGGAGGTTACCAGATAAGCAATAGTATCAAAAGCTGCTGAGAAATCTAGAAATATGACTGAGAAAAAACTCTGAGATCAAACAATTAAGAGATATTTGGTAGCCTTGGAGAGAGCTGTTTCAGGCAAGTGATCATGTTGGAAGCCAGATTTCAGGGAGCTGAAAAGTGAGCTGCAGATGAGGAACTGAAGTCAATAAGTGTCAGCAGAATTTTCTAGCATTTGGGTTGGACATGTATAAGGACAGGATGGCAGCAGGACATGTGACTGTTGTACCGACCCCACCTCACCCCTTATGTACAACAGTCACTTGAGTGACATTGCTCATTTTGAGAATGTTTCAAGCTGTCCTAGATTCCAGGAGGTGAGAGAGGCAACATCTCAAGTACTTTGACTATAGTCACTCATTGAAAGAGAGATATCTTTAAAGGTCCACAGCGTGAAAGAGACCATTGGTCTTTGTAGTGTTGAATTAATACAGCCCCCTCCTGCCAGTCCCTCAATTAGTGATGCTCATATGCTACCATCTCACTTAAATTGTATTAACCCACAGTACAAACAATATGAATAGTTCTTCTGATTTGGAGAGTTATCAGCAGTATGTTATGGAGGACAAAGAAATGGAACATTCCTGTTTGCATATCTCTGATATTTTCTTCCAAGAGCTGTCTCTCAAGAGGACTATAGAAGATCTATGACCTACCTGACCCCTCAACTCTGCCCTATGAACTCTCAGTGGTCAATTTTCTCATCATTCCTCTGCCATGTTGTAAGTACGGGCTGTAGGATAGAGGCTGATAAAGGTTCCCACTCACCCATCTAGGGACCCCTGGTCCATAAAAGAGAAACTGCATCAGGAAAGCCAGTGGTCCCCATTACCCTTTTGCTTCCAACAGAATTAGAGGCTCCTAGTCATGAGCCTAATGAACACAGAAAAATCTGGCCATGGGCCTTGGCATCTGTACCTGCACACATGGTAACGATGTGATCTAACAGTGTCATCTACCAAACTAGACACTTCCTTGTGTGTGTGTGTGTGTGTGTGTGTGTGTAGATGAATAATGTTCTTATTCAAACACAAATAAGTTTTTTTTTTATTTTTAAAAGGCAGGGAATGTTTGGAAAGTCACTGTCAAAACAAATTGCTTCTGCATAAATGTTCTTCCCCTTTTTTCATGCTTTCCCCAGCACAAAAGTCTTTCTTACTGAAGTCACTCTTCCATTTGAGTTACTCCCCTATAATCACCGCCTCCTCCTCATGATTTCTTCCTAATTTAGAAGAAAGTCTACACAGGGTCACTCATGGCAACTTCCAATTGAATCAAAAAACAATTAAAATGAAAACTTCCATTTTACACATGTCTGCTCTCAACATCACGACATCCTATAATGGAATGTGAGGAAAGAGAAACAAGTTGGACAAGAGAAGTTCTGGCCTCTAATGCTGGCACTCTCCTTTGGGAAAGGGAGTTAGAACAAGACCCTTAAATGATAACAAAAGATTTGATAGCCCTGAGGAGATTAAGCCTTTTCCCAGAGCTCTGAAGCACTGGCAACTCTTCATCTGAAGGGAGGGTTGAGACAGCCCTACTTCTTCTTCCAGAGGTGGTGGTGGCACTGGAAGTTCACTTGTATTCTGAATATATATTGTATGGACTTCATTATTTTCATGTTGTCTCCTCCACTAAAATGTACATTCCTTGGAGGCAGAAATTGTTTTTGTCTTTGTATCCCTAGCACTTGGCACAGAGCTTGATGTGTAGGAAGCACTTACTACATGCTAGACTGAAGGACCTGGGGACAGAGTTCCAGACCCTACTATTTTTAGCATCCTCCAGGCTTTAAGGACCCAGTCTGGTGGCTCCTAAGAGAGATGCCAGACTTGACACCTAGAATTTTTCACTATTGAGAAGCAATCTACTTCTGAGCATCAGCAATAGTCCAATGTAACTGGATCCCTTTTGTAATTGCTTCCACTGTTAACCTTTCTTTTTCCACCGTTAAGATTAAAAAGGCCATGGGCAGCCACCACTGGCATGCCCTCCAATTCAATTCAGTTGAGTTCAACAAATTTGTTCTAAGTGCCTACTCTGGGCTACTCACTGTGTTGGGAGGTGGTGAGGTGGGGTGGTATAGAGACACAATGTTCTGAGAAGCCATTCCCCATGTAGACATGACTTTCTAGATGAGAAGAAGGGTGAGGGATATATTAAAAATCAATCAGGCAGTCAATAAGCATTTATTAAGCACTACTATGTGCCAGGCACTGTTCTAAGTGCTAGGGATACCAGTCCATTCTCAGGACATTTACAAGCTTTTTAAAAATTATTTTTATTTATTTCATTAAATATTTCCCAATTTCAGGTAAAAAATTATAACAATCATTTTTTACATTTTGAGTTCCAAAGTCTCTCCCTTTCTCCTCTCCCCACTTCTTAAAAAGACAAGCAATTTGACATAGATTGTACATGTGAAGTCATGTAAACAAATTTCCATATTAGCCATGTTGCAAAAGAGAACACAAAATAAAACAATAACAATTAAGAAAGCTTTATGAAAGTATACTTCAATCTGCCTTCAGAGTTCATCAGTTCTTTCTCTAGAGGTAGGTAGCATTTTTCATCACGGGTCCTTTGGAACTGTCTTGGATCATTGTCTTGATCAGAATAGCTAAGTCTTTCACAGTTGGTCATTCTTAAAATATCGCTGTCACTGTGCACAATGTTCTCCTGGTTCTACTAACTTCACTTTGTATCAGTTCATATAAGTCTTCCTGGGTTTTTCTGAAAGCATCCTGCTCGTCATTTCTTATAGCACAATAGTATTTCATTGCAATCATATACCACAACTTGTTCAGCAGTTCCCCAGTTAATGGGCATCCCTTTAATCTCCAATTCTTTGCTACTGCAAAAAGAGCTGCTATAAATATTTTTGTACAGATAGATCTTTTCCCCTTTTCTTTGATTTTGGGATGCAGACCTAGGAGAGATTGCTGGGTCAAAGGGTATGTACAGCTTTGTAGGTCTTTGGGTATAAATTGCTCTGCAGAATGTTTGGACTAGTTCACAACTCCACCAACAGTACATAAGTGTCCCAATTTTTCCCTGCAAAAGTTTCCCTGCAAAATTCTCTCCCCCCAGTTTCCTGTTTTCTTTCTAATTTTGCTTGTATTAGTTTTGTTTGTGCAAAAGTTTTTTTTTAATTTTCATGTAATCAAAATTATCTAGTTTGCTCCCTGTAATCTTCTCTATCTCTTGTTTGGTCATAAACTCTACCCTAATATATATATCTGACAGGTACGCTTTTCCATGAAGAACTCCCAATCTACTGGGGAAGACAATAAGCAAACATGTACAAACAAGCTATGTACAGGATAAACAGAAAATAATAAAGGGAAGGCACTAGAATTAAGAGGGATTGGGAAAAGCTTCCTGTAGAAGATGGGATTTTAGTTGAGACTTGAAGGATACCAAGGAATCCAGGAGCCAGAGATGAGGAGGGAAAGCATTCTAGGTATAGGAGACAGCTGGAGAAAATATCCAGAGCTGAGAGATGGAGCATTTTGTTTCAGAAACAGTAAGGAGGCCAATGTCAGTGGATCATACAGTATGTGAATAAGGTGTAAAATGGAGTAGAAAGGCAGGGGAGGAATTATGAAGGGCTATAAAAGGAAAACAGAGGATTTTGTCCTTGCTCCTGGAGGTGATAAGGAGCCATTAGAGTTAATTGAGTATGGGGTGGGGCAGGTAACATGCTTGGACTGGCATTTTAGGACAATCATTTTATTGGCTGAATGGAAGGTGGGACTGGATTGGGGAGAGATGTGTGGCCGGCAGACTCACACCACATAATGTAAAATCAAAAGAAGTCAATTTTTTAAAAAGGACTAGTGATCATAAATTAGCAGAGTGGCCAGTAATCCATTTTGGGGTGATGTCATCGGCAAGGAATTTTTCATGAATTGGCAAAGCAGAAGGGGAAAGGGCTATGTTCTTGTTCAACACTGATCTCCACCAGGATAAGGACCCACCAATCTCCCACTGTCTTATAAAAATCTAACTGGGATGTAGGTTCTTTTTTCCAGAATCTATGACATTTATTGGGATGCCAAGCCTTTTATTCATCGTAGGGTACTTACCCCTACTAGAGAATGAATGATTGAAGGGACACAAAACTATATCATATGAGGTATGGCTGAAAGAACATGGGCTGTTTAGCCTGGATAAAGCTTACAGACATGAAAGTTGTCTTCAAATGTGAATGGTCATCATGTGGAAGAGGGATTAAATGTTTCTGCAGAGTTCCAGAGGGCCAAACCAATGGGTGGAAGTTATGAGAAGGCAGGTGTCAGTAACATTTAAGAAATATATCCTAACAATTTGGGCTATCCAGAATATTAAATCCCTATCTGTGGAGGCATTCAAACAAGGACTGGATTGATGATTTGTCTAGAGTGAAAAAAGACTTTATGCTTCCAGGAGAGGGTTACGCCAGATAATCCCATGATAGGTCCCTTTCATCTCCTTGAGGTTTTCCAACTCTATTATGTTCCTCTTGTCAATAATCTTCAGTGGCTTCCCATTGTATATAAAAGTACAAACTTCTTAGTCAGTCCAGATTGTCCATAGCCTGAGTTTGTACAGTCAATCATCAACCTTTCTTCCTCAGCACAACCTTTCAGTTCCAGCCAAGGTAGATGCAGTGATTGACAGTCCAGTAACAATCACAGTCACTAGCTGGAGAAAAAAGTGGATGCAATGTTAGTGTTCATCATCCCAAGCAAATGCCATGTTTGCTCCCATCTCCAAATTTGTATGATTCTGCCATCTTGGAATGTCCTCAACCTACCTTGCCAGCTATATAGGTCCTACTAATCCTTCAAAAGATCTATCTCAAGTGCCAGCTTCTCCATGAAGTCCTTGACAATCAATTACTTCAATTTGTGTTGGTTTGCCCATCCTCTAATCATCTGGTAGAATGAAAATGGGGCTTGGAATCACAAGATCTGGATTCTAGGACTGATCCTACCACTCACTTACTAGGTGTGTGACTGTGAACAAGTAACCTTTCTGAGCCTCAGTTTCCTCATCTGTAAGATGGATACAGTAATACCAAGAGTACCCACATCACAAGGTTGCTTGGAGGAACCGAGGGATATGGAAGAAGGGCAACTTCTCCTGTTAAACACCCCTAAGTAAAGGTTATTTCCATAAGGTCTACCCCAAAGGGAAGTAGTTGAGGCAGGAAGTGAGGTCATAATCTTCTTTGTTATAACATTGGAGTCATCCATGCTGCTGTGGTCTTTCCCAGTCAGGTTCAAAAAGGAAGATGGAGCAAGTTATTTGAATCCCTCTAGATCCTTTTTGCCTTGCTCAATCTCTCTGATCTCCACCTCCCTCACTGTCCTCCTCATCTTATGGGCTAACCTCAAGAGAGGAGGAAAGGGTAGGGAAGGAGGGAGGGAGCATTACAAACACAACTGGGTTTGCATCCTTTAAAATGACATCACTATAGATGACCTGATAAGCTAGACAATGAGTGCCTGTCTCCCGGATGCAACAAAAGTTGTCCAGTTGATTTGGGGAACAGCTAAAGCAGTAAGTATCCCTTTGTTTCGGATTTGGTGATAAAGGATTCTAAGCTTAGGGTGAAAGTATCCTGTGTGTAACTTACGTTCTGCCTTTCTACATGCCCCAGACACAAACTATCCCCAAGAAAAGAAATTTGATCTTGGCATGTTTCACCCATATTCATGTTCACACTATATTTACTCACATAATTTCCCCCTTTTTTGAAGATATTTTACTTCTAAAATAGGAGCGACATGAAATAATGCTGCAGTGGTTGTGAGAATTCTGGAAGGTGATTCAAGGAACCTAAATTCTTCTCTTGAGGTTATAGTAGCAGCTGTTCATTCACTAAAGAGCAGAGACTCTGAAGCTTAGCTAGGAGGTGGAAAAGGTGTGAACAGTAGTTAAAAACTGTTTGCTTTCCACTCTGAGTTCTTAATTAAATACGAGTTTCTTCAACTCTTCCTACCAAGCTAACACAGGTTGTTTAGAACTATTTGCTGGTGGTAGCCCACTGGGAGAAATTAAACAGAAAGAAAATCTCACTCCTCAAAATGAAGGAGAAAGAAATGCTTGGGGGTGGGTAAGAATGTGAGTTGTATTATAAGCTACTGGTTGATATGATGAATTCTTTGAAGGGAAGAACATATGTTTTCTTCTCCTTTATAACTCTTATGAGCATCCAGAAGAGTATTCTGCATACTGTGGTGCTCAATGCTTGCTTTTGATTGGCTGGCAATTCAATTAGGATGAGAGTGAGGGGGTGAAGTCAAGAATCAGTTGACATTTTGTGCTCTTTCTCAAGTTTAAACTTGTCAAAGGTTTCAATTGACCTCTTCTTCAGTGATATCATTAGTATTTTCAGGGCATTATGGAAATTTTTAATGAGTCTATTGTATTTGACCAATTCAGTAAGCAGGCAGCTGGCATTATTTGCTGATTATCTTGTCCTATGGATTCCCATTATGTAAGCCTTGGTTCTTAAGGAATAACAAATAACTTACCTTTTACATAGAGCTCCTGAGTTTACAAGAACTTTCCTCACAACATTATTATGAGGTAAGTAATGACCCCCATTATATTAGCCCCCTTACAGATGGGGAGGGATGGCTGGGTGGGACAGTGGATAGATTGCTGGTCTGAAGTCAGGAAGACTCATCTTCCTGAGGTTCAAATCTGGCTTTAGACACTTACTAGCTGTGTGACCTTGGGCAAGTCATTTAACCCTGTTTGCCTCAGTTTCCTCATCTGTAAAAAAAATAGAGAAGGAAATGGCAAACCTCTCCTATATCTTTGCCAAGAGAACCTCAAATGGAATCAGGAAGAGCTGCATACAACTAAAACGACTTAACAATAAATAGATGGGGAAAATGAAAAGCCTAAAGAGACAGGTAGGTGGCAGAGTTGATAGAGGGTTGCACCTAGAGTCAGGGAGATCTGAGTTCAAATCCAATCTCAGATGCTTGCTAGATATTATATGACTGACTTTTGACTGACCTCACTCAACCTCCATCAGCCTCCTTTCTTCATCTGGGGATGATAACCTACCTCCCAGGGTTGTTGTGGAGATCAAATAAGCATCTTGTAAACCTTGACATGCGCTATACAGATGCTTTGTTTTTATTGTTCAGTCGTGTCTGACTCATCGTGACTCTATGGACTATTCCCATGGGGTTTTCTGGGCAAAGGTACTAGAGTGGTTTGCCATTTCTTTCTCCAGTGTGTTCCCATTTTACAGGTGAGGAACCAAGGCAAATGGGGATTAAGTGACTTGCCCAGGGTTATACAGCAAGTAAATGTGTGAGGCTGGATTTGAACTCACAAAGAAGTATCTTCCTGACTCCAGGCCAGGTGCTGTGTCTCCTGTACCACTTAACTGCTCTATACAAATGCTAGCTATCATTAAAGTAACTTAGCCACAGTCACACCGCCAAAAAGTCAGAGTCAAGGCCAAAATCCGAGTCTTCTGATCTTCCCTGGCTTTCTCATATACTATGCTGTCACTAAAGAAATGGAAACTAAAGTCATTCATTGACCTCCAGAAGCCTACATGCCAGCTAATCTGACTTTGACTTTTCCCTGAATTCAACATTCTTTCTCCTGACCCTGAGAATTGACAAAATCTGTCTTCCACCTCTGGAATGCTCTCCCTTCATTAATGTCTGCTTCTAAGAATCCCAGATTCCTTCAAGAACAGCTGAGGCTTGGGGGCAACCTCGCATATGAGGCCTTTTCTGTTCTCCTCAGCTACCCTCTCCTGTTCCAGAATTAATTTGCATTTTATTTACTTCTCTGTATACGTTGTTTTTGTTTTTTAATATATTTATTTTTCTCCAATTACATGTAAAAACAATTTTTGAACATTTACTTTTTAAAATTTTAAGTTCCAAATTCTCTCCCTTCTCACCCTCCCTTCACCCCTCCCCCTTCATTGAGAAGGCAAGCAATTTGATATAGGTTATACATGTGCAATCATGCCAAACATATTTCCATATTAGTCATATTGTGAAAGAAAACACAGAACAAAAAAAACCCCAAGAAAAATAAAATTTAAAAATGCTTCAATACGCAATCAGACTCCATTAGTTCTTTCTATGGAGCATTTTTCATCATGAGTCCTTCAGAATTATCTTGGATCATTGTATTAGTGAGAACAGCTAAGTCATTCTCAGTTGATCATCACAAAGCATTACTGTCATTATGTACAATGTTGTCTTGGTTCTGCTCATGTATACACTGTTTAATGGGCTCAGAGATCCAGAGCTGGAAAGGATCTTCCTTCACTTTACAGATGCAGAAATGGATGCCTAGGAAGTTAAGTGACTTGCCCAACTGTTAAACAGATAGGAAGCTTGAGAGAGATGGGATCTGAATCCAGGTCCTGCATGCTGACCCTCCCAACTAGGAAGGAAGGAAAGAAGGAAGAAAGGAAGGAAGGAAGGAAGGAAGGAAGGAAGGAAGGAAGGAAGGAAGAAGGGAGGGAAAGAAGGAAGGAAGGAAAGAAGGAAGGAAAAAAGGATGGAAGGAAGGAAGGAGGGAGGGAGGAAGGGAGGGAAGGAAGGAAGGGACATTTATTAAGCACTTACTATGTGCCAGGCACTAGCACTTCACAAAATCTATGTCATTGGATGTTCACAACAACCCTGGCAGGAGGTGCTATTATCATCTCCATCTTGAGGCAGATAGAGTTTGAGTGACTTGTGCAGAGGCACACAGCTGAGCTTCTTGAGTGTCCTTGTATCTCCAGGCTTAGTATAACGCCTAATATATGGCATGTGCTTACAGTGAATAGGAGCGCTTAGACTTGGGATCAGGAAAGACTTGTCTCTATCACTTAGGTAATGACCCTGGGCAAAGTCATTTAGCCTCTCTGGGCCCTCAGTTTCCTCATCTGTAAAATTGCAGGGGTTGTCCTAGATGACGACCTGGATCTCTTCCAGGTCTGAATCTATGATTCTATCATCCTGAGAACAAATGCCATCCCTACCATGAACACCACGAGGTAAGAAGGAGAATAGTAATTCAATTTCCAACAACCAAATGGAATAAATCACTATTCCCTAACCCAGACCCAGGAACTAGAACCCCTAGTAACCAATATGACTCAGGACCCACGGACCACATGTTCTCTCTTGCAGGACTGACCCAGCTGACCTGGGCTCGGACAACAGCAACGGGTCTGCTGCAGCCAGCCCTGACAGGCTCATCTTGGAAGATGTGTTCCATTCAAGGTGAGCAAATGGATGGGGTTTGGATGCTTTCCGGTCGCTGCTCTCCCTCCCTCCTACCATACGCCAGAAGAAATAATCCACAAGCTGCAGGAGGAGAAAAAAACCTTTCGAGCGAGATGAAGGCTTTCCGTGAAAAGATCGAGGCCTCAGGAGCAGATGTGGGGTTCGGGCAAAGATTCGAGGCTTCCAGAGGCGAATCTTGGGGCTTCTGGGAAGAGGACCAAACCTTTTTGGGAGGAAGAGGGAAAAACCTTCTGGAGGGAGGAAAAAGCTTTCTGGGAAATGGAAAAATCCTTCCGAGAAGAGAAAAAGCCTTCTGGAGAAAAATACCGTGCCTTCTGGAGGGAGGATAAAGCCTTCTGGAAAGAGGACAGTGCTTTGTGGGAGAAGAGGAACGGAACAGTTTCCAGGAGGACAAGTCTGGTGGGAGGAAGAGAAGGCACTATGGGTAGAGGAAAGGAGCCTTGCTGGAGGAGGAGAAAAGCTCTGGGGAAGATAAAAAAATCCCTTTGGGAAAGAGGAAAATGCCCTGTGGGAGGAAAAAGCATTCTGGGTGGAGGGTGGTGGCCCTGTAGGAGAGGAACCAATAGCCCCTGAAGATGGGGCCTTCAATGCTAATGGAGGCCCAACCTCACCGAGCCATTCTAGAGGCAGAGCCTGAGCCAGAGGAGCCGGGACATGGAGTCTGGGCTCTGCTAGACTCAACATCCACGTTCTGGGAGTGCTCATGTGCTGGAGAAAACTTTGTACCTATTTGTCTCCTTGATCCTAGAGGCCTAATAAAAGTCCTGAGGGGAATTTGGAAAAATCCAATTCCAGAAAAGTCAGTTAGCTTCATGCTGTCTCCTGTCCTTCCTTAGATTCTTCTTGCTGTTCTTTTGGGTCAACATCGTCAAAGTACCAGCAAAAAATTGGTGGGCTTAAGTGGTGAATCAATCTGGACCCTCTTCAGGCATTTAGCTGTAGAGAACATTTTTTTCTCCCTTCTTAAGAAAAGGTGGAGAGGCGGGGGAGAAAGAGCAGAAAAGAAGACAGAGACAGGTCGAGAGAGATATTCATAGATGTTGCTCTTTCTTAGTCCGTTGTTCTACCTAAGTCTCTCTCCCTTTAAAGACTATAGAACTGCTCAGTAGAGCTTTCCATAGTCAAAAGCATCAGAGATCTTGAATGGTTTAGTGGTTTTTCCAGAAACTGCTCCAAGCTTGGCCCTCCTCATCAGACAGAGCATTTATTGCGAGAGTGGTCAAAATCCTATGTAAAGCTTACCCCCCTGCAGGACCTGGGGGAATTTGAATTTCTTACACTGCCCACTCCCTTTGGCATCCAGAGATGAAAATACAACCCAAGCTGATAAGTCAGGAAAGAAAAAAATGTGAAAACTCTGGCTGCTTAGGTACATACTGAGTAAGCAGGTAGAGATCAGACCATCTGTATTAACTGACAGACTGACTTTACCAGAGTCTCCTATAAAAGGGAAAATTGTAACACCACAAAAAGGTTTTGACTATCTCCAGAATCCCATGATTCAGGCCCCCTGAACCAATACTCTGTGGTTTGAGAGGTGTCAGAAAGATGTGCCTTTGCCCCAAAATATTTCCCCAGTCAGGTTTCATCAGGTGACTGAAGTTTCCCCATTAGACAAACCTGTATAATATAGACCAGGCAAATTCCTGTGCTGCTAGGCTATGATGCAGTTTCCAAAGTCAGCCAGGGCACCACTGCTCTTGACCCCTCTCAATAAACATAGTTCACCCCCATAACCCTGTGGACATTCGATTGTCCCATGGCAATAGGCTGATCCAAAGAAGGGGCTTTGCCAGTTATTCTTCACACTCAGACCTGTTCCTGCCCCTTCCCATAAAGATTTAAGCAAATCCCTTGGAGAATGGAAGATGATAACAGAAATGATGTCCTCCACCCGATCAGGAAGTGACATCCCATCTAACATAAGCCATTTTCTCCTACTCAGAATAGTTTATACAATCATTTGTGCAGAATAGGTTGTTAAGGCTCTGGGGGAAACCAATTCAATGGAGAAATTTCTTGATTTGGTGGGCCCCATGCACACACACAGCTGGTGTTTGCAGAAATTAAGGTCACTACACTTGTGGGACACAAGAAATTTGAACCAGAGGCAGATGGGGAGAGAGGGTTTGATGTTACCCGCCCTTCCCCAGCCCCAAATTTCTCCCCAGAGGACTCATTTTGTGAGACAGATTATAGTTGTGTCTGAGGGTTATTTTAACAACCAATTCACAGGGGCTGTGGCCAGGATTCTACCAGAGCCTCACAGCAACCAAGCCGCTTCTTGTTTCTGTGTGCTGAGGTGAATCCCAAAGAGCTTTGTTTGATCCTTGGGGGCTATGCCTTCTTTCTGCTTTATATTACCAATAAGTTAATTCTGTGGCTAGGGAGATGCCCATGTAATAGCAACCCAAGAACTGGGAACTAAGAGGCCCCAGGGAACCCCACTCTAGTGTTTTCCTGATCAAGGCCCTTCTGTCACCCCTATTACATAGGCTCTCACATATAAAAAGGGCCTGGATACACTTCTGGGGAGTTCTGTTCTCTGGCCTGTCCATAACCAGATTCTCTGGGACCTTCATTATCTGAGGGGTGTTATAACTAACTCAATTGTTGTTGTTTTCCATAGCATCTGACTCTGACCCATTTATGGTTTCCTTGGCCGAGATGCTGGAATAGTTTGCCATTCCTTCTCCAGTTCATTTTATAGATGAGGAAACTGAGGCAAGCAGGGTTAAATGACTTGCCCAGGGTCACACAGCTAGTGAGTGTCTGAGGCCAGATTTGAACTCACAGAGATGAATCTTCCTGACTCCAGGCTACCTAGTTGCCCATTACTAACTCGATTATAAGCACATAATTCATAAGGCACAAAGAGTTAATATTTGTTTCCAGGCTGAAACTGCAAAGTCTGGTTATAAGCAACTTCTCCCCCTGCTTTCACTCCCTTCTCCCTGAAACTCACATGCCCTCCCCCGCAACTCATTTACAGTCCAGACTAGGGTAGGCACCCTCTGCCTCCAATGTGGTTCTTCAGTACACATCTCCTTTAAGGCTGGTCTAATAGTCATTCAGTGTCATACTTCTCCACAGTTCTGTCTCAGTACTGCTATACCTCACTCTGCCTGCAGTTCTTAGACATTCACAGCAGATGGTTTTTACCCCCTGTTGCTGCTTTCCAGTCAAGTTTCTTCCATCATCCTGAGCAGTGGAATTAGCAGTTTTCCACCAGATTTTAGAAGCATAGCTTTGGAGCTGAAAGGGACCTTAAAGAACATCTGACCCAAGCCTCTCATTTTGCATATGGGGATACTGGACTGGAGAAGGTTAATGGCTTGACCATGGTCACAGGTCTGTGAGAAGCAGGATCTGAACCCAGGCACTCTGACTTTTAAGCCAGGTCTTTTCCTACTCTACTGAGATGCTTCTTCAAGATCTCCATCCTCTTGCGTCACTTTCAACCATTGGTCTCTCCATCACCTGGCTTCTATGTGTCCTACGCCAAGGCAAGGGGGAATAGACTCCTCTCTCCTCACCTTGCACTACAATTCTTCTGATCCTTGGCTTCACCCAAGAGGCACCACTCAAACTCCCAGGCAGTTCCCCATCACCAATGTTAAGTAAAGTCAGGGTGTCTCCTTGTCCTGCTCCTCTTCCCATCTTGGCTAGCCTTTCAGAGAAGCCAATTTATACCTAATAAAGGGTGAGACCCTCCTAGACTTTGACCATTTGTATACGAAGTTTCTAGCTTCTTTGGACACTTCCCACAGGTCTAGAGGCTCAGCCGATTTCCCCAAGGCTACTTTCCTTGCCATTAAGGATAGGGAGAGGAATCTAAAACATGGCAGAGGAATTAAAATTTTACTCTTCCTGGTACACTGTGATAATTCAATAGATCTGTGCTCTCATCAGTGGTTATGCAGTCACCTAAATGGCATCTTGATTTCCCCACTTGAAAATCTCAGTGGGGAATATAATCGTGCATGCTGTTCCAGAATCATAAATAATTAAGCTGTGTCCAAAGGATTACAGAGCACATAATATACAGGAATCACTCTTTACAAAACAGCGGATCTAAGAGAAGTACAGGTAGCATTAGCAATTACTGTTGTGACAAACATTACCCTATATGGAAATTTATCCTTTGAACCTCTCAAGGTTTAACACTCTAATGCCTGTTTTTCATTCAACACATCAGGCCTTCCAAAAGTACTTAAATGTGATTTCCAGCAGTTTCCAAGGAAAAGAAGGCTAAATTCAAAAGGACTAATAGATTCCCAAGGAAAATTTATTGAGTTTATGGGTGCCAAGTTCACCACTGTCAGGGAGGAGACAGCATTTTAACAGAGACAATAAGAGTCAAGGTTAAGTTGAGATTGACTTTAATAAAAGGATGGTGGTCCCTTAAAGAGAGTTAAGGGATAGGAATCCCTGTCAGACTTGCTCATTCAGACCCTTTCAATGTAACCAATTCATACCTAGTAAAGGGAGGGACATTGCTAGACTCTCGCTGGCCAATTTGTCTACGAAGGGGCCAAATAACTGCTGAGGATTAATGGAGACAATGAACTTACCCCTGGTAGGAGAGTCTCAACTAGTGTTTAAAAGCAGAAGGACTGAGCTTCAGAGATAGTTCAGCCAGGGAGTTCTGAGGAAAGGATTCACTCTGTATCTTTTCTCTTGTACCTTTTGCAGAAGGAAACAAAGGTAGGGAGGGGGAATATACCTGATCCTTCCCCAGCTCCATCCATAGACAATGGCTCATGAAGCAAAAATCCATAGCCATAGAAGGTGCAGTGACTCTCAGAGAGCAGGTCTAGAGAGTGGGTGTGCTGTGGAGTCCAGCGAGGAGCTGAGAGCCTAGGGTCGCCTGGCACTGTGATCCTGATCAGGAAATAGCAGGTTCTAGAACAGAGGCTCTTCCTAGTCCTAAGGTCCAGGCTTCAGTTCTTTCCAAAAGTTTGTGGTCAGGGTGAGAGCCAATCCCAAAGCTAGAGGCAGTGGTGACCATAACCAGGCAGTGAAACAATGTCCCATGGAGATGCAAGACCAAGGATAGTGGGAGGACATTAGCAGACCTGCAACCCTGTAGCATCAGAGACTCCAGCTGCCCTTCCATAAGTGTGCCTCAACCACATGCGCCCCTTATAGGCACTCCTCTTTATTGGCGAGCTCAATGGGAACCCAGTCTTCCCAATGACACTGAATATTAATACTTCATGTTTATGGCGGATGGGGGGGAAGTATGGCTTTTGTTACTTGGTCATTTCAGCAAACACTTTTGTCATGGGCTAATTATGTCTTATGAATGACTAGAGATAAAGATAAAGGATAGGCAAGGGTTCTTGAGTCATAGTTTAGTTTAGCAGACCCACATGGGAATTGTTGTTTGTTCTTTATTCTCGAAGAGGACCAATGACATCATGAGGGTGATGTCATAGTATCTTGAACCAAGGGAGTCATTCCCCAAGGGACCCAAGGTGAGAGTATAAACTGAGGAACAGTGGCCCAGAAGCAGGGAATTACTACTGGTCACTTCCAAACACAGCAAATGTGTTTGCTCAGCAAAGGCTCCTGATTCCACGTCATTGCTATTCTAACTTACTATTCCATTTACAGTGGATTTAAGTGATTCCTCTTTTAGTGACAACAGTAATTGACAAGATAATTCTTAAAAAGATATCCAGCAGTTTGACTCCCTTTTAGACACTTGGCTTCTGAGATCTTCTTATAGGTTTAGCCCTGGTGTGGGGGGTAAATGGTTTGTGTAGGTTTTTTTCCTATCTTTATATTTCCAGTAGCTAGCACTGTGCCTTACAATGTAGATGGCATGTTTTTTGAACCGAGTAAGTTGGATTTGAATGGAACAGAATCTGCAGCAGAGATGATACGCTGTTGCAATATGCCCATATGTTGGCACTTCACTGTCATCCTGCTCCCAAGGTTTACACAGGGAAGATGCTTTGTAACAAGGACCATTAAGCTCTTTATTAACTAAACCCTTTGCACGTTGCCTAGGGTGCATGTACTTCCTTATCTGAAATTTTGCT
This sequence comes from Trichosurus vulpecula, assembly GCF_011100635.1. Lineage (NCBI taxonomy): Eukaryota > Metazoa > Chordata > Mammalia > Diprotodontia > Phalangeridae > Trichosurus > Trichosurus vulpecula. The sequence continues at coordinate 96,028,166 of NC_050574.1, read as the reverse complement.
TTATGATCGATAGCATCATGACAAGGTCCGTGTAGATCAAAAAAGCAAATGATCGCTTCCCCGCCCCCCCCAATGAAAAATACTTAAATGCTTCAAAGATAATACTTTCTTCCATCATTCTTCATCATTTGTCCACCAAAACACACTCTGACCTGTCCTCTCCAGGAGATGATCTTCCTAGGTTCTGTATTTGAAAAATTCATTATCTTGTAGCCAACCCAGTGATGAACCAACCCCTCCAACTTAGGCTGGTTGTTGCAAGTGAAACATGTATAGTGTGTTACTGCTTCTATGTCTGGAAGCCTCTCTTGTTTTCTAGGAATCTGGGGAGCCGATGCTCCACCAGCATAGACTTTTAAACACCAAGGGTCCCCATATGTACATAAAGTATTTGTAACCATGATTTTTGGAAACTGAGGGATTAGAAACTATCCAGCAATTAGAGAATGGCTAAGTAAGCTGTAGTATGTGAATGTGATGGATTACTCCTGTACAGTAAGAAATGATGAAAAGGAAGGTTTCAAAACACCTGGGAAGATTTGCATGAACTGAGGCAAAGTGAAGTGAGCAGGGCAGCTAGGTGGCACAGTGGATAGAGTGCTGGTCCTAGAGTCCTGAGTTCAAGTCCAGATTCAGATACTTGCTAGCTATATGATTCTGGGCAAGTCACTCAAACCTGTTTGCCTCAGTTTCCTCATCTGTAAAATGAGCTAGAGAAGGAAATGACAGACCACTCCAGCATCTTTGCCAAGAGAACCTCAGATGGGATCAGGAAGAGTCAGACACAACTGAAAAACAACTGAAGAAGTAAACAGAGCCAGGAGAACAATTTATATAATGACAATATTGTAAAATCGAACAGCTTTGAAAGACTTGGGAACTCAGATCAACACAATGGCCAACCATAAGAGGACTCAGGATGAAACAGCCTACCCAATCCTGATGGAGAAGGCTGGACCGAGAGTACAGACTGAGACATGCTATGTTTTGGTCAATGGCCAATGTGGGAATTTGTTATGCTTGACCGCACATGTTTTCTAGATTTCTCAATGCAGGGGATGGGGGCGGAGGTGAGAGGGAGGTTGGAGAAAGAGAAGATAGAATTGTCATTTGAAAATATAATAAAAATTAAAAAGAAAAAAGAAAACCAAGGGTCTCCCCCACACCATGATGAGCAATTATAGTAGGACTTTAGTGGAAGAATATAAAAAAGAATATGTTCCCGGGGTATTGTCTCTGTTTTGTCAATTGGCCCATTGGGTTAGCAGCCCTACAACTTGATATTAGACCCTAAAGACCCTCAAGGACATGAAATGCTCTTTTATTTGTCTGGAGTGGTAGAGGGAAGGTTTCTCTTTGAAAGCATTGTTATCACACAACTGCCTCATAGGCACAAGGCTTGTAAGCATGGATGTGGCGGAGTTACCTTCAAGCACTGGAAAGCAGAATTCTCAATTTCCTGTGCCCATCTGTGTGTGTGTCTCTTATAATTATTACCCCTAGGTTCATCGAATTTCCCACTGGCCAATTTCCATGGCATTTGACAACAGGAATGGGTTGAGGAGAAAAGACCAACCAAGTGTAATACAGTTGGAGCCTAGCGAGAGGCCTGGACTTGACTTGGGACTTAACAGTCGAGAACACTGGGGCTCAAAAATAAGGCAGCAAAACTGCATCCCTCATAAATAATGGGAGCCTGGTCTCTTCTTAGATCATTTTCAGTTGTCAATCAATCAATCAACAAACATTCCCTAAATGGCAGTTTTGTGCCAGGCCCTATGCTAGGCGCTGGAGATACAAACATGAAGAATGAAACAATCCCAACCTCTCAAGGAGCTTGTGTCTCCTGTGGGTCCCTGTGCTAAGCTCACCTTTCTCGTGGTAAGGGCTGTCTCTTTATAATTCTGGCCTCAGGCATTTACTAGCTCTCTGACCCTGGGCGAGTCACTTAACCCTGTTGGCCTCAGTTTCTCAAATGTAAAATGAGCCGGAGAAGGAAATGACAAACCACTCCAGTGTCTCTGCCCAGAAAACCCAGATGGGGTCACCAGGAGTCAGACACAACTGATAAATGACAGATTAACAACAATCAATCCTGTGGCAAAAGCAACAAGTAACCAGTGGCTGACCTGAGGACTCCACAAGTAACCACACATGTCAGGAGAACCAGAAGATTGCCTCCAGCACTTTGGAAGAATATTCTGTGAAAGGCTTAGGAAAGGACATGTTCGTGTAGGATGGGGAGGCATAAAGAGAAAACAATGCTGTGTTGTTAGAGAGAGGGTGCATGATCTCACTAAGATCATAGATCTAGCCAAGCACACAGAGGCGCAGTGGATGGAGTATTGTGGGCTAGAGTCAGAAAAACCTGAGTTCAAAGGGCAGCTAGGTGCCTCAGTGGATAGACTGCTGAACCTGGAGTTAGAAGACCTGAGTTCAAATGTGACACTTACTAGCTGTGTGACCCTGGGCAAGTCACATAACCTCTGTTTGCCTTAATCTACTGGAGAAGGAAATAGCAAACTGCTCCAGCATCTTTGTCAAGAAAACCCCGCGGACAGCATTGGTGCGCTTTGGTCCATGGGGTCACAAAGAGTCAGACACAACTGACCAAATGAACAACAGCAAGGACAGGCATTTAATAAATGCTTGTCCCCTTGTGTCTGATATGATTGCCAGAAAGAAAGGAACCAGACTTTGTTAGTACAGGTTATTTTTATTGTAGGATTGTTTATTAAGTTTCTAATTTAAAATTCTTTGTAATTTATCTTTCAGTTGTTCAGGACCTAGGGCATCTTTTAAATAGAGGTTGTGATCCCTATAGACTTCTAACGTTACTGATGGGGTGGTGGGACCTGGACCCCAAAAAGCCCTTAGACCGTGTCTAAGTAACCTACCCCCACCCCCTGCCCTGTGAGAAAATTTTCCCTTGTTGCAGATCTGACTGTAATTCCTTTATCAGAACAGACATGGGGATACTGACCCAAGGACTCCCTCTTTGGCGCCAGATCCCCAAGGACCAGCCTCTGCCAGCTAAACAACAAAACTGTCTTTTCTCTCTTAATGTCTGGTATCAACAAAGTTATCTCTGCAGACTCTCTGTATTTTCGCATCCATAGATCACAGTACTTTTTTCAAAGTACATGGACTACTTGCATATGCTGGCCACTCCCCAATCCCCTCCCCCCCTCCCCCACATCACCTAATTAGCATACTTGCCATCCTCTCACTGTCCCTTTTCCATATAAGCTTTAACCTCACTCCTATCAAGTTGCAGGTTCCCTAAGAACCCTTGCCCCTTCTATTGGCATCACAATAACCTTTGCCACTTGACTGGAAGATGGTTTGAGTGTGTGAATTCATTCCAGGCAACTCTGCCTTGTACCCTGACATTTTGAGGTCCCAGCACCCCTAAATTGTGTCAGTTACTTCTTCCTTCATCAACACCCTAAATGCACCTATCCTTCTGTTTTTGCCTAAGAACAACTCACATTTCTAGAGCACTGTGAAGTTTACAAAGCACATTCCTCACAATAAGTTAGTAATTAGTAGCTAGGATGGTTTCTTAGTTGCTTTGAAAATAGACTGTGTAATGAGCAATGGGCAATTATGTAGATGCATGAGGGAAAAGGTAAGGTAACTGATGGAAGGTAGATATTGAGTGGAGGAAGGAATAAAGTAGCAACCACCTTGGCTTAGTAGGAGTAGTAGGTGAGGTTATATAGGTCCCTAGGAGGACCAAAGGAGCAGAGCAGAGTTCAGGCTTGGCACTCCTTCATTAAGCCACAGAACTGAGAGCCAATAACATCTGTTGTTGCTGAGGGGGGAGGGAAGGAGAGAAGGAGGAGGGAGGAAGGAAGGAAGGAAGGAAGGAAGGAAGGAAGGAAGGAAGGAAGGAAGGAAGGAAGGAAGGAAGGAAGGGAGGGAGGGAGGAAGGAAGGAAAGAAGAGAGGAAGAGAAAAAAAGAAAAGAAAAAGGAGAGAGAGAAAGAAAGGAAGGAAGAAAGGCTGCTTTTTCCTGCTGCAGGGTTGAGCCAGCCAGACTGAGTTGTTTCATACTGAATGCTATGTAATATCCACATTTTACACATGAGAAATATGAAGCACAGAGGGGTAAAGCAAATTATCCAAGGGCATACAGCTAGTAAGTGTTGAAATCGGAAGTCAAACCCTGGTATCCTTTCGCCAAGTTCATGATTTTTTCTAATAATAATAATAACATTTGCATAGCACCTACTATGTGCCAGGAACTGTGCTAAGTGCCTTTTTTTTAACAATTATTATCTCATTACGATCTTCACAATATCCCTGTAAAGGAGGTGCTCTTATTTTCCCCATTTTACGGTTGAGAAAACTGAAACCAACAGAGGTTAAATGACTTGCCCAAGGTTACACAGCTCTTTAGTGTCTGAGGCTGGATTTGAACTCAGGTCCTCCTGACTCCAGGCCTAGCGCTCTATCCACTGCACCACCTAGCTGCATTACACTATCAGTCGATATTGTTAAGTGCCTACTATGTGCCTGGAACCACACGAGGTAATGGAGATAGAAAAATAAAATGAAACAGTTTCTGCCTCAAGGAACTTATAGTTTGGTTAAAGGAGATAATGCGTAGATGTAAGTTTATGCTAAATAGATTGCACAATAGATTCATACAATCACAAAGTGATTTTGGGGGAGAATGTATACAATCACAAAGTGATCTGGAGGGGGAAGGCACTAACTGGAGGGATCTCACAGGATGGGTGAGATGTTGCAATGGTTAGAGCACTGGGCCTGTAGTCAGGAAGACCTGAGTTCAAATCCGTTCTCAGACACTAGTTGTGTGACCCTGGACAAGTCACTTCACCCAGTTTCCTTACCTGTAAAATGAGCTGGAGAAGGAAATGGCAAGCCCCTTCAATAGCTTTGCCAAGAAAATCCCCAAACAGGGTCCAAAGAGTTGGATGTGACTGAAACACTGAACCACCAAGATTTCATATACAAGTTCATGTCTGAAACGAGCCTTGACAGAAACTAGGGATTTTCAGAAACAAAATGAAGGCAGTGAAATGCAAAGGTCTGGAGGCGGGAGAAAGCGTGTATATGAGGAATAGGAAGATGGGCAGTCGATGGACAATAGTGTGCACTGAGAGGAATAATGTATAGGCTGGAAAGGCAGGTTGGGGCCAGTCTGTGGAGGACTTGCAAAGCCAGAATAGTTTATAGGTGATATTCCAGCTATGGTGGCAGTGAGAGATCATCGATGGTCCTTCGGCGCGGCCCCCTCAGGCTCTCACCTCTGACCAAAACCTCCCGGTTTACTCCTGACATCATCGCGGGACATCTGGGTCACACCCTCCTCTGTAGGAGGGATGCCCCTGCTGCACCCAAAGTTTATAGTTTATTTAGGGAGAGGGCCTACTCTTGTTCAGGTGAGTCTGCTTGGTTTCCTGTCTCTGACATCACGGTCTAGGTATTAGCCGGGGAAGGTTGGGCTGGTTTTGGAATTTTCCAGAGAAGGACAGGGTTGGGATGTTAGACAGGAAAAGGAGGCAGGCCCAGCTTTTTGAGCAGAGGCAGTGCACCCCAAATGAGCCTCATGGGATGGGTTCCGAATTTTGAGGATCATCACAATAGCACTGGTGACTTCAAAAAGCAGATAAATGACCCCTCATGCATGTGTGGGAGGTGGTGCTGGGGTTGTGGGGTATTCAAGTGGGGTGGTGGTGAGGGGGTTGGTTTATACAATGCTCAGTTTTAGGTTTCTTTTCTTTCCAGTCCAATTTTTTAGTCCTCATGCATGTAGATTGCTTTCCTAATCCTTGCTTGCCTCACTTTGAATTGGTTCCTACCTGACTGACTCTTAATGCCCCTTCCATCTCTAGGACTGTATGAGTCTGGGATTCTGTGATCCTTACTCCCCCCTCCCCCTTCTCCCCACTCAATCCTCACCCCTACCCTCACACCTCAGCAGGAATAGCTAGTTTTGATACAGTTCTATGATTATGCCTATAGCCACCAGGGTTGCATTTACCACAATATGCATCATTCATCCCCACCTTCCCACCCCACCCCCCCACCAGCAAAAAATACATGTGGAATACAAATCTAGATTTTGTAGCTGGGTGACAAGGGATTCCTGTTGCTAGGAGGGTCACTGCACACCTTGCCACGTGATAGATGATTACCTAGCAACCAAATGCTCAGTTAAACCACAGTAGAGCTGCATTTCCTAATCAGTGATTTCAGCACTTGGGTGCAATGAAAGACTATTAAGAAAAGAACATTTCCAGAGTAACTGAAGGCATGCTAGTCCAATGGCTAAAATTCATTCCCTCTCTGTACCATATTTCCAAAGAAGGGGAATCCGGGAAAGGCTTTTTCTGCCATTGCAAAATAAACAAGCATCCAGTTTCTCTCCCCCACCATTATTCCATCTTCCTTAATACTAGGGCTACTTGTGTGGCATTTAAATATGGAAAAAGAAAAAGGAAGAAGCTAACAAGGGCTTTCTCCCTTTACCCAATGTGTTCTGGCATTCCATCATCTTCCACGTGCTGAGTAGCTTTTTAAAACAAGTTAGAGAACTTAGCTCCTTCATTAGAGAAGGTCTAGGCTCCAAAAAGATGTAGCATCCCAGAGTCTTAGAGTTGGAGGGGACCTCAGAGACCTTTTCGATTAATTCACATTTGGACAAAAGTCCCCTTGACTCAATGTCTGATGAACGGTCATCTGGCCATTGTTTGAAGACCTCTAGTGACAGGGACCCCTCCTGGATCATTGCCTTGTCATGGCAGAGTGGCTCACATAGCTCAACAAAACCAGGAGCTATGCCATATAGGGTTATCAAAGACAGACAGGTAAGAGTGGAGAGTTCTGCTGAAAGGCGATCCACTGGAGAAGGAAATGGCAAACCATCCCGGTACCTGCCAAGAAAACCCCATGGACAGTACTACAGTCATGAAAGATATGATGCCGGAAGATAAGCCCCTCAGGTCAGGTGTCCAACATGTTACCAGGGAAGAGTGAAAAACAGCCATAAGTAGTTCCAGAACAAGTGAAGCAGCTGGGTCAAAGTGAAAGGAAGCCCATTTGTGATGAAAGGAAAGTCTAGTTGTTATAAAGATCATTATTGCATAGGAACCTGGAATTTGGGAAGACCCATGAACCAAGGCAAGCCGGATGTGGTCAAACAGGAGACAGAAGATTAACCATCGTCATTTTGGGTACAGTGAACTTAAATGGATGGAATGGGAGAATTTAATTCAGGTAGATCACTACATATCCTACGTGGGCAAGACTCTCTTAAAAGAAATGGAATAGCTCTCATAGTTATAAAAGAGTGAAAAAAGCAGTACTTGGCTATAATCTCAAAAATGACAACATGACATCTATTCAAATCCACGGCAAAACCATTCAGCCTCACAGTAATACAAGTCTATGCTCCACCCACTGATGCTGAAGATGCCCAAGCTTATCAGTTCTACAAAGATCTAGAAATAACACCAAAAAAAGATGTCACCTTATAGCAGCAACCACACTGGCATACCCCACAATGGCTGTTAGAACAGGTTTCTTAGATCTGCTTTTCTAGGAAAGACTGCTCAAAAAGGAGTTATGATCCTACTTTTAATTATATTGACTAGTTCAGGGGAAGGGTCAGCACCCTGAAGTCAGAGAAAATACAGAGAAAATACAATGCGAAGAAACTAGCATAAAGACCAACAGACAGGGTTTTAACTGCCTGAACCAAAGCATATTGCCATAGAACACTTTACGTACACCCTGGATCAAGAGAGCCTTCACATCTGAGCAGCCAAGCGGTCTAAACATAGGCTACTCAGAGTCTTGATCAGAGAATCACAAAAAAATCTTCTCATAAGCGAACCCCCAAAGCAAAAATACCACTTAGAGCCAGATGCATCACAACCCTTATCACTCAATGCCTGAATCACTTATACCAAAGGTGCAAAAGCATTCCACAAGCGAGCCTCCCCCGAAGCAAGCTCTCCTTATGCAAGTCCCTCTCCCAGTGGGCTTCCACATGAGGCCTATTGATTGGTGGGGAAGTTCTTCTTATCCCATTAACATTACACACCTCCATCATCATGGGATTGGAATGCTAAAGAGGAAATCAAAAGCTAGTTGGAATAAACAGGCCTTGGAGTACAAATGACAATGATAGAGTTTTGTCAAGATAACTCGCTGGTCATAGCAAATACTCCTTTTCAACAATCCAAAGGCAACTTTACACATGGACCCTACCAGATAGTCAATATTGAAATCAGAAAGATTATATATACTTTGCGTCAAGGTGGAAAAGCTCTACATGGTCAATTAAAACAAGCCCTGGAGCTGACTATGGCTCAGAGCATGAGCTTAATATAAAATTGAGACGCATGATGGAAAAAAAGTAGAGAAAACCATCAGACTGTATAGGTGTGACCTAAAAACACCTTTATGAATATGAAGTGGAGGTGACAAACAGATTTGAGGGACTAGATCTAATAGGAGAGTGCCTAAGAACCATGAGCCGATCCAGAAATAAAACCAAACAAACAAACAAACAACAAAAAAGAACTATTGGGCTGAAGTTTGCAGTATTGGTGCAGGAGGCAGCAGCAACAAAACCATTCCAAAGAAAAAAGAAGAGTAAGAAAGCAAAATGGCTGTCTGATGAGTCTTTATAATAGCTGAGGAAAGAAGGAAAGCAAATGGTAAAGGAAAAAGGGAAAGATATACTCAACTGAATGCAGATTCCAGAGAATAGCAGGGAGAGATAAGAAGGTTTTCTTGAATGAGCAATGCTAGGAAGAATGGGAAAGATGAGATTTCTTCAAGAAAATTAAAGATATCAAGGGAATATTTTATGCAAAAAGGGACATTATAAAAGACAAAAAAGTGGTGGGGACTTAGCAGAAGTCGAAGAGATTAAAAGAGTTGGCAAGAACACACAAAAGAACTATACAAGAGATATCTTAACATCACAATAACCATGATGGTGAAGTTACTGATCTAGAATCAGGCATTCTGGAGAATGAAATCGAGTGGGCCTTAGGAAGCACTTCTAACAATAAGGTTGGTGAAGGTGGTGGAATTCCTGCTGAGCTATTTAAAATTCTAAAAGATGATGCTGTTAGAGCACTGTACTCAATATGTCAGCAAATTTGGAAAACTCAACAGGGACCACTGGGCTGGAAAAAATCAATTTATATCCCAATCCTAAAGCAGGGCAATGCAAAAGAATGTTCAAATTACCAAACGATTGTGCTCATTTCACATGCTGACAAGGTTATGCTTCTGAAAATGACCAGAAATGCAGACTGATTTTAGAGACAGAAAATTAGAGACCAAATTCCTAACATTCACTGGATTATGGAGAAAGCAAATGAGTTCCAGAAAAGCATCTACTTCTGCTTCATTGATTACACTACAGTCTTTGACTGTGTGTATCACAACAAAATATGACAAGTCTTCAAAGAGATGGGAGGACTAGATCATCTTACGTGTCTCCAGAGAAACATGTGTGTATGCCAAGAAGCAACAGTTAGAACCGAACACGGAACAACTGATCGGTGTAGAGTACAACAAGGCTGTATATTGTCAACTTATTTATTCAACTTATATGCAACATACATCCTGAGAAATGCCAGACTGGATAAATCAAAAGCTAGAATTAAGGTTGCCAGGAGAAATATGCAAATGATACCATTCTGTTGACAGAAAGCAAGGAAGAATTAAGAAGCCTCTTGATGAGGGCGAAAGAGGAAAGTGTAAAGCTGGCTTGAAGCTTAACATTAAAAAAAAAAAGACTAAGATCATGGCAACTGATCCTATCACTTCCTGGCAAATAGAGGGAGAGGAGATGGAAGCGGTATTAGATTTATATTTTGGGGGTTCAAAAGATCACTTCAGACAGCAACTGCAGCCATGAAATTAAAAGATGCTGGCTCCTTGGAAAGAAGGCTATGGCCAATCTGAACAGCATACTAAAAAGCAGAGATATCACATTGCAAAAAAGAAAAGGTCCATATAGTGAAAAATATGGTTTTTCCAGTAGTGATATGTGGCTGTGAGAATTGGACTATAAGGAAAGCTGAGCACCACAGAATCAATGCTTTTGAATTGTAGTACTAGAAAAGACTTTCGAGAATCCCTTGGACAGTAAGGAGATCAAATCTATCAATACTTAAAGAAATTCATTCAGGTTATTCACTGGAAGGACAAATACTGGAGCTGAAGTTTAAATCCTCTGGCCACATAATGAAAAGACAGGACTCACTGGAAAAGACCCTGATGCTGGGAAACATTAAAGGCAAAAGGAGAAGGGCATGACAGAGCATGAGATGGAGAGATAGTGTCATGGAAGCAACAAACTTGAGCTTGGACAGACTTTTGGGAAACAGTAAAAGATAGAAGGGCCTGGCATGCTACAGTTCATGGGGCCATGAAGAGTTAGACATGAATGAATGAGTGAACAACAAAGTAACAGGGAAGTCCCTACTTCCCTTGGCAGCCAATTCCATTTTGGGATAGCTCTAATTGTTAGGAAGGTTTTGCCTCATATCAAGCCTAAATTCACCTCTTTACTGCTTCTACCTATTTCCAATACTGTCTCTGGTCCAGAAACAAAAATCTGATCCCTCTTTCACCTGAAAGACAGTCCTTCAGATACCTATTGGATGCCTAATCCATTCTCCACACAGCTGCCAAAATTATTTTTCTTTTTTCAAAAATAATATTTTTCCCAATGACATGTAAAGACAACTTTTAACATTAACATTTTTTTTTTAATTTTTGAGTTCCAAATTCTCTTCCTCTTTCCCATCCGCATCCCTGAGATGGTAAGCAATTTGATGTAGGTTATACATGTGCAATTATGCAAAACCCATTTCCATATTAGTCATGTTGTGAAAGAAGACACAAACTAAAACACACACATGAAAAAAATAAATGAAAAATAGCATGCTTTGATCTGCGTTCAGACTCCACCAGTTCTTTCTCTGGATGTGGATAGCGTTTTTTTCTTGAGTCCTTTGAGATTGTCTTAGATCACTGTACTGCTGAGAATAGCTAAGTCATTCACAGTTGATCATCAAACAATATTGCTATTACTGTATACAATGTTCTCCTGGTTCTGCTCACTTCACTTTGCATGAGTTCATAAAAGTCTTTCCAGGTTTTTCTGAAATCGTCCTGCTCATCATTTCTTATAGCACAATAATATTCCATCGCAATCATATAATACAACTTGTTTAGGTCATTCCCCAATTCACGCACATCCCTCAATTTCCAATTCTTTGCCACTACAAAAGAGCTGCTATTAAGTTTTTGAACAAATAGGACCTTTTCCCTTTTAAAAAAAATCTCTTTGGAATACAAACCTAGTAGTGGTATTGATGGATCAAAGGATATGCACAGTTTTATAGCCCTTCGTACATAGTTTCAAATTACTTTCCAGAATGGTAGATCAGTTTACAACTCCACCAACAATGCATTAATGTCCCAATTTTCCCACATCCCCTCCAAAATTTATCATTTTCCTTTTCTATCATATTAGCCAATCTGATAGGTGTGAGTTGGTACCTCAGAGTTGTTTTAGTTTTCATTTCTCCAATCAATAATGATTTAGAGTACTTCTTCATATGACTATAGACAGCTTTGATTGCTTCACCTGAAAACCGCTTATTCATATCCTTTGACCATTCACCATTGGGAAATTACTTGTATTCTTATAAATTTGACTCAGTTCTCTACATATTTGAAAAATGATATCTTTATCAGAGAAACTGCCGTAAAAATTGTTTCCCAGCTTTTTGCTTTCCTTCTAATCTTGATGGCATTGGTCTTGTTTGTGCAAAACATTTTAATTTAATATATACAAATTCATATAATATTCCCTTACATTCCTGGTATAAATCCCACTTGGTCATAGCACATGATCCTTGTGATATATTTCTGTAACAAGATTATTTCCTAAAGCACAGATCTGGCCATGCCAATTCTCTGCTTAAAAATTTTTAGTCTCAATGTGAAAATATGTTCAATATGAATGTATATGTAGAGGCTGTATCAGATGCACTCCATCTTGGGTAGAGGGGGGAGGAGGGAAGGGGAGAAAATTTAGAACTCAAGATCTTATGGAAGTGAACTAAAAATAAAAATAAAAATTAATTAGTTAATTAAAATAATTTGTCTCCATATTTCCTCTATGATAAAAATGCAATCTCTTAAGCTTGCCATTTAAATCCTTGGGCACAGGCTGACTTCAGCTTACCTTTCCAGATTTATTTCACATTGCTTTCTTTCACAAACTTTACATTTTAGGCCAAATATTCTTAATTTTTTTTGGTATCCTGGACCCCTTGGGCAGTCTGGTGAAGCCTATGGTTCCCTTCTCAGAATCATGTTTTTAAATGTGCAAAATAAAATATGTAGGATTCCAAAGGAAACAATCTATATTGGAAATAGTTATCAAAATATTTTTAAAATACTATACAGACTATGTTAGACTCCTCTCCTTTGAGCAAAGTAGTTTACTGAGTTTCTAAAGTCAATGTAAAAGAGATATTAAGTATTTTTCTATAACCTCACAATAGTGTGTAAAGAAGTTCCTTCATCTAATGGAAAGAGTTATGGGGCCTTCTAAATTAATCCAGCTGATTAAGGAACCTCTTCATAGACTGTTATGGGGTTGCTGGGAAATTCCTGAGTATTTCCCTTACATCAGCACTTCATCTCTGAGTCTCTAATAGGCAACCTATTCATGCTTAAATGCACTTCTTACTCATCATCACCTCTGAGACTCCTTAGGTTCCTTAAGACAGCTCTGAGACCCCCTCTCACATAAGGCCTTTCCTTATATTCCCAGTCTTAGAGCTTTTCCCTTCCTCAAATATACTGAATTTTCTTCTCTCTCATTTGGAGTCCCCAATAGGATGTTAACCTGAAGATGGGAATTATTTGATTTTTTGTCTCTGTATTCCAGAACCTACTATAAGAACCTCACGTATAGTAGGCATTGAATATACATTTTCAAAATTGAAGTGTAGTAAATTGATTAAAGACAACAGAATTTAATTCTGGAGATGCAATCACAAATTATTGCACCGAGGGAAAAAAAGGGAATGAAGGACTTAAGACAGCTTTGCATCATAGCTTCCCAGAGAGCTTTCCAAAGGACTTGGATTTTTAAAAGATATGTACAGTTTTGCATGACTTCATATATATAATGGGTATTGTATTTCCTGTCTTCTCAATAGGAGGGGGAAGGAGAGGTGAGAATTTGGAACTGAAAATAGAAAAATTTTAACATAAAAAGATACGTACAAAAGATTGAAAGCAGAGGGCCTATAAATGAGAATGATTTTAAAATGATGCCACAGACGTCTAAGAACAGTAACAGGAAAACTAAAAGCTCAGAATGATGGAAGGCTTGCAATGATTTACGCTAAGGGCAGCAAAAGGATCCCTGCACCTATGCTTGGGAAAGAAAACATGGAATAGAGAAACCCATAATTTGAGACTGATATTGAAATGTAAATAAATGACAATGAAAATGTGGAACTATTCAACTTCTATTCTGATTTCATTTTCTCTCTCATAGGAAAATAAACTTAACACTGAAAAAGACAGCATAAAAGATGGTTGAGTGGAAACTGAAGCCCGAGGGGAGGGCGGCTGACAGTCAGAAAGACCCTTAAGCTCAAAATGGATTCAGATCACTTGGCCAGACCTATTATACCCCAGGATATTAAAATAACCCTTCATGTTGGTTGCTGAATAGCTAGCACTAATACAGGTGTCCCAGAAATCTTGGTATGGTTTTTAGCCTTTAAAGCTAGGTAGTGCCATGGATAAAAAGGCTGAACCTGGAATCAGGAAGACCAGAGTTCAAACCCAGCCCCAGACACTTACTAGCTGCATGACCCCCTGGGCAAGCGTCTGTCTCAGTTCCCTCATCTATAAAATGGAGACAATAGCACCTACCTCCCAGGATAAAATGAGATGGTACTTAGCAATATTATTTGCAAACCTTACAATGCTAAATAAATTCCAGATATTATTTGTTGCTGTTGTTCAGGAGTCTTTTTTAGGTCATGACCCCACTTGGGGTTTTCTTGGCAAAGATATAAGAAGGGTTTGCCATTTCCTTCTCTAGTTCATTATACAAATGAGGAAACTGGTCAAACAGGGGTGACTCGCCCGTAGGTCCTACAGGTCATAAGTGACAGATCCAGATCCCTCGATTTCTAATCCAAGTTCTTTCAGTGGACTCCATTGCCCATGTTGCATGTTCGCAAGAATCCCCTTCAAGAAGTGTCACGAGCTTCTAGGAATTTGCGACATGAGCTTTTTGACTACATGGGCCAGGGAAGTGGCAAACACAGGCAGATACGTGGAATTACTCATGTCTAAATCCGAATCAAGGGAATGTGGGCTGGAGCTCTGATTTCCCTGTTTGTTTTATAGACCCCATTCATCTCACCCACTCTGCCTGGGTAGACAAAAGTTCTGGCCTCTGTATTTCCTTTGAAGAGTTCTATTCTCACGTCTGAACATGATTTAAGCGCTTTAGAGAACCTAAGAAGAGATAATAAATATTAAGGTCTGCCACCTTGTGGGTGGCTATTTCTGGAAGATGGTGGGCGTCTTGCAAGCAATTCTGAAAGCTCCTGGATTGTTAGTTTTTTAAATGCATTTTCCTCTACTAAGGTTGCTCCAAGCTGGGCTGTGCTATGAGGGAAGGGCTGAAGGGAGAACGGAAGTATTGGAAGGGATTTTCTTTTGTCATTGGTTTCACCCCAGCCACAGATCTCCCCAGCGTTCAGGACTGTGCTATTGTGGCAGTTTGGAAATACTGAACAGTTATTTAAAGTACAAGGTAATTGGGCTATTCAAGAGATTAAGTACATTAAGTAACATAGGCATGGGAAAGTTTTTAGGTAAGAAAAAAAAATCCCATAGATGGGCTGTAGAAGAGAATCAGGTGACAGACAAACTGTATGAAGAAGCCAGAATGTTCAGCTAAGGATTTGCTCGGATTCTCTGGAGATAAGTCTTCAAACTCTTTGGAAAGAATCACACAGGCACAGTCAGGAAAATGCAGTCCTTTTGGGGGTACAAAGCTAAGTACCAGCAGAGGATATGGAGAAGGTCCATAAGAGGATGATTTTGGGGCTGAAGAATAAGGCCTTCGAGGAAAATTTAGAGGAACCTAGAGTGCTTGAACCTGGAGAAGTGGTTCAGGGGTGACAGTATGGAGCTTTAAGTATTTAAAGTATTATTCTACCGAGGCTAATGCCCTGCTGTTTTCTAGTTTACTGAACAGAGTAGGGAATGTTGTAGCGAAGCTGCAGGAAGATAAAGAATTTAGATTAGATGTATCAGTCAACCATGCAGCAGTGTAGGATCTAAGAGCAAAACATGAAAATACGGTCTATGCTCAGGTGAGTGGCAAAATATTGGATGTGCAAACATCATTTTTCCAATTTGACTTGCTCAACATGTCCCAATATTTGAGGGTAAGCCTCCCTGCTTCATCTCTGAGTGAGCTTCATGGTAGAAAGCTCCCTGCCCCTCCGCTAAAGATAGACTGGATAGTGCAGTGAAAGTGTGCTGGGTGGGGAGAGAAAGGAGGGAGGGAGGAAGCAGAGAGTGGGAGGAGGAGGAGAAAGGTGGAGAAGGAGAGAAGAGATTAGAGAGGGAGGGGGAGAGAAAGAGAGACAGAAACAGAAAGGGAAGGAGGGAAAGAAAGAGGGAGGAAAGGGAGAGAGAGAGAAGAAGAAGAGAAGAAGAAGAAAGAAAAGAAGAAGAAGAAGAAGAAGAAGAAGAAGAAGAAGAAGAAGAAGAAGGAAGAAAAGAAGAAGAAGAGAAGAAGAAGAAGAAGAAGACGAAGAAGAAGAGAAGAAGAAGAAGAAGAAGAAGAAGAAGAGAAGAAGAAGAAGAGAAGAGGAGGAGAGGAGGAGGAGGAGGAGGAGGAGGAGGAGGAGAGGAGGAAAGGAGAGAAGAGGGGAGTGGAGGTATCTGATAGTCATTAGTGTTCTAATCACTAGAAAGGAATCTTTTACCGAAGATCAGTGATAATTTTCTAGACTCTCTCTGAGCTGGGTGAAATGCCCACAGACCATCCAGCTCCTGCTAAATTAGATATTACAAAATGCTTGTAAAACATGAAGTGCCATACACAGGTAAGGTATTAGTAGTGTTCTTTTTTATATAATAATTATAGTTCTTTTTTAGTTATGTTCTATTTGTTAGGCTCTCCAATTGCCTTAAAAACAGTAAGGAAATACTGAAAACAGAGATTCTTGTATTCTAGTCACAGGAAAGGCATATCTCCAATCGCAAAGTAATAAATTGGCACTATAGTTTCTAAATAAGTCGTTTGTAAATTTAAATGACATGAATCAGTCCTCCAGACCCCTGAAATCTTCTGGAGTATGCAAAACTGGGGACCAAATTCTGGTTAGGCTTTGGGTATCCATAAGCATAAAGCAACTCCTTGAGTGCAGGTTGGGCTGCCTCTGTTTGTCTATCTGTCTGTCTTAATCTAATTACCACATTAGCATATTGCATTAAACTCCAGTACAATGAAATTTCTATATACGCAAAATAATCCTCACTCCAGCCAAAGGCCAATGTGTGTTTCAATGTTCACTTTCAACACAAATTCACTACAACCCAAGAATTTGAATAGTTCATTGAGTTCATATATATAAGAGTTGGAGTTCATCAACATGATCCGATGATTAGAAATTTAGGCTGAGAGAAAAATGGGGCTGGAAACTTCGGAAGCACCTGGTAATCCTGCTCCAATCTTCCTGAAATACAGCAAAAATTGTTGTGGTCCCTCTCACAAGCTTCTACAGACTAATGAGAAATTCCCTGAAGGAAGAGGCTATCTATTTGAGTTTGGGTCTAGAACAGATGAGGTCTTGTAGTAGTAAGAAGTCCACTAAAAAAGTAGCAGAATGAGGCTGGGAAGCAGGCTACACCATTTATCGGGGTTCAGAATGTAAACAATCAGGATACCTGAGTCTCAGTCGGTGCCATCATCTATAGAACAGACTGAAATAGCCGATTGGAAGATGGGTAGTAATTTCCCCTTCCCTCCTTCATCAAAGACCAGGAGTTGAAAGGTGGTGTGCTTTTTCTTCTCCTGTTTCTGTTTTTGTAAATGAGTTGGTTATCGTTGTCTCTGGGTAAGTCATTACATGGTTGTTGTTCAGTCTTTTCAGTCATATGCAGCTCTTTGTGACTCCATTTGGGGTTTTCTTGGCAAAGATACTGGAGTGATTCACCCATTTCCTTCTCCAGCTCATTTCATAGATGAGGAAACTGAGGCAAACCGTTTCTCGCACAAACAAAGACTTGCCCAGGTCACGTATCTATTAAGCTGAGGCCAGATTTGAACTCACGAGATGAGCCTTGAGGCCCAGCACTCTATCCACTGTGCAAGCTAGCTGCCATAGTCATTACATACTTGAGATCAAAGTATGTTAGAGGAATGCCCTAAGAGTTTTGTATTTTGCAGGAATATTTCATATGCCAGGACTCTGTCATTCTAGTTTAGGACGTTAAAGGCCTCCCTAGTCATAGTCTTTTGACCTATACAGAGTTTGGTTTCATGAATGTTCTTACAATTTCCCAAGCAGGAGTCTTATAACAAACTTATTCACTGTTGTACCAAAGGAAGGAAAAGTAAGGAAGTATTCCAGTTCGTTCAGTCGTCAACAAGCATTTATAGCATCTACGGTGTGCTAGGCACTGTGGTACACAGTGACTCCTAGTGTTATGCTATTAACTAACTGGCCTGAAATAATTATTTCAGTAATGCATACAAATATAGAGATATAGATATATATGTATACATTACACACACATACACATATATACATATACATATACATATACATATACATATACATATACATATACATATACATATACATATACCTATACATACATACACACAACCCAAAATTGCCTATAGAGGCAATGTGGTATAATGGAAAAAGCAGCAACTCTGGAAACAGAGGATGTTGGTTCAAATTCACCTCTTATACTTACTACACACACACACACACACACACACACACACACATGTATCTATGTGTGTGTGTATATATGTGCATATATGTGTATATGTATATATGTGTGTACACACAGACATATATACACATGTATCCATACACACACACACACACACACATATATATACACACACATATATACATATATAGATTTGATCTGGTGCTTATACAGACCCCATCATCTTGCTCAGAGACATGACTCACCCTCATGGAGGGGGTAGGGAGCTGGCTGCCAGGACAGGCATGATAATGTGGAATAGAATACCTTGGAGACACTGTGAGCCATGTGTAGACATTCTGGTCTGGTAACCATCTATTGCAGAGGAGGCTTTTTGGCCAAAAGGCTTGTCAGCTACTTCCTCTTGGCCTCATTTGGTGACTCTACTCATGGCTTCTGGTGGGAGATGATGCTGTAAGGGGAGAGGTCATGGGGCTTTCACCCCTCTGAGACCAAATGGCTCCGTGAAGGGACTTCAGTCCTTGGCTTTTGAATTTGTTCTTTTTTGTTCTAGGTAAAGGGAGTGCAGTCTCCATGACTTTTTGGCATCCCAGTTTCTAGGGTCTGGAAGGTGTTTTGATGGGCCAGTGGTCCAGGAGAGACTGTGCAGTTGGTCTGGCATCAATATCCCAAAAGTCAAAGAGGGATCTTCGGGATCCAGGTCAGCAGAGGTTGAGATGAAGACCATTTAGCATTCATGCCCCATCTGGATGTGAACTTCATAGGACCAAGGCTGTGTTGAAACTAAGGTAATATAGGGACTAAGCCTTCAAGGTACTGGGGAAAATGTTTGTAGTTTGTTTTGGATAAGTCTTTGAAATCAATATACATTTTTTTAAAAACTGTGCAATGTTAAGTAGTGAAATAGAACTAAATGGAATGAGGACCGGCCAGCAAACAATGGAGGAAGCCTGAGGTAAGGACTTGAGAAGAGAGCATCAAGAAAACACAGCTGCCCCTCTGAAAAAATGCCCTGGAACCAGGAGGGGACAGATGTAGCAGCTTGGCTTTGGAAGAGCATGTCAGAACATTCTCTATTCATATGTTCTTGGGCAAATCACTTAACCTCTCTGTGCCTCAGTTTCCTAATCTGCAAAAGGTGAAAGTTGGATTGTATGGCCTCTGAGACCCCTTCTAATCCTAGATCTGTCATCCTGCGGTTTATTTTGGCTGTGGAACCCTGACCAAGACACTCCACCCAACTGATGAGAGTCAAGCAAGGAGAGGCAGTGATTCAAATGATCCCTTTCATTTTTTTTTTTTTGTTCCCAAGCTGCAATCTCTCTTATGGGGAAGCAAGTGGCAGGACTTTTTTTTTCCATTTCAAATACAGACTCACTAATTCTCCGCCTCGTCTGGCATTTTACAGAGCTAACTTCGTAGCAGTGAACCTCTGTGGTACATACGTTATTTGCCAGGTCAATGAGTATTTTTCAGCTGTTGGAGACCTTCTGCTGTCAGCTTTATTCTTCACAATAGTCTGGTAATGCAAACCTCTCTATGGCTCACTGGTTCAATCTGTTTGAAAGGATTTTGAGGTATTTGTATTCACGGGCAAACCACAGCTTGAGCAGAAGTGTGAGCCTTCCCATGACGGGTAAATGCTTCAAGGCTCTTGGATGTGCTATCAATCCCTGCTTCCTCCCCTCCTATTTTGAATGCCTGCAGGATCCAGCAATGGAAGAGGGGAAGTTCTATTGGGATTCCGGAGGAAAAATGGGTTCTAAGACCCTACTTTTCACTATGACCCGTAATGCCCTAGCTCCCCTACCAGCCTGGTTTCTTTCCTCATCTCCATTCTCTCTCCTCCATGTCTTTTTCATCCGAATCCTTGCCTCCACTCTTTCTGTTCTGCTTTTATATGACTATATCCATTCTTTCCTTCCTCCAGTTCCCCCTTATTCTCTGTTTTCCCTTTTCCTCAGTGCCTTACAAAATAAGATGGATGCATTTAGAATCCTAGGGATTAAAGCGGAAAAGACCTTAGATATCTTCTAGTCCTAACCCCTTATTCTATAGAAAAGGAAACTCTATCTATAGATAAAAACTTTGCTAGGAAGGGTAAGTCATTTCCTATTCCCAGTGTCTGGAATGCTCTCTCTCCTCATGTCCAGTTCTTGGACTCACTTAGCTCCATTCAAGATTTGCCTCAAAAGCTACACAAGACCTTTCCTGATCCCCTCAAGTATTAGCATTCCCCTTCCAAAACAACTTTGGTTTTTAATATGTATTTGTAATTATCTATATACACATTGTCCCCCAGTAGAAGGTAAGCTCCTTGAGGCACGGACTATTTTCAATTTTGGCTTTATATGCCCTGCACCTAGAATAGGCGTGGTATGTAGTAGGCACTTAATAAATTATTGTGAATTGAATTGTCTAAGGTCTCACAGCTAATATATAGTGGACCCTGGATTAAATCTAAGCTCTCTGAATATAAGTCTCATGCTCTTCCCACTCTATGACACTGTTTTAGAACCAAATTCTCCCCTAGTCCTCACATTTGACAACACATCTTTGACTGGGGGCAACTAGGTGGTTCAGTGAGTAGAGCACCAGCTCTGGAGGCAGGAGGACCTGAGTTCAAATCCAGCCTCAGACACTTGACACACTAGCTGTGTGACCTTGGGCAAGTCACTTAACCCCAATTGCTGTGCCCCCCCCATTTTTTTAAATACATCTTTGGCTGTGTTTCTAAACCTCTATTTGATTTAGTGAAAATAAAAATTAAATCAACTTTTTTGGGTTTTGGGATCATGGAGACATAATCTTGTGTCTGTGTCATTGTCATCCATGGTACGGTATATAGAGAATAGTCCTTAGAGCCAGAAAGATCTGAGTTCAAATCCTGCCTCTGACACATAGTAGTAGCTGGTGACTGCCTAGGCAAGGCACTTAATCTCACAATTCTCTGGGCAATTCTCAGTGACTCCAGGCTATAAGCTGGATAGAAGGTGCCATTCTGCATTGGCAGAAGGAGTTTCTTCCCTTGGGGGAACTCCCTACCACCAATGAAATTACAGGTCCAATTCCCATTACCCATCAGGTATAGGCTATCCCTATACATATGTCAAACAGGAGCGGGTATGTGTTAGACTAAGAATTGAAGAGATCCCCAGAGAATGGAATAGATGACATCAATGTTTTCTTCCCACTCTTGGGTTCTGTTTTCTATGTTCTCGGGCTCAGTCATGCGGGACAATACATTGCTGTACATGAAACAGGAAGCAGAGGGGGAGTCTGAACTTGACCCATGTGGCTAATGTCTACCACTTCTTAGAGATCACCTTATCCTTGGAAGGAGGTGGTTCTTAGCCCTTTTATTTTCATGGCCCTCTTTAGTAGACTGGCAAGGTCGTAACTGATTTGGGGAAAGCTTCAAAGTACAGGGTGTTCCTAAAGTCTAGACGCATGGGCAAAAATGTATATTTTCAAGAAATGAAAGGAATGAAATAGTCAACCATATTTTATTTAATTGGAATATTAACAAGTAACATCTTCAATATGATTTCTATCATTTGTGATGCAAAGGTTGATGTGCTTTGCAAGATTCACGTGAACTCAATGCAGTAGATCCACATTGCCGTTCATTTTAACACATTCAAGTGTGTTGCATCTGTGATTTTCATTGAGTACCCCTTCTCCTTTAGCATACCCCAGAAAAAGAAGTCGCTGAACAACACAGTCTTCAGTGAAACGGTTAATGAGATGTTAATCAGATTTCCTGTGTGTCCAGACTTTAGGGACATCCTGTAGCATAAGCCTCATATAGCTGGACATATAAATACCTATGTGCCTATAATAATAATAGCTTAAAACACAAATGTTTTAAGGTTTGTAAAGCACTTTCTCTATAATAATCTGGGCAATTAGGTAGTATCCGTGTTATTATTCTCATGTAACAGATGTGAAAGCTAAGGCTCTGAGAGGTTATAGGTTGTGTATGGTCAAGTCAGGTAAGTGTCTGAAGCAGGATTTGAATCCAGGTTTGGTAATTCCATATCCAACTCTTTCCATTATACCAGCACTATCTCTCTATAAACAAGTGCAGCAGATGAACTCTGCCAAAGCAGGGTCTTTCTCTTATCTCCATAGCAAACCCCGAGACCATAGCTCCATTCATCCCTGGAACTTGGTTGGATCTTGGCACCAGTGCCTGCTTTTATCCTGGGTACCACCTTGGCCTCAGTTTAAGGATCTAGTATCCTCAGCAGTGGACTCTGGCACTAAGGGACCAGTCTCACACTTCTGGCTCCCTTCTGAGCTGAAGTCTTCTGGCCATGGCATGAGATGTTCCAGGCAGCCAGGTAGAGTACCAGGTAGTGTGTTAGACCTGCAGTAAGGAGACCTGAGTTTAGATCTTCTCTCAGACACTTGCTAGCTGTTTGACCTGAACAGGTCTCTTAATTTCTGTCAGCCTCAGTTCCTTCATCTGTAAATGGGGATAATAGCAGCACTTACCTAGGCAGTAGGATCAAGTGAGATAATACATGTAAGTTATTATTCCATCATGTCCAACTTTTCATGACCCCATTTGGCTCACTTGGCAAGAGAGGTTTGCCATTTCCTTCTCAGCTCATTTTACAGATGAGGCAACTGAGGCAAACAGGGTTAGGTGACTTGCCCAGGGTCACATGTTTAGTAAATGGCTGAGGTGGGATTTGAACTCTTGAAGAGGAGTCTTTCTGACTCAAGGCCCAACACTCTATCTACTGCACCATCTTGCTGCCCCCTATGCAAAGTGTTTGCAAACCTTAAAGCTGTATATAAATCTAGCTAACTGTTTAGAACTTTTCTCATTACCCGGCCCAAAAGGGATAAGCCAAGCCTTCAGTGTGTCAGATTGTCAGCCTCCACCCTCCAGGTCAAATCATAGATCCGGAACTGTCGGAAAACTCAGATGCCACCTATAAACTTCATTTTACAGATAAAGAAACTGAGTCCAGGAAGTAGAGTCAATTTGCCCAAAGAAATACAGGTAGCAAGTAGCAGAAACGGCATTTGAACCTAGCTCCTTGGACTCCAATCCAAGTACCCTCTCCATTACATGCCAATAAGGAAATATAAGTGAGAAAAATGGAGTTCTGGGAAGTTGAATGGAATTTGTGCCAGCTAAGTGGTTTCCAAAAACCATTTACAAAGCTGGATTAACCGGAACTTCAGACCTGTTGGATTCATACTTAGGGTTCTAGGTTCTTTTAGTATTTTGCTACTTTCTTTGATTAAAAAAAAAACACAGTGGTACATCTTTTTCTTCTTCTTCAAATGTCCACAATAATTAAACAGCCCCAATTACCAAACAATGAATGCATCGCTAGCGTGGACTGAGCTCACCACAGGACCGTACACCAGGGAGTCACAAGGACATACCATACAGAATTCCAGCAAAATAAAGCTCTGAATCTACAAATAAACACACCAAAAGAAAAGAAAGAAAGAGAAGAAGAGAGAGAGAGAGAGAGAAGAGAGAGAGAGAGAGAGAGAGAAAAGAAAGAAAGAAAGAAAGAAAGAAGAAGAAAGAAAGAAAGAAAGAAAGAAGAAAGGAAGAAAGAGAAAGAAAGAAAAAGAAATGATGTGCTCCTTCTCCTTCTCTGCTTTCCTCTCATACGTACCTGTACCTTCCTTCACAGGATTAAGAATGTGTAAACTAGTTCTCCAGCCCCACTGGAGTAGTCCTTAGGGAGCAGCCCTCAGGGCCTTTTTTTTTTTCATGGGTAGAAATAAACTTCTTTCAGATATGCCAAGGTCTCCGGAGACTTACTGTCACAACAGAACATGCCTTAAAAGTACAATCCACCCTCCTGAAAAAAGATGAGGAGCTGGCATTTGTTCAAGGTTTACCAAGTTTAAAATAAAATGGAAAAAGGTCCCTCCCTGCCCCCCAAATATGTTGACTCTTTCCAGCACTTTAACTAGTGGAGACCTAGGGTGGGATCAATTCAACTAGCGTTTATTAAGTCCCTACTATGTGTGTAGGTATAAAAATAGGCCCCGCCTTCAAGGAGTTTACATTCCGCTGGGGGGAGGCGGTGGGGGGACAGGCCGGACATCAAGTATATAGATAAGCAAATATAAATATAAGCAAAGTAAAACCAGAGGAATTTGGGGTGGGGAGAGAAGATTAAGGACTAGGGGAACAGGGAAAGTAGTATGTAGAAAGCAGTACTTGAGTTAAGCCTTGAAAAGAACTAGATTTTTTTTTTAAGAGGATTTTAAAAGAGAATATTGCAGGCTTTAGACAGCCACAAAGGCACACAGCTTGGAAGACGGAATATCACATAGCAGGAACAATGAGCATGTGCGGGGAAGAAGGAGAAGACAGCACAGGCGGGGGAATCAGTCTGGAGAGATGGGTTAGAGCCCCAGCGTAAAGGGCTTTAAATGCCAAAGAAGCTTTACGTTTATCCTGGAGGCATCCAGTAGCCACTGGAGTTTCTTAAGCAAGGGATGTCATCAATCCTGCCCTTTAGAAAGATCACTTTGGCAGCTGTGTGGTGGGTGGATTAAAGAGGAGAGAGAGCTCAGGGAAAGAGAACAATTAGAAAGCTGTTATAATCGTCTGGGTCTGTTAGGTGGCAAAGTTTATAGAGGACCAAGCCTGGAGTCAGGAAGTCTCATCTTTCTGAGTTCAAATGCAGTTTCAGACATTTACTAGCTGTGAGACCCTGGGTATGTCACTTAATCTAGTTCGCCTCAGTTTCCTCATCTGTAAAATGAGCTGGAGAAGGAAATGGCAAGCCATCGCAGTATCTTTGCCAAGAAAGCACCAAATGGGGTCACAAAGAAGTGGAAATGTCTGAAAAACGACCGAAGAATTCTAATAGCCGAGGTTAGAGGTGATGAGGGCCTGTACTTGAATGATGTGAGTGGAGAGAAGTTGATATAGGTAAGAAGTGAAGGAGAGGTAGTGAGAGTTTTGAAAGCTCCAAGGTGGGAAAGATTGCTTCCAGTTGGAGGGATGGGGAAGTCTTCATGGAGGAGGTGACACTTGTGCAACATTTTATACCATTTTATATCATTTTTGTAATTTCAATAAGACCCAGAGCCTGAATTAGTGACCCACTTGAAGAGCCAGGACCAGGACTTCTTTGTTCTCTAAAGTTTGCTCAGAGAATATCTTTTCTCTGTCAACAAGGCCAGATAGGGCTGACCTAAGAACATTCTTTTCCCTGTTAACCATTAAGGGATGAGACCCTAATCCTGAGAGACTACCTCGTTTAATATTCTATGGGTATATACTTTAACTAACCTTTGTCAACACTCTTGTCTTTACAAACCTATTCCATTAAGGGTCTTATGGTTAAACATACACGGGGATCATAAAATTGAGTAACATGCTGAATTGTGATGGTTCTAAAAATATAAAAACCTGTTCATTCCTCTGTACAAGTCAGTTAGACTCTCTCTGGCTCAATCCATGATCATGTCTGTCTGCTATGCTTAAGGGGAATGAATGAATAAATAAATAGTAATATGAATTTTTCTATCACCTAGCTCTGTCTGCCTCCTTTAACCAACTTTCAGGTTTAACACACTGAAACTAGGCCTTAAAGAGTGGGGCAGGGGAGGGGAAAGCATGAACAAACGCATGGCAGCAGGAAGTGTAGGTTAAAGAGTCCATCAGAATGCAATGTAACCCAAGGAGATTAGAGATGGAAAAAAAAAAGGTGTTGGGTTTGTTTTGTTTGTTTTAATTTGTTGCACTTTTTGTAGCAGCAAAGAACTGGAAACAAAGTAGATGTCCATCCCTCGGGGAATAGCTAAACAAGTTGTGGTACATAAATGTAATGGAACTTTATTGTGCTCTAAGAAATATTGAATATACAGAAAATCTTAGGAAGATTTTTGTGAATTGATGCAAAGTGACATAAGCAGAACCAGGAAGACAATTTGTACAATGACCACAATAATATAAATAGGAAGGATAATGGCAAAAACAAACAAGATTAAATGCTGTGAAATTATGACTAAACATGGTCCCAAAGAAGAGATGTCACCTCCTTCACCTCTTTACAGAAGAAGGAAGGGATTGCGGGTTTGGCACATTGAATATCATGTTGGATTTGGTTGATTTGTTGATTAGTTTGCTAAACCCTTTTTTTATGAGGGATGGCTCTGTTAGCAACCGGCTCTATGCAAATGGTATGTATACAACTCTGCTCTCTGACCACAGATTCAAGTTTCACATACAAGAAATACCAAGCCCTAAAGCTAAAAGGCTGCCAAACAGCCTTGAAGGTTCTATGCAGGAAGGAAGAAAGGAAAGGAAAGAAAGGAAGGAGAGAAGGGAGGGGAGAGGAGAGGAAAGGAAAGGGGAGGACAGGGGAGGAGAGGAGAAAGGAAAAGAAAGGATGGGAGAAAGGAAAGGAAAGGAAAGGAGAGGAAAGGAGAGGAAAGGAGAGGAAAGGAGGAGGAGGAAGGAAAAGAAGAAGGGAGAAAAGGAAAGAAGAAGGAGAGAGGAAAGGAGGTAGGGAGAGGGGGAAGAGATACAACCAAGCAATCAAAGTTCAGTTTTATCTGCCAGAGATTTTTTCATAAAAAGAAATTTGTGTTTGTTATAGCTAACATCAGTGATATAAACCTCACTGGAGTTTGAATTCTTTTGGGGATCTGTAATCACCAACATGAAATTACATGAATAAAAAAACATAAATTGTTCAGTTGTGAAATATAGCAAGGTTCCTGATGATGGTGATGATGATAACAATAACTATATTTATAGAGAATTTTCCAATTGACAACATGCTTTAAATCCATTATCTTAGTCAAGCCTTACGATGACCCAGGAGGTAGCTATTAAGGGGAAAGAGGGAAGGGAGCAAGCATTTATTAAGCACCCAGTGTGTGCCAGGTGCTGTGCTAAGGTCTTTACAAATATTATGTCACTTGCTGGGTGATAGGTGCTATTATTATCTCCATTTTAGAGTTAGGGAAACTGAGGCTGAGCTTAAGTGACTTGCCCAGGGTCACAAGCTAGTATTATGGATATTTATTCCAATTTATGCATGAAAATGAGGCTCCAAAAGGCCCTCTTCCCCTCTTGAACTTAGTCTTTGGACTGTATAACCTTCATAATGGTAGCAACTGGTGAGCATGTATCTCTGTTTTATGCCTCCTCTGAGGTTTATGATCACAACGTTTTTCAAAGTTCTCTGTTCATTAAGTCTTTTAAGTAATCTTGAATAATTTTGATGTATCGATGACAACACACTATAGAAAAAGAGCCTTTAAATCAAAGTTTCGCTTTCCTATAGCAAAGGTCTATCTTATAGTCAACAAACAATAAGTACAGCTGAATCTCATACTCTCTAAATATTTTCATTGTGAAATCAACAAGTCAATAAGCACTATTAAGCACTTACTATATGCCAGGAACTCTGCTAAGTGTTTGGAATTAGCTCCTTCAGGGCGGATTCTGTCTTTAGCCTCTTTTTGTAAGTTCAGGGCTTAGCACAGTACCTAGCACATAGTAGGCACTTAGTAAATGTGTATTGATTGACTGACTAGCAGGAAAGCTTCATGAGGATCTAATGAAGGAAGATAACACTTAAGAGTTCCAGTTCTCTCCCTTCAGCCCCCCCCCACCTATTGTGAAGGCAAAAAAATGATATCAATTATATATGTGAAGTCATGCAAAACATATTTCTGTATTAACCATGTTGCCAAAAAAAGGAAGAAAAAAAGTGAAAAAAAATATGCTTCAATCTGCATTCAGAATTCATCAGTTTTCTCTCTGGAGGTGAATGACATTTTTCATCAGTGTCCTTTGGAATTGTCTTGGATCATTGTACGTCAATAACTTGTTTGAATCAGTTAAGTTGGAGTGCTTTTCATTGCATGCCGTATTGTTGGCTAATTTTTGCTTTCTTCTATTTCTGTACTAATTCTGATCCCTGCTTCTAAGTTGATTGACAGGGCACAGATAAGATTCCCATATTAGTAAAGAGTCTATTATCAGTTTCATTTTTTGTAATATTATTTCCAAGTCCACAGAGCTTTCTGGTTTTGGTTTTGTTTTTGTTTTACCAAAGTCTTCAGGTAGTCTTCAAGTGTTCAGCCTCATTTCATTCCTTACTCCTGATACATATTTCCAATAATTTTTGGCTGTTTTACCTGGTCCCATTCTTGCATTGAAGTCACTTGTTATAGTAAGCAAGTATTGATTTAATTTAGAGGATATTATCAAGTTCTTCACAGAATTTCTCTTCCTCTCGATGCTTTGCAACATACATTGGTACACAAGCAGCCATTACTTTCATGGTAGTGTGAATACTATAACATGAAATGGTCAAATATTCCATGAAATTGTCTTTATTATGCCTTTAGAGGCAAAATAAATCCAATTGAATCAGATCCTTTATTTGTTTCCCTAAGGAGAACCTGTGAGCCATCCCTTCCTTTCAGCAGAAAATTTCTTCTGTCTTCTGGTTTCATTTATTACGAGAATGTTAGGATCAATATGATGCAGTTCTTCTAGTCATGTGCTTACACATCAGTCATTAAATAAGCTTCTTACATTCAGAGTACCAAGAACTGTTAAAGTTTATAAATGACCAAAAAACTGGGTGATTCTTAGCGCCCTTGACGCCTTTCCTGCAACTCTGACGCTGTCATTCCAGAAGTAGAAGGACTCTGCACAGGACTGAAGAACATTTTTCAGTTTTCACTGTTTCGTGGGTTGGTTGGCCAAAGCTTTCATCACAAAATGACTAGCTAGATTTGTGGTAATGATCCTCTCTGCACTGTATGGAGGAAACAGGCTGGTCCTTGAAAGGTGAGGCTCAGTCTAGCACCAAGACTGTACTTGAATACTTACAGCATAGTGGAATCTTCCTGAACTTACAGACTCCATTGGTGTAAAGTCACCTCTACGCAACCAGGAGGCATCCAAGTAGACCTTTCTGAAGGGATTCTAGGATAAGGATGAAATCAATAAGGCAGCTTTTATTTGTATAACATTGAATTTCCCAGTATTCTTAGAACTATCTGGGAAGGAAAGGGGTGGGGATGTACTGGAACCAGTTTCAACTGGCTCCTGAGAGCTGATTGTTAAATCTTCAATATGAGCACTTATACTTCAAAACCAGCAATAGTCACAAATTGGGGACTTGGTTTATTGTTTTGTTGATTGCCTACACTTAAGAAAGTGATGGAGGAAATATTAATAGCGCAGATTAAACTTAAAAGCGTGTCCTGCATAAATTTTTTTACACCCAGTTCTGTTGTTTAGTCATTTTTTCAGTTGTGTCTGACTCTCTTTGATCTCATTTGGGGTTTTCTTGGCAAAGATATTGGAGTGGTCTGCCATTTCCTCCACTAGCTCATTTTACAGGTGAGGAAACTAAGGCAAACAGGGTTAAGTGACTCACCCACGGTCACACAGCTAGTAAAAGTCTGAGGCTGGATTTAAACTCAGGAAGATGAGTCTTCCTGACTCCAGGGCCGGCATTCTATCCACTGCACCACTTAACTGCCCTCTTCTCAGACAGCCCATTGCTAAACATTTATCATCCTACCCCTGGAAAGGGAGCTCTCTGAACAGGCTAATTCTCAAGTCTGGAACTGATTTCTATAAAGTTTGGCTCCCATTGAAATGTAAAGTGTTATGACTTCAAATGACATGACTTTTGATGGGGCCCTGCTGTTTTTCATTCTCAATGATGAAAACCTATTTGATGGCAGAATTGAGCGTGGGGTGGGGAGAAAGATCTTCATGGAAAACAGGAACTTCCTGCAGTGATTTCCTACTTCAAAGTGCTAAGAAAAGAGACAGACATGAATCGAGAATTAAACATAAATTACAAGGCAACACCTAAAATAGGTGGCTACAAGATCATTTTTCCTGTTATTAATGTATTTTTCCAAAGCATTATCTAAATGTCATATAATAATGATAACAAATCACCTCTGCTGAAGCCCTCTTCCAATGCCTCATGGGGCATGAAGGTTTCGTTGGGTTCTTGAAGCCTATGCCTGCAGAGAACAAGCTCCCCCAATCCTACTAAGGTATAAGGGCTTCAATTATGGGACTGATGACAGACATGCAATTTAAATTTGGAAAGGGCTCAACACCGGAATGTTGGTCGCCAGTGACGAAAGGTTTTGGCATCAGACTTTGACCTGAATTGGCAAATGGACTTACCCACCCATGGATAGTAACAATAAAAGCTAACATTCATATAACTACTTTAAAGTTTGCAAAGCACTTAATAGTTCTTATTGCGTTTGATCTTCTTAAGAATCCTGTGAGGTAGGTGTTAATATTATCCCTGTTTTACAGAGGAGGAGGTCAAAGCTGAAAGAACAGACTTACCCTGGGGCACTTCACTAGGAAGTATTTGAGACAGCATTTAAACTTGGTTCCTCCTCATTCCAGGTCCAATGCTGTACCCACTACTCCACTTAGCTGTTTAAATTCATGAATTGCTGAAATATTGAACCTTTGGTACCCCAAGAAAGGAACAGCAGGATCCAAAAGAACACAAGTCTGAGAGCTACTGTTATTATCCCCATTTTACAAATGAGAAAACTGAGGCAAACAGAAGTTAAGTTTGCCTAGGTTTACATAACTAGAATTGTATGATGCTAGTAATTGTCTGAAACTCAAACCAGACATCCCTTCAAATAGTTCACAGAAATTGGCCTTAATATGATATCCAAAATCCAAAACAGGCAGGAAAATATGAACAAATAAACAAACAAAAAAAAAACTCTTGATACATAACCCAGAAAAAGAGAGTGATCCCAAAACATCTACAAGCACAGTTCAAAGGAAACATAGCTTGGGTACAAATTCAAGTAGAATTACTGGAAGATGTGAAGCAAGAGAAAAAAAGTTTTAAAACTATTTTAAAAATCAAATGAGAGCACTGGAGGAAAAAAAAGGAAAAGAAATGAGATCTATGGAAGAAAGAATTGGAAAGAGAAATAATGGCTTGGTACCAGTGATACAGAACCATACTTAAACATAAAACTTCCTGGAAATTAATGGGACTAAATATAAGTTAATGACTCCATGAGACAATAAGAAATATTAAAACAAAGTCAAAAGATAGAAAAAAATAGAAAATATATAAGGTATCCCATAGCAAAAATAACTAATCTGGATAACAGATTGAGGAGAAAGAATTTAAGAATCATTGAACTACCTGAAAGACATGAGCAAAAAGAGCTTATACATCATGTTTCAAGAAATCACAAAAGAAAACTGTCCATATCTCTTAGAGCTAGAGGGGAATGTAAAAATAGAAAGAATTCAAGTACCAAGTAGTCATGGTCAGGATCACACATGATTTAGCAGCCACACCCCAAAAGAATGGAGAGCTTAGAATATGATATCCCAGAAAGCAAGATATAGACTTACAACCAAGAATAACTTACCCAGAAAATTGAGTATAATTTTACAGTGGGAAAAATAATTTTTAATGAAATAGAGGACTTCCAATCATTCCTGATGAAAAGACCAGAGCTGCATAGAAACTTGTAAACACATACATGGGAATCAAGAGAAACTTAAAGAATGTGAAAATTTATCATTATTCTTATTACACAACACTTCATGAATAATATTTTTCATTAATTACTTCTTACAATAATTCCTGTTAGTTATTCAGGACCAGTCTAGCTGAGGAAAAGTATACAGAAATTATTACAACACAAGGCATAATGGATTAAGTGTACAAGTGGTTGAGTTGAGACGAGGCAAAGAATATTTCAGATAAAGTATCAAAAAAAGAAGTAGAATTTTAACTGGATCAGGAAAGGTGGGTAGGATTTTGATCGGTGGAGTTGGTAATTGTGGAAGACCGAACTTTGAAGAGTACTCATGCGTGGTCATTACGCAACTGATGATAGGACTGGAGTGGTCACTATTCCATTTCAAATCCTTTTGCTGTCTTTTTGTTCATGCTTTCCCATTCTAGGTTTTGGAAAACTTGGGAAGTCATGTCAAATTAGTTTAAATTAAAGTTGGGTTTTTTTTACTCCATAACAATTTCTATATAATATTATTTTTCAGAGAGCTCCTTCTAGGCTTAAGAACTCAAGAAATCAAAGAAGATTGGGTCACAAGTTACAGAATCATTATGATCATATTATATTTGTCCTTAGAGTCTACTGAGTCAAACAAGGTCTCTTAGAACCAAACAGATTTGGTAAGATGACAAGTTTTTTTATATCGAATGTGGGAGGTGTCAGGGATATTACAGAGATTATCTAATATAACCCTGACGTTTTATATATGAAAAAATGACCTCTAAGATTCTGTAAAATATTAAGAGGTAGCTGAAGAGTAACAAGACCAAATTCGTACTTTCAAGTCAGGCCAGATACTGAGTGATTGCCAGTTAAAATATGTCATTACTTGATTGTTGAATGAGCACCTGACATATTGTTAGTTTTCCAATAATACTCATAGGTTGAGGTGTTATTTAGCATAGTCACCATAATTTACTAATGGAATTACCATTTAATATCATTATGTGTACGTACGTGCATGCATACATATGTGTGTATGCAGATCATTTTGGGAAGAGAAGTGGTATCCAAGGGTGACACTGATATAGAATACAAACTCATTTGTAAAAACACTATTGATGAAGATTATGGTGGAAGACTATTGTCTACATTGTCTCATAAAACCATAAAGAACCTAACTTATTGGTGCTTGAGACACTAGCATTCAGCCTGGGCCCAGAACTAGGCTAGTGGGGCTGATGTATCAACATACCCACAAGAGGTGTGGATACAGAGGGTGCAGAACTGATAGATGTTCACTGAAAAAGTGCCAGACCATGCAGCCAGTGACCAAACTGTCATATGATATTCCATAGGTAATGGGTGAAGAAATTGCCTGTCACCAAACAATACCCACCAGTGGAGCATGTGTAACTTGTACTTTATATGTAGCCCCAACACACATTGCATATGATCTCTGTATTTTACCTATTACATGCAACTCTGATACATGATGCCATGTGTTATCTATGTGCTTGGTCTACTATGTGTGACTTTGCTATGCAATGATTTGTACTATGTATTTAAATGTGATCTGTGTTTACTAAACTGTATGCAATTCTAAATTGTGCACTATCAATGAATCAAGAAACATTCATTAAGCAGCCATGTGCATTAGTGCTGAGGTAGGTACTGAGAAAAAAAAAGATAAAAATGAAACATCCCTTGCCTTCAAGAAACTTGCATACTATCAGGGAAAGAATACATAGTTAAATAAATACAGGTGTTTGAAACTGGCCTGTGTGCCTGGGATCAATCAATCAATAAACATTTATTAAGCACCTACTGTGGATGACAATCTATGACTAAACTCTTTGGAAAGCAATGGATCTTTTATCATGTGTGCCTCAGGCTACACCTGTGTACCCAGCGTGGTTTGTTAGAACTGTAGAATTTTTACTGGAAGGAAAATGTAGTGGGAATGGACAAGAAGAACTTCCTTTTCCCTTGATGTGTGGGACTTAGAAAAAAATCACCCATTGGGAGAAATTTCCTGCATGCCATTTCCCCAGAGGTCATATATCTGTAATAAACTGGTAGGATCATCAAGAAAGGACTCTAAATGAATCTTCTGGAAGGAAGAACTTTAAAAAACAAAGTAGGCAATTATGGGTACTGGCAGATTTGAAGAGGATTCAGCTGGATAATAGATAGTGAAGAAATGAGAAGTCATGTTGGAGAGTCTGCAGTGGTGACTGAATCTAGGAGCCCTGGCAGAGGACTGATGATCCTGAAGCCAGTGAAGCAAATGTTTACACTCTAGTTAAAGGATGTCTTGACTTTTTTTGTGTGTGTTAGGACCTCTATGGCAGTCTGATGAAGTCTATGGACTCCTCAAAATAATATTTTTAAATGCATAAAATAAAATCCATAGGAAAAAATGCTATAAATAATACTAAAAATGCTAAGAAAAAGAAATGCTATAAAAGCTTAGAACCATAAGGTAAATTCCAAGACCAAATTACCAGTGGTAATGGTGAGAGATTATCTGCTGGAAAGCACTTTGATGGAGTTGGGCCACATATTCCCAGCCTTTATCCTTCTCCCATCTCCTTAATATTAAGTGATAGTAAGCTCTATGAGGGCAGAGACTATGTCTTAAATTATCTCTGTCTTACCTCTAGCATCTAAAGCAGTTCCTTACATAAAAATTTTAATAAATGGTTGTTGAATGAACAAAAGTTGTGTTGTGTGCCTTGTTATGTTAGCACTCAAATCCTTGTTCATTTGCATAAATGAGCGTGATTATTGCTGGGGCCTATGAGTGTTTCAGAGGTATGATATGTGCCTAGTGCTAAATATCTGAAAATTAGAATGAGATCCCCAAGAGAAGTGAATACAGGGAATGAGACCCAAGATAAGTGAGGAGGTGATTAAAAAAATAAAAATAAAAAAGCTACCTTCAAGCACTATATCCCAGGGTATTAAAAAAATTTGTGGATGTGAACATTGCTTATCAGTGATCTTCAGAATGTTGTGGAAAACAAAAGGGGCACTACAAGACTGGAGACAGGCAGATGCTCTCTGAATTTTCAAAAAGAAGAAACTAGATCCATTAAATGTCCAGGTGGGATGTCGGGGAAAGCTTGATGAAAGTGACATTGGAGCAGGACATGGAGATCTGGGCATTGAAGCAGATATTAATGAGCTCATAGGGCCAGCACTCTTGGGCATCTTGAATCACGCATCTAAATCATTATTTGGTACAGCTGATGTCAATAGCTGACAAAATGCTAAAACATATATTTAAGAGGATGATTTGTGAGTACTTGGAAAGGAAAGTGGCAATCACGACAAGCCTGCAGATCATCAGAGTTAGTCATGACTATTTTCATTTACTTTTTTTTTCTTTTTCTTAGTATTATTAGATTGATAGATTAGGTAAGCGCTGTAGATAGAATGTGCCTGTATTTTCAGCAAGGCAGCAAACAAAGGCTCTCATTATATCAATGCTGACAAGATGGAGGGATATGGACAGGAGCATAGTAAAGTTAGAGGATTTAAAATTGGTTGAATGACCAGATCATCAAAGAATAGTGAATTATATATTTATACCTCACTGAAGGGAGTTGTCTAGTGGAGTGCTACAGGATTCTATTATGGTCCTCTTCTGTTCAACATTTTCATTAATGGATTAAAGGAAGACACAGAATATATACTTATAAAAATCAATACACTGAGTGTAGAGAACCCCAAAACATCTCAACAGGCTAAGAAAATGGAACAAATGTCATAAGATTATATTTGATAGAAATAAATGTAAAACACTAAACTTCGGTTCAAATATTCAACTGCCAGGTAAAGGATGGGAAAAACCATAGCTCAATAACAGTCCAAGAGAAGGCAGACAATAGGGAGGAACTTAAGGTTTTAAATCAAGAAACTTCAGGGATAAGATCCATTCATTTGGAAGATTGGCTTGGTGGTTGTGAAAAGAATAGGAGGGGAGAGTAAATATGCAAAAGATATCATGGAAATAGAATAAACTGAACTTGGCTATTTACTTGGTATTGGGATGGGGGAAGGAAAGGTCAAAGGTGACTGCCATTTTGAAGCTGGGTGCCTGGGAAGATGATAATGATTTGAATGGAATAGGGAAGCATGGAGGAGGGGTAGGCTATCGGGAACAATGTTGAGTTCAATTTGGGATGTGTCAAATTTTATGTTCTAAACTGACATCCAGATAGAAATGTTAGGCAACCTGAATGAAATACTGGATCCTAGGGGAAAGATAGAACAGAATACATGGACTTGAGTAGAGAGGTGATAATGGAAGCCATGAAAGTCAATGAGATCAGTAAGGGAGATAGTGGAGAGAAAAAGGAGAAGAACCCCAGGCACTGAGCTTTGGAGGACACCCACATTTAGGGGACAGGTGAAGGGGAATAAAGTAGCAAAGATGGCTAAGAAGGAAAAGTTAGGTAGGAGGAGAACCAGGAGAGAGTAGGGTCAGGAAAACCGAGGGAAGAAAGAGGAGCTGATAGCATCTGGTTTGGAATTGGGCAACATCATTTTCCTCCCACAGCCTTTTCATTCTTTCTACCACCATATTTCTATTGATGAATACCACCGTTTCCCCAATTACTCAGTTTCAAAACTTTGGAGTTAATCAAAAAGGAGACGCACACTTGGAGAAAAAGCTTCTGAGAGTCACACTGTTGAATTAGCAGCCCCTCACTCAGGTGGGTGCTGGAGGCAGCTCCTACCAGCTCACAAGAACCATTATTAAATTTCCAGCGTGCTACAAATCAGGACTTAATTTATTGTTTTGTTGATTGTCTAGATTTAAAAATAATACAGATTAAACTTAAAAGTGTGTTGAGTGTACATTCATTTTACGGGAGCCAGTTCTAACCTTTACCAGATCACCCCTATCCCCACCCTTCATCCACCCAGAACCCAATAATCTCAAGCCCAGAGCCACAAAACTCCATTGGTTCAGCCAAGAGTCAGTATTATCTGGAAGAGAAGATTTTCTCCCCCCAAACCTCCAACTCTATTCTAATGTAGGCAGGTATTATGGGAGTTTCCTGAAAAACTTGATGAAGGTGCAGGGAAGTCAACCTCTGAGACTCTGACTGCACTGCTTTAAGCAGCACTTAGGAAATGCCTATTGGCAACGTTATTGAGAGGATTAAGAACATCATCAGGGCAACCCGGATGGGCCTAAAAAGGAGATGGGATGGGGGCGGGGAGAGATCAATTGCAAAGAGTTTCTGCTGAGCATAGGCCAGAGTGCTACAAAGTTAAGAGCCAAACTGAGTCATAATCTGGAGGAATCCCATGCATGTGCCCAACCTCCCCTTTCACTCCCAGCAAAGAACCATTAAGGATTGCGTTAGACAGAGGCACATTGCAGTTGTACACGCAGATACACACACACACACAGGCACTTTGAAGAAATATATTATTTTTTATTCTGAACTTAAACACCCCACCCAAAAGAGATTATTTCTAAATAAACAGCAGAACATCAAAAGATGATTTATATGAAACCATGAATCTTCATTTCAAACTGCTTGCTTTTATTCAAAAGTATATAAATTCTGCACGTTACTTTCAAAATTATCCTACTTGTTCATGTTACATTCTGAATTTTCTTCTATTCTGTGAATTTTTTTAAGGTTACAATGGCCCTTTTTGTGTGTGTATGTGTGTGTGTGTGTATGCATCACTGCCCCTACACCCTCTTCACTCCCCTACCCCAATGAACTGACAGTAGAGGGGGAGGCTGGGGAGGAGAAGCAACCTTTGCAACAAATAGGAAGAATCAAGCAAAACAAATCCATATAATGGTCATATCCAAAAAATGTTCCTGCAAGTTGCGCCTATCACGTCTCTGTCAGGATGTGGGTAACATGTTAACATATTCATCATAGGTCTGGAGACAATAGTAGGTCAGTGTTTGATCGGTTCTTAAGTCTTTCAAAGTGGTTTTTCTTTACCATGTTATCATCTTTGTCTATTTTCTCTCGGTTCCGCTTACTTCCTCTGTGTTAGTTCCTACTAACTAGGATTCTCTGAAATCATCTTCTCAATTGGTTGTGGCGCAACAATTTACTCAGCAATACCTCAATTATTTAGAAGCAACTGTAGCAGTTCTTGTTATTATTATCCTTCCCCTTCCTCCCCTTTTGCTTCCTTTTAATACCCACTTCAGGACCAGCAGTCTACTTTGCCTGTAACTATTCCCTCTCCAGTATTATCCTCCTTTTTAACTGCCCCCCCCATCACCCTGTGTGTTTGTTGCTGAATCTGATGTATTTCTATGCCAAACTGAGAGTGTGTGTGTGTTCAACCTTCCTTTGTCCATTCAGATAAGAGTGAGGTTCATCTAATGTCCACTTTCCTGCATCTTGCAATTACTTCTCATCTATCCCAATTATGAAAATAATAAATACCACCCTCCTTATTCCTCTTTTCCACATTGCTTCTATACCCTTTTTATATTCTAATCTTTCTACACTCTTCTTACCCTCACTTCTCTTTTCCCTCTTCAAATCAAAAGAACAGAACCAATCTCTCTTTGCCCTCCCCATGAGACCTCTGCTTTTCTTATTTAACTTCCTCAATAGTCTTTGAAGGCATTATGGTTCTTAAAAGACACACTTGTTTCTTTTTCCCCCATTAGGATATTGGTCTTACATCATCCGACCACTTTCAATTGTTAAGTAAGTTTATCTTTCTAAGTTTCTCTTAATTTTTGTGTTTGTATTTCAAAGTTAATACTCAATTCTGGTCTTTTCATCAGAAATGCTTTAAAGTTCTCTATTCCATTAAATATCCATTTGCACCCTGGAGATTAATATTCAGTTTTGCAGGGTAAGTTATTTTTGGTTGTAAGCCCACATCTTTTGCCTTAGAATATTGTATTCCAAGATGTTCTCTGGTCTTAAGTGGAAGCTGCTAGGTCTTTTGTCATTTGAACCTTGGTATTTTAACTACTTAGTTCTGGATGCTTATAGTGCTTTTTAAAAACTTATTAATGTGTGAGCTCTGGATTTTGGCTCTGATATTAATGGGATTTTCCTTTTAGGATTCTTGTCAGGAGGTGATAAGTGGAATCTTTCTATCTTTAGCCTCTGGTTCTAATATATCTAGATTTCACTTACAATTTTTTAAAAAATCATTATTTTCAGAGAATCTGACCTGTTTTCCAGGTCAGTTTTTAAAAAATCAAATATTTTACATTTTCTTCTAATTTTCAATCTTTTGATTTTGTTTTAATATGTCTTTCTGTTTCATGGAGTCATTAATTTTTATTTGGTCTATATAGTTTTCAAGTATTACATTTCTTGAGTAAGGTTTACCACTTTTTTTTTACCACTTTTTCTTTTAAGCTATTCTCCTTCCAATTGTTTGATAGCCAGAAGTGTGTATGTATACTATATGTGTATATATATATATATATATAATACACACACACACATATATACATATGTGTGTGTGTATATACACATATAATCTCTTTATTTCTTCTGGGTATTCATGTAGTTCTTGTCAAAAATCCATTTTTTCCTTGAGCCTCTGCTTACAATTAATTGTTATGGAATTAGATTTATAATAATTTTTGACACTGGATAATATTCTCTTTGATTTACTTGTTTCTCCAGTGTCAGTCCTTTAATTGGGGCTTTATGTCAGGGCTAGTTTCTGCCCTTGCTGTGCTTTTGGCAGGAGGATTTGCCTTGTTTGGATTCACTCTGTCTCCCCTTGGTTCTTGTACTTGCCTCCATTTCCCAAGATCCAGAGTTCCTAGATCTTTAAGATTCAAAATGTTATACCTTCAGGCCTTCTCCAGCATCTCAAGATAGAGTTTTAAGGATCTCAGAATGCCTGGGCCCAGGCTGTCCTTTTCTGAGCACTGTAGCACCAGACTGGTCCAGTTGGCACCATGTTAGTCAGAAACTGCTGCTGATCCCTGGGGCTTCCAAGGTCCTCATCCTGAGGCTTTCTGACCACCCCAGGGCTTTCTGATCACCTTGGGACTTTCTCAGGGCACCTCTCTACCATTGCTGCTTCCAGACACCTAGAGTAACAAATTATACTGGTGTAGCCGTTGGGGGGGGTTGGAGAAAGGGGAGCCAGTGGCTGACTTCTGGTTCAGGTTTAGGGTAGAAGACATCATTTATGTTTCTTATTGCATTTCATGATCATTACATGAATTTCAGGATTTGGGTGGAGAAGGTATGTGGGAGCTGGGTGACCTTCCTCTTGTTCAGGCTGCCATCTTGGCAGGAAGTCAACTGGACATACTCTTACTTACCAGGCCCATTGGGATAGTTCCTGTACCTCAGGTACCTGGCCCCAACCATGGAGAAGCAGTGGCATAATTTCTTAGCCTATAAGGAAGAAGCTGTGAAGAGAAACCATGCGGCCAAGTACGCGGTATCCTGAATAAAAGAGGGCAGGAATCTCCTAGATAATAGCCATGATGTAGGAAGGAAAAACCTATGCTTTCTCTTCTGCATTACTGTAAGTTGGTCTCATATGCTCTCTTCCCTTAGAGCAAGGAACTATAGCTTTAATTGACAGGTGAAGTTAAAAAAAAAAGTCCTGAGAAGCATAAAGGAAAAAAGCCTCTTTCCCCTGCACTGTCTCCTCTCCCCTGCTCTCATGTGTCTGATAACAATGGGTTTAGGAATAAGTAATAAGTGCCAATTTGTGGAGCCTGGTGACTGATGAATAGTAATTTGCATCCTCATTCGAGTCACCAGATGCCACACTTCCCCAAATAGTAAATTCATTATTGAATATATTTGTCATTTCTTCCTCTCAGCGCTCTTTCCATTTGTGAGAGTCTGCAGTACTTATTAGTTAATAAATAGAGAGCCTCTCCATCTCCATTACCTGTTCATATCAATTAGGTTAGCAGATCTTGGGAACATCGATATCTGAGGCAGCTCTTCCTGAGTGTCAATATAATCAGCGTTGTTCAGGGTTTCTAGACCCTTGGAGTGTACCCACCAGCCAATCTCATTAATTGGGCAAGTTACTTGTATTATTAACTTACATTATTATTTGCAGGCACTGCTCAAATTTGCCAGGATGATTTCTCATAAGAACATTCCCAGGTAAAAGCTCTATTGTAAATATTTGACTGAACAAATCCAACCAGAATCCTGGGTTCTGCTTAGTCTGTGATTTCTAGCAGCTCAATCAGTTAGCCAAAGGACACAAAACAGCTAGAAGACTGTGCAAATGGAGGGTGTGTGTGTGTGTGTGTGTGTGTGTGTGTGTGTGTGTGTGTGTTAGGGTGGAAGGGGGGGGGACTTCCCTCACAAAAGAGGAGGAGAAGCCCAGCTGGGTGGTGCCAGTGTGTCTAGCTCTGGCTCTGATGTGATTAAGTACAGCTATAGAAACCTATTTTTTTTTCCTCCAACTGGGGCAACTCATTAGTCAGAGTAAGACTCTATTGTCCTACCAAGAAGGTCAACTGTATTAACTGAGTTTACCAATGACTTGCATAAAACGATAAATGGCAGACTTCTGAAATTTGGAAATAACAGAAAAATGGGAGGGTTAGCTAATGAGTTGAATGTCAGAACTGAGATCCTCCAAATTCTAAAACTATGAGCCAAAGAATATGGTAAAATTTAACAGAGATCAATCCATTAGCAAGTATTTATTAAGAGTCTAAATACATGCCAGTCAATGTGTTAAGGCTGGGGAATACAAGCACAAAGAATGAAACAACCCACATTTGAGTCCTGTAACTGGAGTCAGCTGCACAAGCATAGGAAGGGAAAGTATGGCCTGATGACAGTTCATCTGGACAAGCTCTGGGGATTTCATGAATTGTAATCTCAGCAGGCATCAGTGATGAGTGATGTAGCACAGCAATCAGTGTCAGCACGGAGGAGGCCATGCTCCTGGTGTGCTCTGGCCAGGTCAGATCCGATCTGAAGTTCACAGCTAAGTTCTGGGAGCCAGGGATCAGGAAGAACTTTGACAAGCTGAAGCATCTCTGGAGGAACACAAACAGGGTGGTGAGAGGACTGGAAATGATCCCACGGGAGGAGAAGCTGAAGGAACTGAAGAAGTCAGGCCTGGAGAAGACTTAAGGAGAACATGATAGTTGCCATCAGAGGTTCAAAAGATTTCCATGAAAGGGGGATTAGATGCACTGTATTTGGTTGCAGGGGAGAGAACTATAAATGAAAGTCTTTTGATTAGAGTTGTCTAAAAATAATAATACATGCATAGAACTTTAAGGTTTTCAAAGCTGAAAGACAAAAGGTCAAGGGGTGATGGAATTTAGGGTGGAGGAGAGTACTGTATTGGGATGCCTGATTATTGGCTGAAGATTGGATAAGGAGGAAAATGAGACCAGAGCTGGAATATAAAAGGTGCAATATCCCAAATCCATGCAAATTAGGCATTTTTTCCTTAAAAGGTATTGAAACCATACTTGAAACTTGATTGATGTGGGGATGCTGACATTATTTCTGGGTCACTTGAATATAAAACAGCCACAAGTTGCTCCAGGCACTCCCTGATCCACCATCATGGGCACGGGGAGCTTCGCTGAGGAGAATTCATTCAGGGTGTCGGTATGTCAATGCATATCTTTGTTGAATGGCTTCTTGTTCTAGCTAAGTAAATCTCATTTCTTAACTTTTGTATAACCTATGAGTGGCTCATATTCCAGCACTGAACATCAACTACCGGGAAACTGGCCTGAGTCAGCCTCAGCACAGAACATCAAATGATGGACTGTCAGAATAACGAGAGAAAGTCATGATAAAGGAGAATGCCAGGTTGGAAGGAACAGGGGAAATGAAGAATTGAGAGTATAGGAAATTATGATCAAAGAAAGGGATTTCACAGTTTTAAGAGCATGAAAGTACAGCAGTTTCAAGGGATAGATGGAGGTCTGCATCACAACTGCTCTAGCGAGTCATTAAAGTAGAGCATGGAAGGAAGAATTTAAGGAGGAATTTAAGGAATAATGACTTTGAAGCATCATCAAATGGAACTTGAAGGATGTGAGGATGAAAACAAGGAAACTGATGGAAAAGGAGACTTTAAGTTAGATTCCAAAGTCACTACAAAATCTTGGCTAGTTGCCCAGGGGCCAGTAGATGGCAGAGAATGGTACAGTTGTATGACAAGAACTTCATGGGGAGAATTTCCCTGGGTATAAGGGATGAAGATGTACTTAGAAATGCTCTGAAATAAAAGTCAGGAGGCTCCGGTTCTGCAACTAACTTGTTGGGTGACATAGAGCAAGCCGATTGACTTCTCTGAGTCTCAGCTCTCTATCTGTAAAACAATATGGATGGACTGGACTATCTTTATGCTTCTCTGTGATGAAATGGTCCTGAGGGAGACCACTGGGGGAGGACAAACAGAATGTGCTGCTATTTCAGTGTTGGGTTTGGGGGGCAGGGGAGGGTCTAGACTCATGATATCATCGATGTATAGAATTTCTAGTGAAAACCTCTCCTACCAATGCACATAGTCAACTGTTCTGTAGTTTTTAGTGTCAGTTACCAGGGGCATGGAAAGATTAAGTGACTTGTCTAGGGTCACAAAGCCAGTATGTATCAGATACGGGACTTGAACCCATGAATTCCTGACTCCAAGGTTGGATCTCTTTCTGCCAGTACATGCTGGTGTACTTAATATTTTGATTTGTAATTATAGTAGAAACATGTGACCTAAGGGGGTCCTCTTCTTGACGATGAGGAAGAGCTTAATTGGAACTGATGCCCAATTAAAGGTCAGCATGTTGTTATCAAGGAACTCGGAAGCAAAGCTTCAAAGTCTTTTCCTCATAGAAAGAACACTGACTGGTCCAGAAATAGAAGACATATGAAAAAAGACAAAAATACTAAGTGAATGGCAAAAGGGGCATTGAAGGGTATGCTTCATGCAATTCTGCTATATGAGTGTTAGTAGTGGGGTGAGGTCTTAGTCAAGGTGGAGAAATTAGCCGAGGAAGGTACATCTTGACACACAGGTGGAAGAGAAGCCCCCAGCCCTTGACTCATCAATGAAGATGACTACAGAGAAGACAGAATGTCAGGGGCTATTAAGACAACCAGAAGAAACTTGATGGGTCAGATGCGAAAAGGTGCTACTTTGGAAATGGAGATGAACTAGATGGAGAGTCTTTAAAAAGTGGAGGGGAGTTAACATAGTATACTAGAAAGGGGCAGACTGTACACACAGAGCACCTGGATTCAAATCCTGGTTCTGTCTTTTGTTACCTGTATGACCTTGGGAAAGTTGTTTTCCATTCCTGGGCCTCTGTTTTTTTGTTCAGTTGAAAAATGAGGGGCTGAAGTAGATAACCCCTATGGCCACCCTCAAGCTCTATATCTGTGATTATTGTGTGGTTCTGTGTTCTGAAGCATTAGGAAAGAGTTCTCAAGCTACAGTTATGTTCCTTTAGGGACATCACTACATAAAGTGCCTGGGTCTGAAATGATCCTGCGTATGAAAGGAGTCATCATCCGTTTGAAGTCCTAGGCTCCTTTCTCCATGTTTTTCTGCCCCTACCCCTGGTTTCTGACCTGATTTCATGAACAGCCTAGATACTAGCTTGGGAGACTCAGTGAACAGGAAATTCCTGGCAAGGTATTCTCACTAGCCCTACTGATGCCTGGCCCCTGTTCAGAATGCCTTTAGGGGCTAGTGGATTCTCCTAGTTGAGTCTCACAAATCCTAGGCTAATTTGAATTTGTTAACCCTTCCTTAATCCTCTGTGTAGCCTCATTCTCCTCCCTCTCCCTCTCCCTTTCTCCCCTGAAGGCACATTTAGATTCAGTTTGGAGCAGGTGTTTTTAACCTGAGGTCCATGAACTTGAAAAAAAACATTTTGATAACTACATTTCAATTAACCTGTGGTCCCCGAACTTTAAAAAATATGTTTTGATGACTACATTGATGACCACAACATGACTACCTTTGTAATCCTACGTATTTCATTTTATGTTTTTAAAAACATTGTTCTAAGAAGAGGTTCATAGGTTCCACCAGTTGTCCAAG
Organism: Trichosurus vulpecula; assembly: GCF_011100635.1. Lineage (NCBI taxonomy): Eukaryota > Metazoa > Chordata > Mammalia > Diprotodontia > Phalangeridae > Trichosurus > Trichosurus vulpecula. Next base: position 95,983,581 of record NC_050574.1, on the reverse strand, counting down.
GACTTAGGAGGGGACAAGATAAGAAAAGAGTGGATCTAAACCTATAAAGAAAGGTTGAAAATCACAAGGTAAGGAGCTTAACCTTGACCTGCAGGGTGATTGATAGGAAGTCTCAAAGGGGTTTAAGAATAGGAAGTGACAGGGTCAAAATGCAAAGCAGACAATTTCAGCCACAGTCATGATGATAGACGGAAAGAAACTTCCTACCTAACAGAGCTGTGAGAAAGTGAAATGGCCTGGCTTTGAAGCTAAGAGGTATCTCCTCACTGGAGACCTTCAAGCAAAGGGTGAACAGATAACCACTGCTCTTTAGATCTGGGTGAGGATTGGCCTGTTGCTAGGCCCTAGCTAATGGAAGTAATTCCATGTTTGACCACAGATCGACCTCCCTATGTACCAGGAAGTTTCTTTATGTCCCCAGTACTGGTTTAGGGCAAGGAATGCAAAGCTCTCTTAATCATAATCTTCAGCCTTCATCTACTCCTGGTTTGTAAGATTAGTGAACTTTCCTAACTACAGTGCCCTTGCTATCGATAAGGAATGTTACCCACTGATTGACTTCTCTGTTCCACTTACCCAACTCCCTAGATTTCTTAATCCCAACTAAAATCACTTCTTTTACTGAAAGCCTTTTCTAACCTCTCTTAATTCCAATGCCTTCCCTCTGTTAATAATTTGCTATTTTATCCTGTATATAGTTTGCTTTGTATATATTTGTTTGCATGTTGTATTTTCCATTAGAGTGTAAGCTTCTTGAGGACAAGGATTGTCTTTGGATTCTTTTTGTATCTCCAGAGCTTAGAGCAACACCAGGCACCTACTAAGTGCTTAGGAAATGTTTATTGATGGATTGTCCCTAAGGTCCCCCTCCTTCTCAATCCTTTCGAATCTGCCCAGCCAGAGCAGTCAGATATAAAGTCAGAAACCCAGAGATCTGGGCTCTTGATTGGGATGCAATCCTACCATGTGCCCATGCCATTGCCTGTGCTGCCCACAGGATTATAGGGCTGGAGAATATGTGAGCCGTGTGCATGTAAGTAATAAAATGCCATGTGTGATCCACTGAGCTTTTGAGTGTCCTTCCCGGTACCTCATGCATGATCTCACAGTATTTTGAAAAGGAGATTCTCAGTCAGGTTAGGGTTGGCACCACTGAGGTGCCCTCCAACTTTAAAATTCTGTAACTCTGATTCCTTAGAGAGGCAAGGGAAAGACAGTTATAATAACAATATTTCCAGATTTGAGTGGGTCAGTCCTGATTTCAAATTTTTATCCTATTGTCCCAATAAATCTTTGAAATATCCCAAATTTTATACAAATGTAGCCCCTCCCACAGGCTTTCAGGGAATAACGAAAGAGCTTCCTAGGAGGAAGGATTGATTATCTCTAAATTTTCTCTTATATATGTTGTTTTTGCACACTTACTTGTACATTGTCTACCCTACTTAATCAATGCTAGTTGACCAACTGACTAATCTAGTTTTGAGACATCAAAGGATAAGATATTTTGGCCCTATGAAGTCTGTGGACACAGAGAGATGGGTGGAAGGAGAACAGAGACTGTTTCAGTGAGACCAGATACCCACCGCAGGAAGACCGAGCACCAGCACTGGCAGAGGCGTAGCGGACTTATTTCCCATTGGCTTTGAAGTCAAGCAGCTGAAGGTATCTTCTTTTTCCTCTTTTCCTTCTACTCCCCCTGAAATAGAGCTAGTTTCCCCATGACTTTTCTATTCCTTTTATATAGACCTTTCACTGTACAATGGCATTTCTGGTTAAGTTTGATTTGTTAGATAAGGAGTCCTTTCCCATTGTTTTGCTGAGTGCGACTATAAAAGCTGTCCAAGTATACTAAGGGGAGTGGGACTCTGAGGAAGGTTTTTAATATTTCACAGACTATATAAATTAGGAGCCTGCTTCTAGCTTGGTGGTCGGGGAGATCATCTAGGGACGTATTTTATGAGCCATTCATCAACTTTGTTTCATAGCTAAACTCTCAAGTGCAGAATTCTTACAGAACCCAGGGCTTTCCATCTGGACTGTATTTCAGCTGTATTGGTTGTAGTCTCTGGGTATGACCTCACCTGGAGGACTCTCAAGGCTAGGTGTTTCCTCTCCCCCCAGGTCTCTAGAGTGAGTAGTGAAGGGAGAGCGAGTAAGGGGAAGGGATTAGAGAAGAAAGTCCCACCCCAGTCAATCCAGAAGACAGGGAAAGGATAGTCAATGAGGTTTTTTTTACTCTGTTTCTTCTGTTTGGGAGAGTCAGCAACCAGGAGGACAAGGTTGAACTTCAAAAGAACCTCTAAAGGCAGCATTGACTCTTTTAGGAGATAGTAACCTAAGCAGTGTCAAGGAACATTAAGGCCTGTTTGGCTGGAATAAAAAATTCATGAGAAGGAATAATGTCAAATCAGCCTAGAAAGATAGGTGGGATCCAGGTTGGAAGAAGAAGAGAAAGAAGGAGGGCAAGGAGGAGAAGAAGAAGAAAGAGGAGAAGGAGGAGAAGAAAAAGAGGAAAAGGAGGAGGAGGAAGTGGAGGAGGAGGAGGAAGAAGAGGAGAAAGAAAGAAAAAAGAAAGAAAGAAAGAAAGAAAGGAAGGAAGGGAAAAAGAAAGGAAATAGCCTTAAATGCCAAATACTTTTTAAAAATATTTTCCCCCAATTACATGCAAAAAAATTTTTTTAAACATTTGTGGGTTATTTAAAAAAATATTTTTAGCTTCAAATTCTATCTCTCCCTCTTTCTCTCCTCCCCCCCCTTCCTGAGATGGCAAGCAATCAGATATAGGTGCAATCATATAAAAGCATTTCCATCTTAGTCATTTTGTACAAGAAGACTTAAATAAAAGAAAAAGAAAGAAAGTGAAATATAGCATGCTTCAGTCTATATTCAATCATATCAGTTCTTTCTTTGGAGGCAGACAGTATGCTTCATCATTAGTCCTTTGGGATTGTCTTAGATCATTGTATTGCTCAAAAAAGCTGTCATTCATAGTTCTTCATCATATAATATTGCTGTTAGTGTGTACAATGTTCTCCCGGTTCTGTTCATTTCATTTTGCATCAGTTCGTATAAGTCTTCCCAAGTTTTTCTGAAATCATCCTGCTTGTCATTTCTTATAGCACAATAACATTCCATTACAATCATATACCACAGCTTGTTTAGCCGTTCCCCAGTTGATGGGCATCCCTTCAATTTCCAACTCTTAGTCACCACAAAAAGAGCTGCTATAAATGTTTTTGTACAAATAGGTCCTTCCCCTCCCCCCTTTTTATGTCTTTGGGATATAGACCTAGCAGTGGTATTGCTGGATCAAAGGGTATGCACAGTTTTATAGCCCTTTGGGCATAGTTCCGAATTGCTCTCCATAATAATTGGATCAGTTCGCAATTCCACCAACAGTGCATTATTGTCCTAGTTTTCCCACATCACCTCCATCATTTATCATTTTCCTTTTCTGTCATATTAATCAATCTGATAGGTATGAGGTAGTACCTCAGAGTTTTAAAATTTTCATTTCTCTAGTCAGTTATGCTTTAGAGCATTTTTTCACGTGACTAAAGATAACTTTGATTTCTTTGTCTGGAAACTGCCTGTTCATATCCTTTGGCCATTTGTCAATTGGGGAATGACTTGTATTCTTATAAATTTGACTCAGTTCTCTATATTTTTTAGAAATGAGACCTTTATCAGAGATAAATGTAAAAAAATTTTCCCCAGTTTTTTGCTTTCCTTTTAATTTTGATTGCATTGGTTTTGTTTGTGCAAAAACTTTTCAATTTTATAATCAAAATTATCTATTTTACATTTTATATTGCTCTCTATATTTTCTTTGAACCTAAATTCTTTCCTTATCCATAGATCTGGCAAATAAACTATTCCACACTCTCCTAATCTGCTTATGGTATCACCCTTTACGTGTAACTCCTCTACCTATTTCAACCTTATCTTGATATGTGGTGCGAGATGTTGGTCTATACCTAGTTTCTGTCATACTGTTTTCCAATTTTCCCAGCAGTTTTTGTCAAATAATGAGTTTTTGTTCCAAAAGGTTGGATGTTTAGAGTTTATCATATACTAGATTATTATGGTCATTTGCTATAATGTAATGTAACGTGTATCTAATCTATTCCACTGACCCACCACTTTATTTTTCAGCCAGTACCAGATTATTTTGATAATTACCACATTATAATATGGTACCATGCTATATTTTTGAGCTGATATAAATTACATGCAATTGTCATAATAAGGCAAAGATAATAGATTGAATGTAGATTTTTGTTTAAAAAATATGGTCACAGCACAACAAAGAAAATAGGACTCTCCTTTTCCTCTTTATAAAAATCAGAGCAGAGATCTGGGACAATTCAATTCAATAAATTTATTAAATGTCTACTATATTCATTCTGAGTCATGTGACCAACAAAGAGAACTAGGCATTTTGTCTGATCTTCACATCCTCTCAGATGGCTCCATGACAGAAACTATGCAGCAAAGATAACACAATCTCACCTGTTTCCATGATCTAGGACCCTGGAACCCAAATGAACTAACGTCTAACTTGCACTCACTCAGCACCTCACCATCCACAGTGCTCCTGCAGCAAGGCTGAGCTAACTGATCTGGACCACGGGCTTGCATTCTTGTGCCCCGAAGATCAAGCTACAAACTGATGAAGTTTGCCAAGGCCACGATAGCCAGCATCACATCTGCCTTATGCGCTCCAACAGAACTCTACAGGAGAGCGAAGAAACAGAGGGGGCGAGAAGGACTCATTTCTGGGATAGTAATAGAGCTCAACTCTACACCCCAACTCCCTGTTTGCTTATGTTTAAAGTGAAGAGTTGGATTAGATGAACTTGCTTGATACTGTGGCCTCTCCAGGTCTCAGTTTCCTAATCGGTAAAATGAGAGGTTGGACTAGGTGATGTCTTAGGTCTAAAGTTTATGACTCAGTAGGAGAGTAATATACATGTGATAGTAGATAAATGGGAAGGAGGCACAGGTTGGGTGACCTTGCCTTTCTGCGCTTCCAGGCACCCAAGTATTACCCTCTAGACTCCTCACTCATCCCACACATTGAATGAGCAGCCAAGTTTTTTAATTTCTCTCCATAACATCTCTAGCATTCCTCCCTTTGTCTCCACTCACATGACCATAGTCCCCTGTCACTTCTCACCTGAACTATTGCAAGAGCCTCCTAGATGATCTTCCTTTGTCCACCCCTTCCCCATCTCCACTTCATTCTCTCCACACAGCCACCGTGTTGGTGTTCCTAAAGCACATGTCTAACCAGGTAACTACCTTACTCAGGAAACTACAGCAGCTGCTCATAACTTCGAAAATAAAATACAAATATTATGCCTGCCAAGCCAGTGCTGGAGTTTCAAAATGCAAATGTAAGAAATGTGCACAGAAAGTAATAGCAGCAGCATGGCAGCACTCCACCCTGGGGACGCAGAACTAAGAAACAAAAGGAATGGGGCAGGACACTCTATGAATACATGTGTGTGTGTGTGTGTGTGTGTGTGTGTGTGTGTGTGTGTGTGTGTGTAAGAAAAGAGCCCAGCATTTACCTGGGGCCAGGTCTATGCCCCCCAGGAGTCACCTGAGGCAGAGACTTGGGCTGGTGAACCATGAATTGCCCAGAGTGGGAGAAGGCTGTGATGCTTTGAGATCCAGGAAAACCACCATCAGAGGGGAAGAAATCAGGGAGTGAACAATGGGGATGGTAAGGGGAAAAAATACTGCATTACCAAGAGGCCCAGGAAGATGAAACCTCAAAGACCTTGAACATAAGCAAATAAAACAAATACTAAGGGCAGAAGGAAATACGGCCTTCAGATCTAGTAAATGGGTGCAGGCATTCATGAGTAAATACTGCAAAACAAGGAAAATGATTCAACACCAAAGGCGTAGAGGACTGTGGATTTTGAGGAGAGCACAGAACTACAACGTGGTGGCCCTAACTGGCTTAAAGAGGAGATGAGGATTTTGAGAGCAGAGCTTACAGCCTGCACAATAGAAATAACTGGCAAAATTGAAAAACTTGGATCTGAAGCGGCAAGATTTACTAAAGGAAAAAAAAAAGGGAGGACAGATGTTTGGAAATTCAAGGACACAGAAGGAAAGGAGCATCTGGAAAGAGAGAAGCACTTGAGTAGGGGGCTCTGAAGGGAGTGAGAGATTCCACGAAGAGGAAGGAAGTAAGAAGGAGAGTATTCCAGGCATCGGAGTCAACCTGTGCAAAAGCACAGCGGTGTGAGATGGAATATTGTATATAAGGAACATTAGTAATAATCGCTGGCTTTTATATGGCGTGTTAATGTTTGCAAAGTCCTCTGTCAATATCATTTCATTTTATCCAAACAACCCTGCAAATAAAAGAACCTTATTAATTATTATCCCTATTTTACAGATGAGAAAACTGAGGTGAACAATGATTTGCCCAAGGTCAGACAGCTAATATGGAATTCATATTCAGGAAGACCTGTGTTTGAATCTAGTCTTTGTCAAAGGCAGAGAAAGGTCACATTTGAACTTGATTCCTCCTGCCTCCAGTGCTCTATCTTACTTGTATCAATAGACCAATTTGGCTGAAACACGGAATGTGCAGGAGGAAATAATGTAAAACAAGTTGGAAAAGATGGGTTGGAGTCAGATTATTGAAAAGGGTTTTACATACTAAACGGAGACATAATATTTGTATTTTATTCTGGAAGTTCTGAGCAGTCGCCGTAGTTTCCTGAGTAAGGTAGTTACCTGGTTAGACATGTGCTTTAGGAATACCAACACGGTGGCTGTGTGGAGAGAATGAAGTGGAGATGGGGAAGGGTTGGATGAAAGAATATCATCCAGGAGGCTCTTGCAATAGTCCAGGTGAGAAGTGACAGGGGACTATGGTCATGTGAGTGGAGACAAAGGGAGGAATGCTAGAGATGTTATGGAGAGAAATTAAAAACTTGGCCGCTCATTCAATGTGTGGGATGAGTGAGGAGTCTAGAGGGTAATACTTGGGTACCTGGAAGCACAGAAAGGCAACCTGTGCCTCCTTCCCATTTATCTACTATCACATGCATATTACTCTCCTATTGAGTCATAAGCTTTAGACCTAAGACATCGTCTAGTCCAACCTCTCATTTTACTGATAAGGAAACTGAGTCCTGGAGAGGCCATAGTATCAAGCAAGCTCATCTAATCCAAGCCCTTCACTTTAAACATGAGCAAATCAAGGGCCAGGGGATCAAAGCAACTTTGCCCCAAGACCACCCAATTAGGAAGTGGCAGAGATTATTTGGATCCAGAGTTTTTAAATTCTTATCCAATTTTTTTTCCACTATACCGCACTTGCTCTGATATTTACTTCAGAAAATAGAATCACCACAAAAATAGGCAAATGTCTTACACTTTTAAATCTATAAAAAACATAACAAAGACCTTGGACAAGGACATGCCTTCTCCTAGTGTTCTTCAATACAGTCTAGAGAGCTCTGGTCCAAGTTGTCTCCAGTATTTCCTCTCAGTCAAGGAAGACGTTTTATAGATAATAATCAGTCCTTAATCTCAATAATATCCTCTTTAAGGATCTCAGAAAGATTAGGTCTAATTTATTTTTGCAACATTTCTGTGACATTAGTGGATAAAATGAAGTGTTAAGATAGTCACACTGAGGCATAAGGAGATTGAGTGACTAGCAAGTGAGTTGGTTATGGAGCCTAGGTTTTCTGACTCCAAAAACCACATGCTCCACCCGTTGGCCCACACTGCCTCTGCATTGAGTTACAAAGCTCCCCTTTACACACTCACTCAGAATACTGGAAGCGTGCGTGCCGGCAGACTCATCATTTAAAAGACTACGTTGAGTCCTCAGAGAAACAGGATATTACCTTGAGAATCTTTGTCCTCATCCCACTCTATTACTCTTCAAACGTACTGTACTTTGAGGACAATGCCTCATAGTAATCCTGTGTGGCATGATTCAGCTAGTGATTCAGGTGTTTTTAGGAGAATAAGTTGAGAAAAGCAGCATCCCTCCTATAGACGTTAGCTGAGGTTTCTCAAGTGAACAGACTGTATCCCGCACAGGTCCATCAGAGGACAATACAAGCAACTCACAAAGATGAACGCAAAAGACTCTGTGAACCCAATCCCACATGCTAAATATTTACCCTTGGCACTTTGGGATCGATGATGTAGGTACTGCTCTGAGAGAATCAAAGACTCATTTCAATTTCTGATAAAATTATTTATTTAAATATAAATTATTATGGGGGCAGCTGGATGGTGCAGTGGATGGAACACTGGGCCTGGAGTCAGGAAGACCTGAGTTCAAATCCAGCCTCAAACACTTAGCAGCTGTGTGTCCCAAGTCAACTCTGTTTTGCCTCAGTTTCCTCTTCTGTAAAATGAGCTGGAGAAGGAAATGGCAAACCGTTCCAGTATCTTTGACAAGAAAAACCCCAAATGGGGTCACAGAGAGTTGGACAAGACTGAAACTGACTGAACACCTCTCTCGCTCTATCTATCTATATGTAATTATTTATTTTATAGCACTTTAAGGATTCTAAAGCACTGTGCATACACTGTTTCATTTGGGAGACAGACACGATGACTATCCTCATTTAACAGGTGAGGAAATTGAAGCAAACAGAGGTTAAGTGCCTTGTCCAGGATCACCCAGCTAGTATGTGTCTGAAGCATCATTTGAACTCAGGTCTCCCTGACTCCCAAGTCCAGCACACTATCCACCATGCCCCTTGATTGGTGTGACAAGCAGGTAGAACAGAAAGCACCAGCAGGCCGTATTAGTTGCCTCCCTCACCTTCAAAAAGTACAGAAAGCTACTGAGGTCCCTGGGAAAATGTCTTACTTGGAGATCTGCTGTAAGAGGTATTAAAAACTAAACCTAATTTTTTTTTCATGTTTTTCTCAACCTTCAGATCTGTGCAGAGATCAGAGACCCAATACACCCAATGGGTACAAAAGGAAATTGTTGTCAGAAGACATTAGGTGGAAGGTGTTATCAAAAATGTGAAATCTGAAAATGATTTCTAGCATAGAGGAAATTCTTAATAAAAATTCCAGGAAGTACAGAAGCTTCCAGATAATCTGAGTTGGGAGGGAAAGCATGATCATTTCCACTGATCCACCACCAATAATAATAATGATAAAAGCTAGCATTTATATAGTGCCTACTATGTGCTAGGCACTGTGCTAAGGACTTTACAGATATCTTATTTGATTCTCACAACAACCCTAGGAAGCAGGTGCCGTTATTATCCTCATTTTACAGTCAAAGAAACTGAGTCAAACAGAGGTTAAATGACTTGCCCAAAGTCACACACTAGTGTCTGGGGTCAGATTTGAACTTGGTTCTTCTTGAGTCCAGGCTCAGCACTCTATCCTTTGTAACATCTAGCTGCCCCAAATATACTTAGGAGAGACAGTGTGGCCAAGTAGACTAAGGGCTGGATTTGGAGCCAGAAAGACTTGAATTCAAGTCATGCTTATGACACATGTTGGATCCGTGACACTAGGCAAGTCAATTGATTATCTGCTGCAGGCAAGTTGCCAATTTGCATTGATAGAATTTGCTCACCTAGGAGTTCCCTATACCAACGTAATTACAGGTCTAGTTCCTAATCTCCTAATTAGACCTAAGGTCAACGAGTCAGGGAGTAAGACTAAGAAGTTGCCTTTTTAAAAAAAATTATTTTAATTTATGAAATAAAACAAGCACTTCTATAACATAGTAAAATAAAAGATGATTAAATATGTAACTGCAAACCTGCTATGCACAACTTGCTATTTCTTTCAACCATACAACAAAATTATAATATAAATTTCTTTTTTTTTTCCTTTTTTCCCTCTCCCACCTGGAGATGGCTACCATAAGACACAAATATATATAATATAAAAATACACATTATATATACATACATATATATACATGTATGTGTATTATATGTATATATATGTAAAATTATTCTATACATACTTCTATTTATCAGTTCTTTCATCTCTTCATATGTCCTTTATAGTTAATTTGGGTATTTACAATAGTCAAAATAACTTATTCACTCAAAGTCGTTCTTAAAACAGTATTGCTGTTACTGTATACAATGTTCTCTTGGTTCTGCTATTTCACTCTTCGTCATTTCATGCAAGTCTTTCCATGCTTTTCTAAGATAATTGAGCTCATTTTTTCTTATAGCACAGTAGTATTCCATCACAATCATATACCACAACTTGTCCAGCCATTTCCCATGAATGTAGAAGTCACCTGTAGTTAAATGGAAGTCATGAATATAATCTCAGAGCCGGATTACTGTTATCTACCATCATCTCATAGGCAACGGGTCACCAAGTACTGACCAGGGAGGAGCTTCGTCCCCTTGTTTCAAATTTCTGGGGAACTTCTGCCCATCTCCTTTCTATGGTTTCTTTCTCAGGAAGAAGTTGTGCTGTGGCTGTTTTCCTTTCTGGTGGTTTTCCCAGGGAGCAGCATACAAGGGACCAGCTCTGTAAGTCCAGTCAACAAGCACAAGGTAAACACCAAGTACAGGCCGGGCAGGGTGCTAAGCCACGGGGTTACTGAAAAAGGGAAATAGTCAGTCAGTGGGCAGGCAATTATTAAGTTCTGTGCTAAGTGATAAAGATGAAAAGAAACTCAGAAAGCATGGTCCCTATCCTCAAGGAGTTCACATTCTAGTTTGGAAGACAATATACGAGCAATGTTGAGCATACAAGATTATACAGAGTATATGGAAGGCCATTTGGCATGAATTCACTCTTCCCTCATACATCTCAAAACCCTTTTACATCCACCCCCCAATTTTTTTTCCCTTTCTCCAGTCTCTGATTCAGACTCAGACTCTGACTTCAGTCTCTGAAGACAAGATGGTTCTTCTTGCCAAGGTCAGCTCCTCTACTTGTACCCTTAATCCCATTATCAATGACTTCCTAATTGCCAAATCCAATGGCCTTTTCTCAGTCTCCTTGACCTACTAGCTATTGGACCTACCCCATCTGCTATTGGAAAACATTTCTTTCCTTGGCCCCAGAGCCATGACCTTCACTCTGTTCTCCTGTGTCTCTAACTGCTTCTTCTAATTTCCTCCTCTGGTTCCTCATCCTCTTCTGAACTTAAGGGGGGTATTGCCTAAAGATCTATCCTTAGCCATTTTCTTCTCTCAATGTCTCCTTTGGCTGACTCATTCACTCCCACAGTTTCAACTATTACTGCTACACAGACGACTTCCAAATAAGTCTGGTGCCAGCACTAGAGCTCTCCACCTACTTGTCTCACTAGCATCTCAAACTCAACAAGTCCAAAACCTACCCAATAATTTTCCCTGATAAAACTTTTTCACCCCTTCTGACAATATTGTTTTTGTCAGTGGTATCATTAATTCACTCAGTACTCCATGTTTGATATCTTAATGTTATCTTTGACTTTTCTTTCTCCTACCCTTCTGTTACCCAATCAGTCATCAAGTGCCGTAAAGTCCACCTCTTCAATCTCTGTTACATCCATCCCTTCCTATTTCCACATCAGCCCCCTTGGCTCATGTCCTCACTGCCTCCTATCTGGGCACCAGCACACCCCTGATCTCACTCTCATCCCCAGGTGTTCCATTTTCATGATTGAGAATTCCAAAATTTCTTGGTCCAAACACAATCTCATTTCATTCAGCTTCTCCCTAGGTCTCACTTCTCCTAATGCTATTCTTTTCCTCCCTGTGATAACCATCTTTGACAGCTTCCCCATAGGCCTCACCACTTTTATTCTTAAGTATTGCATTTCTCCCTGCCTGTCCCTCCTGGGGTAATCTTTCTCTTCACTGCACTGATCTGCTCATGTCACACCCTTGCTTAAAAATCTTTAATGGTGCCCAACTTCCTACCAGGTTAAATTCAAATTCCTTTGTCTGCCATTTAAGGCTTTCCACTATCTGGCAACACTCTGCCTTTCCAGCATTATCTTATCACACTCCCTTCTGCATCCTCTATACTTTAGTCAAACTCCACTCTTCTTTGACCTTGAATACACTGAGCTCCCATGTCTCTGTGCCTTTCTTCACACTGCTGCCTACACCTGGGATATCCTTCCCCCTCCTCTTCATTTGTTGAATCCCCATTTTAAATGTCATCTACTCCATGGATCTGCCTCTGATCCTTATTGGCCTCTACTCCCTCACAGAGCACTTCATTTGCAACTCCCCAACATGTTTGTTGTGTAATTTTGTATATTGTAATTATCTGTCTTGGTGTTTTATTCCATTATCAGCCTGTAAGCTTGTTGAGGGCAAAGATTACGCCTTATCTAGGTTTCCTCCTCCCCCTCCAGGACCCAACAGTGCTCTGCACACTGTATTGTCTAAACAATTGTTAACTGTATTTGTGTTTAATGTGATCCCCACTCAAATTTCATTTTAATTAGGACCTTCTAGAAACACAATGCCTTAGCCCAGAAGTTCTCAAAGTGTGAGTTGCAGACCCATGGGGGTCCTCAAGGCTTTTTAAGAGAATCCATGAGATTTAAACTGCTTTCACAATAATTCTAAGACTTTATTTGCCTTTTACAATATTCCTTCCTGTTCTAACTACCTATCTGTGTAAGGCTAGATTTTTTTGTATACTTCAATCAAAATGACATACCATGACAGATTGAATGCAGAAGCAGAAATGAGAATTCATCTATGTTCTATTAAGCCAGACATTGAGATTTGCAAAAATATGTAAAACAATGCCATTCTCTTCACTAATTTTTTTTTGGTTTGGGAAAATAACATTTTTTTTCATAAAAACATACTATCTAAGTTACCATGTAATGGATTTATTACTATTTGGGGTGGGGTGGGGTGAGGCAATTGGGGTTGAATGAATTGCCCATAGTCACACACAGCTACTAAGTGTCTGAGGTCAAATTCGAACTCAGGTTCTCCTGACTCTGAGGCCTGTGTTCTATCCACTATGCCATCTAACTGCTCCTGATTTATTACTACTTTTGAACAAATGAATAAATATTTTAAAATTTATCAGTATTACTTTTTTAAGATGACAAATATCGATAGATATAACAAAAGTTCTTTGAGGTCCTCAATAATTTTTAAGAATGTAAAGGGGTTTCCCCAATTGATAAATGGTCAATGGATACGAACAGGTATGTTTTCAGATGAAGAAATCAAAGCTATCAATAGTCACATGAAAATATGCTCTAAATCACTATTGATTAAAGAAATGCAAATTAAAGCAACTGTGAGATACCAGATTGGCTAATATGACAAAAGGAAAATGATAAATACTGGAGTAGATGGGGTGGGAGGAAATGAGACACTCATACACTGTTTGGTGGAGTTACGAACTAGTCCCATCATCCTGGAGAACAATTTGGGATTATATCCAAATGGCTATAAAACTGTGAGCCAGCAATGTTATTACTAGACCTATATCCCAAAGAGATTTTTAAAAAGGATCTATTTGTACAAAAATATTTAGCAGCTCTTTTTGTAGTGGCAGTTTAGCAAAACCAAGACTTAACTAATTCTGACAGCAATGTGATATTCCATAGCCTTCCATCTCCGCAAAGGAGGGTGGGGGTGAGAGATGTATTTTCTCAGATTTTCTTTGCGGTCAAACACCTTGGTCATTGCAGTCATATAGCATTCATCTTTCCATTTATCTAGTTTTTCTGGTTCTGCTTACTTTACTCTGAATCAGTTCATATGTCTTTCCACTGAGCCTCACTTTCTTCATTTATAAAAGGAAGATAATCACACATGAAAGACTTACCTCATGAAGTTATGTCGCTTCAATGAGATAATGAACACAAAGCCACTTTCTAAGCTATGGAGCTGTTTCCATATAGCTGTACGTGCTCAAATGGGGACCCCTGGTGGCTAGACATCAGAGGTTCACACCTTTCAACGGTCCCATGTCATAAAGGGATGCTTATGGCACAGAGGGTCCAGCTGGAGAACGTACCTTACAGATCATCTTATCCAGCCCCCTCATTTTACGAGTGAGGAATAATCTGATGCTCACCTTCACTCTTTGAAGGTATAGATTACAAAGAATTCATAGAAAACAAAGGTAGGGACCTATGACCTAGAATTCTACTGACAAATTTAAAAAGGATAGGAAGCTCTCAAGAATAAAATTCTGAAGCTACAGATTCCTTTTGGGAAGGAAAAAAGATTGTCGTATAAAGAAAGCAATGTAGATGTATGGGGAACTCAATAACCTTTCTAGACCTTAAAATCTTTTTATGGAAGATAGTAGTAGATGGCAGCATACTAATAACGTCCACTTGCATGTAAGACATGACACAAAATGTACTCTTAGATATATATGATTGGAAAAGGACTGTGCGCTGGACATTTGCCAAGATGGAGGGATAATAGATGGACAACCTGAGTTCTGTACAGGTACCCTTGGGTGTTTGGTTTTGTTTTTCTTTTAAACCTATAGGATGATTAAAAAAAAAAGGAAGTATGCCCAAAGGGCAACCAACTGTGCATACCCTTTAATCCAGCAATACCACTACTAGGTCTATATCCCAAAGAGATCATAAAAAGGGAAAAGATCATAAAATATCAAAAATATTTATATCAGCTCTTTTTGTGGTGGCAAAAAATTGGAAATTGAGGGGCTCGATTGGGTAATCACCGAAAAAGCTGTGGTATGTAAACGTAATGGAATACTATTGTGCAATAAGAAATGATAAGCAGGATGATTTCAGAAAAACCTGGAAAGACTTATATGAACTGATGTAAAGTAAAGTGAAATGAGCAGAACCATGAAAACATTGTACACAGTAATAGCAACATTGTGTGATGATCAACAATGAATGACTTAGCTCTTCTCAGTATTACAATGATCCAAGACAATTACCAGGACTCATGATGGAAAATGCTATCCACATCCAGAGAAAGAACTGAAGGACTCCAAATACAGATCAGAGTATACTGTTTTCACTTTCTTTATTTTTTCTTGGGTTTTTTTTTCTTTTTGGTCTGTTTCTTCTTTTACAACTGTGACTAATATGGAAATATGTTTTACATGATTGTACATATATAATCCATATCAAATTGCTTACCTTTTAGGAAGAGGGAGGGAGAGAGGGAGAAAAATTTGGAACTCAAAATTTTGTAGAAATGAATGCTGAAAATTATCTTTATGTATAGTTGGAAAATACTGTTTAAAATAAAATAAAATGGAGATAATTTAAAAACTTATAAGAAAGTCTCTAATCTGTTGGGAAGACCCTCTATAGCATATTTATAGTACGACATGGACAAAAATTGCATAGAAAGAAAAGGAATACATAGACTTTTAATAGGACTTGGGTGCCAACACCCTTATCTGTCCTTTTTGTGTGCCTTGTAGTAACTTCCTTAGCTACTTGTATAAGGGAAATTGAATAGCCCTTAGGAAGTGCTAAAAAAGAGTATATTCTGATATTCCCAGAGAGGATCTGGCTGGGACACATGCAAACTATGGAAAGCATTAATTATTAAGGTGTTTCCAAGATAACAACCTAAGTTCCCATGAGTCCAGAACTTAGGGAATGGGTAATGAATTATATTCTGCTCCCACTAAAGAATTGACGTATATATGAAGATGGAAGCCAGAGAAGAGAACTGATATAATGCCTGTGAATAGTCAGAGAAATGTTTTCTGAATTGAAATGAATAGATGCCAAGGAATGGTACAATCTGAGAATAGTGTCAAGTACTAAAACCCAGAATGAGCAAAGTCTGGCAATGAATACTAAGAACAAAAAAGAGTTCTTTTAATTACGTTTGGAGACAAAATTTGTTGTTGTCTGTCCTTTGATCTCAAAAAACCAATGATCAGGAAGGTGATGTCTTGACTTGTGAGTGAATTGGGTTTAAGTGAGGCAGGGCTGTGCAAAGTCACCAGTCTCATTCTCTTTTCCAGAGTCATCTGGGTCCAGAGAGAAGACGTAGATCAGGGCTGGAAATGGCCTCCTTGAAGACAAAAGGAAGATCAAAGAAAGCATAGGACCACTTGTTGGGGTGGGTGAGACAATTATAATGGATGTCAGAGAGAAGGCAAAATAACTCAAAACTTACTCTGCTTGAATGACATTAGGACAAAGGTGGATAAAGGAAGAATAATTTACAAGTTAACGCTCACAATAAATGAGAAGATGGTAAGAGAACATTTAGTTGATCTCATTGAGTTCAAGTCACTAGGCCTGAATGAGTTACACTGCCACAATAGTAAAAGAATGGGTAGCTATGATTGCTGAGTTGACGATCTTTGAAAAATCATGGAGAACAGAAGAGTTGCCTCAGGACTGGAGAGAGGAAAATGTCCCAAGTTTTAAAAAATAAAGTGGCTTGGGTCTTTAAACCATAGGCTGGTTAATTTTACTTTGATTCCTGGAAAAATTCCAAAATGTATTATTAAAGCAACAGTTTGTGAGCACTCAGTTCCTCAGCCCCCATTACTTACTCCTCCACACCACCTCAGCCACACCCAAAGAGGGTCATATTCCTGATCTTGTCACCACTCACAAACGTACCACCTCCATGTGCAAGAATTCTGAAATTCCCTTATCTAACCATAATCTATTGACTTTCCACCTTTTCTCTCACCCTTTCTTTACCAAACCCTATTCCTTGTCCACACCATGACCTCCAATCCTTCAATCCCTCAGTTTTCTACCAAGCCATCTTTCCTGCGCTAATCCATTCTCTCCTTTTTCCCTATCTTGACCCTTGGGTGAACCAGTTCAACTCTACACTGTCATCCTCTCTTGAATTCCTAGCCCTCTTATCATTGCACTGATTTTTGCCCATCTAAGCCTCAGATTTGGATCACTCCCACCATCTATCACCTTCACTTGTACACCAATGCTGCTGAATGAAGATAAAGTTATGCAACCACAAATTTATGTTATAAAATCTCAATTGGGCCCTGTGGTATTAATGTGATTAAAGATCTTCTCCCCACCTCCCCCATTAATCCTATTAACAGGTCTCAGGTGGAGCTAGTTAAGGGAAGCTTGATTAGGAGAGGCTTGTTTGTAGGGAACCCCACACCCTTTTGTTAATTAGTTCAGGAGGGTTGTGAAGTCCTCAGACTCTAAAAAGGATATATATATATATATATATATATATATATATATATATATATATATATATATATATATATATATAATATATATATATATATATATATATATACTCTCAGGAGGGTTGTGAAGTCCTCAGACTCTAAAAAGATATATATATATATATATATATATATATATATATATATATATATATATATACTCTGAGGGTAGCCCCTAAGCTCTCTCTCAGAACTGCAGGAGGAGAGGATGCAGGCAAGCAGACAGCTAGGATTTCTAAGTGAGTGTTTACCGGAAGGCCCCATCAGAGGGGAAGGTTATGGGATGGTTTGGTTCCCTGCTGTGATATTGTGTTTTAAGTTCCTTGCTGTTATGATAAAGTGGGCTTATTAGTTTGGGGATAGAATTGCTGCTATGTTGAATCAGAGTTATTGGTTTTAGGATGTGATCCTCTGGTGTCTGAATAAATGTTGTATTTCTTCTGCCTTCTACATGGAGAGTCTCTCACATTCTATGATACAGAACTGTACAGGCATATTCATGGTCACCATCGATATTGTGACACTTGCCTTACTGATACAGGCACTGTAGAAGGACTGCTGCTAGGCAATCCTTCTACACCTCCAAGTCACTATCCCACTCTCCACAGTGGCTCTTCTAAATCTTTTCATTCTTCCTCAAACCCCCATGGCTCCCTCTCCCCCCACTCTCTCAGATAAAAACCTTGCCTCATATTTTACAGAAAAAAATAAACCATTTGCCTTGAGCTCCCTCTCTTCCCCTCTTCCCTAGTCTTCCCCATTCTATTACTGAATAAAAAAAGTCCTGCTTTCATACTCTCCAAGCCAAATATTAGACATCCTACAGAATTATGGGGCCATACTTCTACTACTCAAATGCTGGGCATAAGATATCCCAAAAGGTTTCCCTAAAAAATACATAAAGGTGACGAATCATAACTTGCTCCCTCTGCTTCCTCCCACTGAAAACTTCCAGAACTTGCTGATCTAACTAAATTAATAGATGAGGCTACTAAAGTCTATTCCAGGGATTGCCTGTCAGTTCAGTGTTATTGCCAAAGGCCCTAACTTGTGGATATAAACTTAGCCCTCCTTCCCCCTCTCCAAATAAGCTTCACATTACTGCCAAGGAAATCCTGATAAGGTACATAAACTCTTAACCAAGCCACCTAGGCAAGGAAAAAGATTTACTTTTACCCGTGGCACGATAAAATCAGCTCATTGGATTTTTAAAAATTCTTTTGGCTGGCATGTAAGAAGTGTTTAGGGGTGAGGGGGGTGCTAACATAAAGGGCATTCAGCAGAATGCATCTTTCATAATTACAGTCATTATGTTGTCCTGCTGCTCTCAAAGTTGATGACAATGTATGCTTAATGAGCTATTTCCTGGTGAGCAGGTTCTCTGTCTCTTTCCCTTTCTTACTTTCTCCCTCCTTCTCTTTCTCTTCCCCCTTCCCCTTCCCTCTCTCCTTGCTTACAGCTGCATTGCAGAGGTAGCTTCCAAAAACACTAGCCCTGATCTGAACAGAACCAAAATTGAGGTCTCTCAGCAAGCTGAAATTTGAGTTTGAGAGGACATCTACATGTTTGTGATCGTGAGGTGAACATCCCGGGGCTAGTCCCTGGTGCTTTAGGCAAAGCGGAGAATGCTTAAGCTTCTCAATAATGTGCCTAGGAAAGGATTAATTAAAGTTCTTGTGACAAATGGAAACCACAGGATCATCGATTTTTAGAGCTGGAAGGAATCTTAAGACCATCAGATCCAACACTCTTATCTTATAGATACAGAAGCTGAGGCCCAGAGCAGTTAAGGGATTTGCCCAAGGTTACACAGCTGTGTCTGAGACGGAATTTGAACCCAGGTCTTCCTGGTCACAGATGAAAGAACTTTAAAAAGATAAACATTCAAGTACTAGGTGAAAGAAGAAGCAATTAGACAGAAACACGTACTCAAAAGGACCTACGGTACCACGCAATTACGATGTGGTCCTTCCTGTTTGCAACTAGGTATGTGTGTGTGTGACTCAACACTTGAGTAAACTGGGGGCTTTGAAATAATGTGGCCATCCCTTTGTTGACAGCTGAGCAAGAAGCACTGAGGATGATTAGTGAACATTTAAAGAAAAGCACCTCCAAACTCAGTATTCTCTTCCCTTCTAGCCACAAGTTGCCAGGATCATTCTGATCCAATCTGAAGGAGGTGTAGGGGTAGAAGAGCTTTCCCTTTCTCACATTGGAGCCAACATAAAGCTATGAACATTTGGTCATTAAAGCACATGTCTTGCCTAGGCAGGCTTGAATCTGGCTGTGGGGCTACCTCTTTTGTGTTTATTCTTTGTTGATTTTAGTTGAATGAGTCCTGAGATGAAATGTGTCCAGTCTTGAAAGTTTGAGAGGTTTGGAGATCCTGAGTCCTTTTGTTTGGAGCTGATAAAGGGAGAAATCAGCAGCAGTTACTCAAGAACTCTGACGATAAGAACCTGAGCTTGGTCGATTTCACCAGAAGATATAGACCTGGAGTTGTTTAGACAGTGCAGAACCAAGATGAAATGTAATCATGCCTTTTGAGTAATCACCCCAAATGTTTATGTTCTGATAATTCTTAGTTATCTATACCCTGGGAGAATGTAGCTGTCATTTTAAGTAAAATTAATGAAATCCTATTTGTCAACATGTTCTGTGAGCCTTTTGAATCTTTTCACATTTTTGTGCATGTAGGAAATAAATACCTGTTGCATACCTGATTCCCAATGTACACTAAGTACCTTTCCCCCGCTTCTGTTGGGATTAAGCCACAAGCTAAGGTATAAGTAATTCATCCTCTGGCAAACCAGGGTAGTAGACCTGATAGGCCAAAGAGAATGAGAAAAGGGAGCTTAACACTTTCCATTGGAGACCAGTTTCCCTTAGGCCTGAGCCTTGTGCAGGCCATGTGAGTGCACACAGAGGAGAGTGGCCCCTTAGTGGAAAGGAGGTTGGGGCAATAGCCCAGCCCCCTGGGTCCAGCGGCAGTTCTTCAACACTAAGCTGAAAGCACAGTGTTCAGAATGGCAGAGTTTAGAGACCCATTCTTCCCTGTCATGCTTAAACCACATCAAGAGTAGGATTGTGTCTAATTCTGAATAATGTATTTAGCAGGCACACTGACAAATGATAGTGTCTTCAGAGGAGGGAAAGCAGGAAGGGGAGTAGATTTAAAACCATGCTATAAATGAACTAGGGACATTTAGCCTGAAGCAGAGAGAAGACTTGGGGATAAGGGTGTGCTAGAGCCAGCTTGTAGTGGCTTGCAAGAGCCAATTGTTAAATTTTCAGTGTGAGCATTTATACCTCAGAAATAGCTAAAAATTATGACTTATTTATTGTTGTGCTAATTTCTAAAGAAAATGGAGAAAATGTTGATAATGCAGAATAAACTTAAAAGTGTGTCATGTGTACATTTTTTGTGGACAGCCGACGGTTAAACATTCACCCAGCAAACCAGGGTAAGTAGGCCTAATAAACCAAAGAGTATGGAAAGATGGAGCTTAACCCTTTCCTCAGAGCACACCTTTGCTTAGGGGGAATATGATTGTGGGCTCTGTGATGTGGTAGGCATGCTGGCTCTCAAATCAGAGGATCTGGGTTCAAATTCTGACTTTGATGATTACTGACACCTGTGTGACCTTAGGAAAGTCACTCGACATCTCTGGGCCTCAGTTTCATCATCTGGAAAATGAGGGGGTTATACTAGATAATCTCAAAGATTTTTTTTTCAAATATAAATCAATGATCTGTGAGTATTATTTGAACTATATGGGAGAAGGATCAATTTGTTCTGCTTAGCTACATAAGGCAGAATTAGGACCAATAGAAGGGAAGATTTTGGTTCATCATAAGAAGAAACTTCCAAAGAAGTCGTGATATCCAGAAATGGAATATATTGCTTTGGTAGGTAGTCGGCTCTCCATCACCTGGAGTGTTTGAGTAGATTCTAGATAGTAGCAGAAGTAGTCTGAATAGGAGCAGTAGCAGTAGCAGCAGTAGCATTTATCAAGCTGCTTTAAGATTTGCAAAGGGCTTTATAGATGTTGTCTTATTTGATCCTCACAATAACCTGTAAAGTAGGGGCTAGTATTATACCCACTTTACAGATTGAGAAAAGTGAAGTGACTTTCCCAGAGTCACACAGCTAGGAAGTGTCTGAGGCAGCATTCCAACTAGGTACTTCCTGATTCCAAACTGATTTTTAACGCTCAGTCCTCTGTTCTACTTAGCTGATTAGAGGTGCTTCGGCTGGAAGTGAACCAGATGCCTTCTGAGGTTCTTTTCAACTCTAAGAGCTTATGGTTCTATGATTTGGGGACTGGAGGTAGAGGGAAGTAAGAGGAGACACTTTTCTGAAGAAACGCTCCATAACAGAAAAATCCAATCAGTGATCACTGCTATACCCAGGTGTGAAGTGTGTTGGGTAAATCAGTCTTATACCATCCTAGGAGATCTTCTGAATGCATTGAATTGGTTCTGAACATAGCTTAATTTTGTAAAATCCCCCATTAAGTAGTATAAGTATTTCAATTAGACCACAGTAACACCCACAAACTCTTTTTGGAGTTATAAATGAAAGGTAAGGGTTTGAAGGCAGCCAATTGTTTCCTGACAGATATCAGGTCTGTATCTGTCTACTTCCATTACTATATTTTACAGGCTTCTAAACACGCAGGGTGCAAAAAGGGCTTAGGAGGCTGTAATGGCAAGTAAAGTGGGACTTTTTGCTGTTTTTTTTTTTTGGAGTGCTTCTCATCACTAAGGCAATCAAAGTGCCTTTGATTGAGTCTTGCCTTTTTTGAATCAAGAGTCTTTGATTGAATCAAGAGTCCTGATTAGAAACAGTATATAACTCTGAGGTTAGCATTTTGCTTTGGGGCTCACTCATTAGAAGTGTTTCTGTGATTTGGGCAGATGAGAAGCCATTAAGGAGCCCCCCTCCCCCAGCTTTGAAAACCCAGATGTTGGTGTTTCTCCCTCTGGTAACTATGTATGTATTGCTATGGTCAGACAGTTAGAAGCCTGTCTGATTTGTGTTATTTTTCTCTTTTAATTTCTGTTTGTGTTTTCTCTGAAGTTCAGGGTGTGGACTTTTTCCCCTGAACTAAGTGAATGTTATATGTATGTTTAATTAAAGTAAGATTGTTAACTCTTTAAAGTTGCTTTCCTTTTAAAAAAGCAGATCAAAGAACTTGTGCTAGCAGCCCTCCTGTGTGCTGGTGTTATTGGCCTTGCACCTCCACAGTAGCTGCAATTAACACTGTTGTTACAGAGGCAGGACTATCTCACATGT
Source organism: Trichosurus vulpecula (assembly GCF_011100635.1). Taxonomy (NCBI): domain Eukaryota; kingdom Metazoa; phylum Chordata; class Mammalia; order Diprotodontia; family Phalangeridae; genus Trichosurus; species Trichosurus vulpecula. Next base: position 95,961,131 of record NC_050574.1, on the reverse strand, counting down.
CAGCTAAAGGCATCCTCCCTTCCCTTATTTTCAAAGTTGAAAGGAATGACAAGGATCTCATCTTCACATAGCATCTTGTTTATTGCTCAAAATGTTTTAGCTCAAAAAAAAATTCCTTTGAAAGAAATACAGGGAGCAAAAAGCAGAGAAGGAAACTGAAGCATATAATGACCATGTAACTTACCTTAGAATTGCTTAAAACCTGTCAAGAAAAAGCTGGTCTCAGTATGTACAAAATATTTATAGCAATTTTTGTGGTGGCAAAGAACTGGAAATCAAGGGGTTGTCCATCAATTGGGGAATGGCTAAACAAATTGTGGTATAAGAATGCAATGGAATACTACTGTGCTATAAGAAATAAGAAGCAGACAGACTTCATTATAACCTGGAAAGACTTATATGAACTGATGCTGAGTGAGGGGAGCAGAACCAGAACATTGTATATGATTACAGACACATGGTATCTGTAAGGACTAACTTTGATAGAGTTGGCTCTTCTCAGCAATGCAACGTTCTAAGACATCTCCAAAAGACTCACGATGGAAAAAGCTATCCACATTCAGAGAAAGAATTATGGAGTCTGAATGCAGATTGAGGCAAACTATTTGCTCTCTCTTTTTTTTTCTTCTTTTTTGGTTTTGTTTCTTCTTTGTCATGATTCATTCCATGGGTTATGATTCTTCTTTACAACTTCACTATTATGTAAATAAGTTTAATGCGAAGGTATATGTAGAACCTACACTGGATTACATGCCGTCTTGGTGGGGAGAGGGGAACAGAGAGAGGGAGAGAAAATTCGGAACTCAAAAACTTGTGAAACTGAGTGTTGTAAACTAAAAATAAAAAAGAAATTTAAAGAAAAAGCAAAAGCTAGTTTCTCTCAAGTACTCTACCATAGCCCTTTGAGCAGACTCCCTTCAGAAGGTCCTCTCTTTGTTCTTCCCAGTCTTTCTATTTTCTTTTCTCCCAACCAAGTATTACATAGATTTATCAAAGTGATTACTTAAGCTTGGTTATGTTTTGATATTTTGATGGATTGGTAGAGATCATGCAACTCATCCATGCCTTCTGGGTAGTTCTTGACTGTGTCTTTCCATCCATTTTCCACAGAGGCTCCAATGCAAATACGTTTCATCTCTCTCAAGCTGTAAATAGTACAAGTTGTGCAATAAGTGAAATTCAGCTCTATCCCAATGAGCTTCAGCTTCTCTCTAGCCAATCAACCACTCCCAGCACCGCAGCTGAAACCTTTGGCAGCTGATTCTCCTGCTGTCTCCTTAACTGCTGACTTTATCTTCTCTCCTCTCCTGCTAGGTTCTTCAGTTTTAATGGCTGAAGTCAGAGTCCCCTGGTGCTCGGTGACTTATTTTTTCCCTTAGGAGGTAAAACTCATGAAATCCACTTTTATGTTAATTATGAAACCAACAGTCTTTATTTAATTGTCATCTAGTTTCCAAACAGTTATTTGATTTATCACTTTGTGAATTCCAACTAGTCTTCTCCGTCATCTATGTCTTTCATACTTTTACAGAAAAGCTGCTTCTTCACAAATGGATTCTGTCAGTTTTTCATTCACAAAAGTTCTTATTCTGCCCCCTTTTTTTGTTGTTGCTGCCAACCAAACTGTTCACAAATGGAAGGGGTAGTACCTTGCATCCTTTAGAAGTTCGTTTAACTATCTTTCTCTACACAAAAGTTCATTTTTGGCCCTAACATTCCTCATTTTTCACTTATAAAAGGTACAACGATTTGCATTAATATAAATCAAGGTGTAAAATAGGGAAGACAAAGGTTAAAAGTTAAAAGTGTTTGTCATTGTCACGGAAAAGATTCCCAAATAGTTCAACTATAAGAGGGATTCCTTTATGTATGGTGAGCTCCTGAAGATGATTTTGTACTGATTGCATAATCCCAGAACTTTGCAGAGTATGCTAAATGAGATCCAAGATCACTTAAAAGTGTTTAGCCTGACTTTATCCACACAGGAAAAATCAAGCGGACAAAGAATCTTTATTTGTCCAGACTATATAATAGGTATTTGGACAATCATCACATAGACCTGATCCATCAGTACATAATCTTGGACAGATATTGCAGATAGACAAAGAACTGGACTTCAGATTTCCCCACCATACCCCAAGAACCTCATTAACCTGCAAGATTACATCAACCAAGATACTCATACCTTCTGTTCCTTGGGCCCCAATGATTGGAGGGTGAGTATAGATCTCCTTCCAGAACCTCCATTTAAGAAAGGTGCCCAGGTCAGCCATTTCTTCATTTGCCACCCAGCTGCACTCTCTGGCACTTCTGTATCATACTCCTGAGATGAGATACCATCACTGCCTCTTCTCTTCAGCTTTCTTTATGTGTTGTCTTCTCTCCATTAGATTGTAATCTCCTTGAGGGCAAGAGCTGTCTTTCTTTTTTCTATTTGTATTCCCAGTCTGGCTCATAGCAGGCACTTAATAAATGTTTATTGACTGACTGAACTGACTGAGCAGAGAATTAAATAGGAGAGAGTGGGTGGGATTACATTTGAGAAATTATGTAGTCCTTGTGACCCCCCTCAAACATTTCCTCAAACATAAAATATTAAAATATTTTCATTTCAGTTTTTTTCACTAATGCTCTATGTCTACAAATCACAGAACCTCCAAATTAAAACTGCAGGCCACCCAAAGAGAAGCATGGTGGGCATAAAAAGGGCTGCAGCATCAGTTCAGTGCCAAATCAAATATCAAAAGCACATCAAAGATAACATCAAGGAAACACATGGCTGGAAAAGGAGGCAGACTAATCATGTATCCAGAGAAGGAGTACTGGTGGAAAGAAATAAGGATATCTTAGAACAAGAAGGTATAGCTAGATTATCGCCTTATTGCAGAGAATGCCCACATTTATAAGATCATGGACACATTAAAGTATGGGGGTTAATGTTTTGAAACTGTGAGTTTGAGTGCTTATAAGGAGAGCTACCCATGGGGAAGGGCCTGACACAGAGATCTCCATGTTCCTCTTGGGTGGAAGGCAATGAGGCAGACATCTCAGAGGTCCCTGAAGTGCACTTGAGGCCTTTGCGTCTGACATAAAGGTCACAATTGGGCTGAGTGGTGGAGAGGGAAGAACAGGGGATACGAAGTCTGAGGACTTTAATTCATATCCTAATTTTGTCATTTAACTACCTGTGGGACCCTAACACATCACTTCTTTTCTCTAGGACTCAGTAATTTCATCTATAAAATGTGAGGGTCAAATGAAATGACCTTAAAGTTCTTTCTTCTTTCAATTTTTCTTTCTTCTATTCTAATTCAATGGTCTCATCATTCTCCCATAATTTTTGAATGGATAGATGAGTGAATGAAAGAATACACCTATAATTTATCCTTCACCTCTGGGTTCTTAGGATCTTATTAGGTGCGCTGGTCCCAGTGTTCTCCATTCTAATTTCTACCTCCAGGGACTCAACCATGACATCCTCTTCTACCTTGAACAAAGATAAGTTGAAGTGGTATTAAATAAATTTGAAGGTGGTGGTTTGGGGGTCTTAATCCATAAACAACAGGGTGCTTGAACCAGAAGTTATGTTCACTAGTATGGGAGGGCATTACAGAAAGAAATGAATCAAGTTTGACAAAGACGCTTCCATATAGAATCAAGATGCGCTTATGTGGTTTAAAACGCATTCCTGATTGCTTGAGTTCGGCTAGGCTTCTGAGCTGTAGCTGGCTTAAGTTAATTGGGTGTCCACACTAAGTCCAATATTAATATGGTGAGCCCTTAGCAGCAGTGTGTTTTGGGGGAAAAGGGAGGGAAACTGGACTGGGCAGGCCACCTAAGAAGGAGAGAACCAGCCCGGGTTAGAAGCAGCAAGTCTAGGGCAGCTAGGTGGCTCAGAGCACCAGCCCTGAAGACAGAGGAGGATCTAGAGTTCAAAACCAGCCGCAGACACTTACTAGCTGGGCAAGTGACTTAACCCCATTGCCTCAAAAAAAAAAAAAAGTCCAAGGTTCTGCCCCCATAAGTCTAGAAAAGATAGGGTAAGAGGACAAAAAAAAAAAAAAACATTTCTGAAAGAAGGAAAGAATTTTTAATCAAAACAATGCACCTTCCTATTTTCCTTAGCCAAAACAAAACAAAAAAAACCGAAGACCGAAAAAACTCAGTCATCAAGGCCCAGCCCACAGTTCTCCTATTTTAAACAAATAGCAATAAACATTTGGTAAAATGTCTGTTTAGTCACTGCAGCTGGGTTGCTGTTGGAAAACCAGAGAAAAGCTCATCTAAAGCCGTCAGGAGAGAGCTCATCTTTCAAGGAGCTATAAAGAAGCCAGACCACGAGGAGCTAGTCTGAGCCAAGGAATAAGGACTTCTTTGCTTCCAAGAGCCAGAAACTTGGCAAGATGCAGAGCGGACAGGCCTGAGACAGGATTGGAAGAGGAGGAGAAAGTGAGGCTGGGCCCAGGACCAAGGCGGTAATGATATAAGAAAAGGGTATAGGATCTGAACTAGTTAAGGGGGCGGCGGGGGCAGGGGGAGTGAGAACAAAGGCATGACTTTTGAAATTGTGTGGATCTCTTTATCATCCCAGGAAAAGAAGACAAAAGCTAAGGGAGGGAAGAGGGACTCTGGAAGCCTAATTCATTAGCTTGAGATTCAAAGGAAAATTCAATTTATGACATAGGAGTCCTGACTAAAAAGTCACTAAGAGGTTTTTTTAAACGATGATTCAGATGCCAGGGATCAGGGAGTGTGATGCATACTTTATAACTTAATGTATTTTAAGCAAGGGGAAATTAAAAAAAAATACCTGGAGAAAGTCATGAGAACTGCTGCTTTCACTTTAAGGCAATACTTAAGCAGACAGGCTTTAAAGCCATTTATAGCCCCTTTCAAAAGGAAATGGTTGCTAAGGAGAAAGGGAAGATTGTTTAAGCTTCATGGTTCAGTCCGTGTGAAATCAGCTCAGTAAGTCTAGGCATGTAAAGGATAAAAGAATAGAAATTTAAGGTTAAAACGCTTAAGGAAAGCATCTCCACAGAATCCTTCACCTGGGAAAGAAGGGTCCAGCAGATCTCTCAGGCAGCAACGTGGACATTTAAATGTGGGTGCCTCCCTCTCAAAGCCTTCAGGTAGGAGAGGCTAGGCTCACTACCCCCCCTGGACATACCCACACCCATATAACCCAGTCCAATAAATATTTATCAAGCACCTCCTGGGCCGGGTGCTGTACTGAGCACCGGGGGTATTGTTGTTTGTCCTTCATTCTTGAAAAGGACATCATCAAAGGACATCAGGAAGGTGATGACATGACTTGCAAGTGAATTGGATTTAAGTGAGGCAGTGCTGTGCAAAGTCACCAGCCTCACTTTCTCCTCCACAGCCATCTGGGTCCAGTGGCCAGATATAGATTAGGGAAACTGGAGATAGCCCCCACTGGGAATACAATTAAGAAAAGAAAGATAGTCCCTGCCCTCAAGGAGTTTACAATCTAGTGGAGGGAGACAACATACAAAAGGAGACAGGAAAGGGGTGGGAGACCAGGAGATATCTTGTTTAATGGAGTTTCAGAAGGAGTAAAAGATGCAGAGTGGAGCGAGTGGAAAAGTCCAGTTTCTGTCTTCTATAAAGGAAGGCATTAGGAGGAGTTTGGTACTTCACTTTCCAGCACTCCAATCAGAGGGGAGAGGAGACTGAGGGAGGTGGTATCAATGGAGTAACATCAAGTGTAAGCCAGAGGTGGGCTGCAATACATGAAAGGTACAGGAGAAAATAAAAGAAGCACAGGCTAGGGAGGCTTTAAATATCCACATTTACTTCAGGGGTGTGACTGCCTGGTAGATCCGCAAGACCTCTTTTCTACCTAAAATTATGGGAAGGGCAGGAGATTGAACAAATGAAAGCCAGCAGTAATGACCTCACTCTTTGGGCACTCAGTGCCTAGGCCCTTCCCACTCTGATTCTCATACCCAAAGCTACATTGGTAAATGTTTAACAACCATCTCTGGTGGGGTGGGGTAAGGGGGGAGGGGGGCAATGTATGCACAATGCACTTTTAAGTTTAACCTGCATCATTAATATTTTCTCCATCACTTTATTAAATCTAGACAATCAACAAAACAGTAAATCAAGCCACCTTTGGTTGATTTGTTGTGTTTGTGGACTTGAGAGGAGTGAAAATTTAACAATGGGCTCTAGCCTCCAAGCTGACTCCAGCATACCCCTGTCCACACCCAGTCAGGAGACACAACTTACCATAGTGGATAGAGAACTGTTCTAGAAGTCTGGAAGACCTGAATTCAAGTCTATCCTTTGACATATAGTGACTGGGCTGACCAAGGACCTCTCGGTGCCATAGACAACTTTCTAAAACCATACTTATCTGATGTTGGTTTCCTCACTTAAAACAATGAATTACAGATGTCGCTCCCTCTCCACTCCGCCCCATCCCCAGCCCCCCAAACCTTCTCTCTGGGAAGGATATGATAACATATTCACACAGAGATGTAAATGACTCCTAATAGTTTTAACTGTTACCATATTCAAGAGTATTCCTATTCCCATAACAATATAAATCAATAATGATAGCTAGCATCTATTTATAGAGCATTTTCTATATTTCTGTGCTAAGTGCCTCGCAATTTTTATCTCATTTGATCCCCACAACAACCCTGGTAGATAAGTGTTACAGATGAGGAAACTGAGGCAGGCAGAAGTGACTTGCCCAGAGTCACACAGATAGCGAGTGTCAGAGGCCAAATCTGAAGTCAGGTCTTCCTGACTCCTGCCTGGTGCACTATCCACTGTTCCATCTAGCCCAGGGGATTGGTGGACACTGCCTCATTTGATTTTCACAGCTGTCCTGTAAAGTAGGAATTTTCAGTCGTGTCCGACTCTTTGTTACCCCACTTGGGGTTTTCTTTGCAAAGATACTGGAGTGGTTTGCCATTTCCCTCTCTGGCTCACTTTACAGGTGAGGAAACTGAGGCAAATGGGGTTAAGTGACTTTCCCAAGATCACCCATCTAGTAAGTGTCTGAGGTCAGATTTGAAATCAGAAAGGTGAGTCTTCCTGGTTCCCAACCCAGTGCTCTATCCACTGTGCCACCTAGCTGCCCTATAAAGGAAGGTAGATGCTACCCAAATCACTCAACAGAATTTATACTCTGCCAATAGATTTATCAAAAGGCAAAACTTTCAGGGAGAGGCTTGAAGAAAGCATCTCAAAATCCTTTACCTGGGAAAGGGAAGCAAAATCAGTAGAATTACAGATTTAGACGAGATAATAAGAATGGTTACAAATGTTTATCTAATCTCGCCTGGGTTCTCAACACAATCTTTTTACCCTCCTTTGGTCAATTCTCTATCCTGCTGTTTACAGAGGCTATTTTATACTTTATCTTTTCTCAACCAACTCAGAATAACCTTCTCCTCCAACCCTCTCCATTGAGGATCTTACCTTCTATTTTGAGAAAAGAGAGAAGTCATCCTCTGTAGGCTCCCTCTTCTCCTCATCTCCCCAACTCCACACCTCAAAATTCCTGGTTATTTCCCACCATTCTCTCCTTTTTACTCCAATGGATAATGAAGAAGTGACTCCCTCTTCTTTTTCAAGGCTAAGCCTTCTGTATGCTTGGGTAATTTTCTCTCCTCCTGTCGTCTTCGGGAGATTGTCTTCCCCTCCCCACAATGATTTCCCCTTTGTTACCAATCCTCAGTCTCTCCCTCACTACTTGTTCATTCTCCACCGTCTGCAAACACACTCAAGTCTTCCCTTTCCTTGTAAAACCCTCAACCCCCTACCATTCCCCCCAAGCTACTGTCCTATGTATTTCCTCTTGTTCATATACTCCTAGAGAAAAAAATTAAAGCTATTTGCATTCATTTCCTCCACTTCTCTTCCTATTCATTTGTTACCCTTTGTAATCTATCACTGAAGTGATCTTTCTGAGTGACCAATGATCTCTTAATGACCAAATCCAATGTCCTTTTCTCAATGCTCATCCTTCTTGACCTCCCTAAGGCATTTGGCACTATGGATCACCCTCTATGGCACTATGGATCACCTTCTGGCACTACTGATCACCCTCCATGGCCCTACGGATCACCCTCCATCCTCTCTGGGGCTTCATGACTGCTCCCGGTTCTATTCTTACCTGTCTGATCACTTTCTTTGTGACCTTACCAGTTCCCATAGGCTTAATTATCATCTTTATGAAGATGATTCCCAGATCTATTTGTCTAACCCTCATCTTTCAATTAACCACCAGTCCTATAGCTTTATTTATTTATTGGACATTTCAAATTGAGTATCCCATAGACATCTCAAACCCAACATTACAAAAGCAGAACTCTTGTCTTTCCCCCATCCCCTTCTGAACTTCCCTATTTCTATTCAGAGTACCAGCATCTTTCCAGTCACCAAGGAAGGCAACTTGGACATTGACTCTGAATCTTTACTCTCTCTCATCCCATCCCATCTCTTGAATCTATTCCCAACTCTCACTGCCACCAAACTAGTTCAGGCCTCCCTCCGCTCATCTAGACAACTGCAATGGTTTCCTAAGTGGGCTCCCTGCCTTGCCTCCCCGCCCCCGACATCAATCCATCCTCTACATAGTTCCTAAGGTGATTTTCCTAAAGCACAGGAAAGTCTGACTATGTCACTACCCTGTTCAGTCGACTCTAATGGCTTCCTATTACCTATAGAATGAAATAGAAACTCCTGCTTAGCTTCGAAAGCCCTTCGAAAGCCCTTCGAAAGTCCCAACCCACCTTTCCAATTGTGTAATAGATTGTCCTTCTTCCCATACTCTGGTCTGTCCAGACTATTCTTTTCCTCACTCACAACACTCCACATTCTCCATCTCTCTTTCTTTGCATTGGCAGTCTACCCTGGCGAAGATCTATTCCTTGCTCACCTTCACTTCTCAGAATCCCTGCTGAAATATCATCTTCTACGAAGCCTTTCCTGACATTAACCTCCCCACCCCTAGCTACTTATGTCTTAACATAATAAGTGCTTAATAAATGCTTGTTGGCTTGTTGATTTCTTCCTCAAATTACCATCTTTTTGTTTATTTTTATTTTTAAATTTTATTTACTTTTTTTGTAATTTATGGAATAAAACAAGCATTTCCATAACAGTATAATAAAAAGATGATTGCATATGATACTGCAAAACTATTATGTACAACTTACTATTCATCATGTAAATTTTTTCCTCCCCCTCTCCCCCAAAGGGCTACCATTAGACACAAATGTGTATATATATAAATTATCCATTTATCAGTTCTTTCTCTGGATGCAGATAGCATCTTCCTTCACACGTCCTTTATGTTTTTATAACTTATTTATGTACAGGTTGTCTCCCCCCAATATGAATAAGCACTCTGAGGGCAGGGACTACTTTGTTTTTGTCTCTGTATCCTCAGTATTAGCACAATGCCTAGCGCATAGTAGGTTTTAATAAATGCTTGTGGCTTGCTTACTGATTAATAAGTAATAGAATATCCAGTAGAGAGCGGCCAGAATGGTAGAGGGGTTCAAGATTATGTTTAGGATTGGTTGCAGGGAATGGAGATGGTTAGCCTGGAGAAGGGGGTAAGATAGGGAGGGATTTGCCAACTGTCTTCAAGTTTTTGAAGAACTATCACGTGAACAAAGGATTAGACTCACTTGGCTCAGCTCCAGATTAGAACTAGTTATGCATGGTAGATGAAAAGAGGCAAATTTATATGTGATGGGAAGAAACGCTTCCTGACAATATGAGTTAACCAAAGGTCAGATTTTTCATCAAGATCTCTACTTCCCACATCTGCTACCCATAGTTCACGTATTTCTATATAGACGCGGTTTTTCTTGCTCATTTTCTTGGATGGTATCTCTCGTGAATTACTGTTCTTCTGTTGCTCCTAATTTGTTTTTGCTGTACAGTACCAGGCTTGATAGATCCATGGGTGCAATTTTCTATCCCTCTATCAACTCTTCTCACTTTAAAGCCTTTATCTCTTCACATTTGTAAGGCTGCAGGTAAATATATATATATATTACAAATATATATATGTATATGTATGTGTACAGATGTATGTGTGTATATATATACCACACATGTTTATGTGTATATATATACATATCTGTCTATACATATATATCTATATACATACCTATATACATATACATACGCACACACATGCACACTATATCAGCCCCTGTTGTGTGCATTTCATTGCTTCCATGTTGGCTGTAGCCCAAAAATCCAAATCACAACTTCAAATACTAATAGTGGTGAGAGGGAAGGAGAAGGGAGAGGATTCTGAATTTGATAACTGGGGAGGAAGAAAAGAGAAGTTTCTTAAAAGGTACATAGTTAGTAATTGCATTTTGCTTGACCTCCCTCACAGTCAATAGCTGTAGACAACTGCCGTTTGCACTGGGGCTTTGGCCTGTCTTAGAAGCCCCAGACAGTTGCCATTTCGGTTATCCACAAGAGTCAGCCATGAGAATAGCCAACAAGACAAAGGACTAAGCTAAGGGTCTTGATTCCACTAAGTCTGGAGGTGAAGGGGAATTTTGCAATGGCCTGCAGAGAGTAGGTGGCTACATTTGCATCTCTGTTACTAACAAGAAAGAACAATGTAACACAAAATTCAGGTTGAGGTGAATGCTATTCTAAGGAGGATGAAATCTCACCGGAAATACTAGGGAAAGTATTCCAAAGAGAAACAAAGAAGGAAAGGAATGTAAACTAGAAATCCTTGCGGGGGGGGGGGGGGGGGGGGGGGGGGGGGGGGGGGGGGGGGGGGGGGGGGGGGGGGGGGGGGGGGGGGGGGGGGGGGGGGGGGGGGGGGGGGGGTGGGGGGGGGTTGTGAAGTCTTGGTGAAGAACAGAAGCATTTAGGAGCACAGGTGGCTTTTTCCTCTCTGTCATCAATTCAAGGTGTGTGGGGGGATCTAAGAGAAAAGCAGATTGGGGACACCTGCAGTTGGTGTCAAAGTATGATTTTTATTTCTAGACCATGGCTTAAAAATAGACCTGACAGTCTTCGGTCATGAGGGAGTCACCATGCAATGACTGGTAAAAAGATTTGCCTGGAGTTTTTCGAATAGATTAAGAGGACTTTAAACTGAAAATGGAATGGAAAATGGAACTATGAAAACTACCCAAATAGATGTGAAAATCAGATGAAATCTCCCCAGAAGCAGCAATTACAATATAGTGTATGAGCACTTTTTTATTTCCTTTATTAATTTTTATTATTTGGGATTCAAGGCCATTCTCCTAGTTAGGAGGTTAATGAGCTAGATGAAACCTGTCCTATGTATGTGAAAATTTACTTAGGGCCTCAACATCCCCCAGATAAGAATCCAAAAGAGACTCAAGGTTTTCCTGACTTGATGTATTTGTGAAAGGATTCCAGCTGATGCTGACTCTGAAGTTATCTCTGAGGCACTTAAATTTCCCCTCTCACCATCAGCTACTATGAACCCTCTAAATGTAATTTAATCTGAACCTGACTTGTTTACCTAAGAGTCTGTTTAACTAGATCTGTTTTCTTAGGGTATGTATCGACTATGATTCTCTTTAACTAAGTTGTACAACTTTTATGGCCTAAGAAAATGTACGAGGATTGCTGATGTCAAAATTATGCCTCTGGCGTACATTTCCCCTATGAAAAGCTTTGTTTGAACCTCAATAAGGTCCAGAGTTACTCTTCTACCTTCTGAACCTGTGATGGAGCATAAACAACCTAGGTTTAACCTTTGTGATTTCTGTGTTGTGATAGCATTATTGGCAGCGACTGCCTATCATGAACTCAGTGGGAGATATTTCTCTGATAACGTAGGAAGAAGACTAACAGCAGAGAGGACCGGCAATTCACAGGAGGAATCATTCGTCCAAGAAAAGAGCAGGCAATAAAATCCAGGGACTTAGACAGCTACATCTAAGTATACAAATAGAGTACTAAACAGGGAAATGAGGGATTCCAACATAAGGAGGCAAATTTCACCTCGTAGCTGTCACTGAGACTTGCTGAGATGAGCCTCTTTAAAAGGAACAGAATAGATAAAAGCTGCCCTGATAAAGGAACTGGCTATCAAGTAGAGAAACAGTCCATGGGGAATTTTCTTTTTTTTGGAGGTGGGGGGGGTTAGACCTATGATTTCATTGGTATAGGGAATTCTTAGTGAGGAAGCATCATCTACCAAAGCAAATTAACACCTGCTCAGCCACCCATCGTTTTAAAGAATTATCTAGGGGCACCGAGAGGTTGGCCACAGTCATACATTCATAAATGTGGAGCGACACCCAGACGCAGATCCTGACTCTGGGGCCTCCTGTCTCTCCAGCTAGGTGGCACGGTGGATAGGGTGTTGCACTTGGAATCAGGAAGACCTGAGTTCAAATCTTGCCTCAGACTCTTACTAGCTGAGTGATCTAAGCAGGTCACATGATGTCTTCTCTGTCTTCTCATCTGTAAAATGCGGATAATATAGCACCTACTTCCCCCGGGTTGTTTTGAGGATAAAATGAGATAATTGTAAAGAGCTTTGCAAACCTTAAAGAACTAGATAAAAGCTATACTAGCATTTTTTTTCTCAAAGTCTGATTTAGGGACCCCTGGGGGTACCTGAGACCCTTTGAAGGGATCACAAGGTCAAAACTGTTTTTATGATAATACGATGTTTTCATTTCTAGATAGAACCCACAGAAACAAGAGCTCTTGGGGATCCCCAATAATTTTTCCAGAGCATAAAGGGGTCCTAAGACCGAAAAGTTTGAGAATTACTGCTCTATGACATGTTATCTTTCCATAAAGAACTTACTTAGATATAATTTGTTGATGTTAATACAAAGGAGGAAGGAGAAGGAAGGGAGGGAGGAAGGGAAGAAAGGGGGGAGGAAGGAAGGAAGGAAGGAAGGAGAGGAAAGAAGGAAAGAAAGGAAGGAGGGAGGGAGGGAGGAAGAAGGAAGGAAGGGAGGAAGGGAGGAAGGGAGGAAGGGAGAAGGAGGAAAGGAGGAAGGAGGAAGGAAGGAAGGAAGGAAGGAAGGAAGGAAGGAAGGAAGGGAAGGAAGGAAGGAAGGAGGAAGAAGGAAGGAAAAAGAAGAAGGGAGTTAGAATAAGCATTTATTAGCAATCAATCACCAAACACTTATTAACACCTACTATGTTCTAAGCGCTGTGTTAAGCACTTTATAAATATTATCTTATTTGATACTCACAACAACCCTGGAAAGTAGGTGCTATCAAACTCATTTACAGTTGAAGAAACTGAGAGAGACAGAGATTAAATGACTTGCCCCGGACACACAGCTAGTAAGTATCTGAGGCCAGATTTGGACTTGGGTCTCTGACTCCAGGCCCAGTGGATACTGAGCCACTTAGCTGCCTCTAAGAAGGCGTGTATCAGTCGGTGACACAGTCACCCCACTAGTCTGTTCTGTCAGGATTGCGACGACGCTTGGCTTCCTGAACATTGGCAACTTTAGGTAATTTATACTCAGGGACAAAGGGAGCTGCAGCCTTTCCCCAATGTGCTAGTTTAGGATAAGCAGAGTCCAATACACCAAACATAATGACTAGGTAAATATGTACCAGAAACTTGAAAGTTTCTATGGTGCTTAGCATGAATCATCATCACTCTAGATGTTTCTAGGTCTGTCTGCTACTCTTTCTCTAGAGGGAAGGGCTTGAGTCTGAGTAAATGCCCACAGGGGCATCATATGTTAAGGAGGTACTATGCTCATGGAAATCCAGGAGCTTTAAGGGGGAAATAGAGTGAAATTCATTTGTATGTGAGTCGGGTGTAGATGAGGAAGGTGCATTCCAAAAACCATGAGGATAAAAGGAGGAAATCAGGAGGAAATTCATCAAGATCTCAGAAAACATCAATCCTGGAAGGGAGGCAAGATAGAGTAGCAACAGAGAATTTCTATTTCTGGACATCTCTTAGAAGAAGCATTTTACTGACTAGTGCAGCTGATAAATTAATGCCTTATCTCAATAAAATATAACTTTTGAAAGATTTGCTATTCTAAAAATAGTTGTGCTCAACAGTCGCGCAGTAGTTCTCAACTTTTTGGTCTCAGGATCACTTTATGCTCTAAAAAAAATTATTGGGGACTCCCCCGAGAGCTCTTGTTTCTGTGGCTTCTATCTAGAAATGTTTCTTCTGGTTCTTTCTAGAAACGTTTCTGCTGGTTCTCCAAAACAAGGAATAACTGTTTACTGAAGTAGAAATGGGAGAATGATGTTTATTGAATATTAGCTGAGGGTAGTAGAAGGGCTTCCAGGTAATGATAGCAGCTGCTAGGTAGAGCTCTGCACCCACAAATCTAGATGGGTCTTTCCCAGGGGAATGTGTAAGGAAGGGGCATTTCTATCAGGGCAGAGCCTATATGACTATACAAGACAACCAATGACTCATTCAAACCCTCTGGGCACCAACTCTGTGGTGATTCCTTGACTTCCAGGTTCCTGGAAGGTAACCTTGTCTCATGGAGAATGGGGAAATGGAATATTCCTGTCTCCATGGTCTCCACATTTCAACTTGCCTTAGCTCTTATGAGTGTTGAGAAAGTCCCTATTCTGCTCTCAGTCTTGCCCTACGTGCCCTCAGTGGGCATAAGTTGAAATAAGCCCCAGCTTCAAGGCAAGAAGCTCAGAAGAGTAAATTCTCCATCTGAGAGGGTAATAATTTAGATTTCTGAACTGGAAAGGACCTTAGAAGTCATCTAGTAAAGCCTCCTTATTTTATAGTTCAGCAAAGTGAGGCCCAGAAGGTCAAGTGACTTTCTCAAGGTCACACTGGTACCAGAGTCTAGATTTGAACCCTGTGCTCTCTGACTTCACATCCAGTGTTGTTTTTGCTGTATCAGCTGCCCTTCCTAGCTCAGCTCTGTCCCACCTCCTCAAGGGAGTCCAGGTTAACCTTTCCTCCACTCATCTTGAGGGTTATTAGTCACCTATCCCTAGTGAGTCTGTTGAATAATCATATTCTGAGGACAGCAGTGGAGTAGGATTAGGAAAAGGGAGAGTAGGCCAACATCATGAGGAAATGGAAAGCAGAGACCAGGGAGATCTTCACAACAGAAAACATTAAGAAACAATAATGCAATGCCACCTAAAATTGTGTAATGCTGGTTTTTTTTTAAACAGATTTTCATGTATTATTTTTTTTCTGCCCTACACAGAGTTGTGTGATAGATAAGCATTATTATCTACATTTGACCAATGACCTCCACTACAGTTCTGTTCCAAGGCCTCATGCTGGTATAGACATGATCATGGGTTCTCTCTACAGTGGAAGTAAAGTTCTAGAAGGCCTCAAATGAAAAGGGCTTTGAGGCTAGGCCAGTGGCTGACAGTGGTCCAAGAAAGAGCTTAACTTTGGAGAGGCTCATTATCATAATTAGCCACCAGCTAATTATCATCTCAGCCACTGCAATTCATAAAATAGTCTAATAATTCAATAAGCATTTATCAAGTACTTTCCTATGTGCCAGGTACTATGCTAGGTACTGGGGATACAAGTACAAAAAAAAAAGTCCCTGTCTTCAAGGTGCTTACATTCTACTAAGGCTTGGTGGTGTTGCAATATGCATCCCTCATGATGAAGCAAAGGATATTGTGAGTCATAGAGAAGTTTTTAAAATTCCCCGCCTACGCCGCACAACTCAGTAACAGGACCAGAATGGGAACTCTGTTCCCTAGACTCCTAGTTCTGCGCTCTTGTGACCAGTTATCTTCCAAGAATGGGTCCATTAAAATTCATTAAGCACCCATGGCACATACTGTGTGAAACATTCTAAGCCTAGGCTAGACATCCTGTCTATGATGATAAGTGGGGTCTCCATGAAGCGTAACTCTAATTCCTTAGAATTTTCAGCTCTAGAACAATCCAGAGTCTGGGGCGTCTAACATCTTTTCCTGCACTGGCTTAAAAAAAAAAAAGTAAAAAACTAAACTTGTCAAAAGAATGATGACAATCTCAATAGGCATAGGTGGTGATAAGGGGGAAATTTGACTGTCAAGTAAACCTGACAAGGTACTATTCATAGCTGAATGCAAATTTGAAAGTGCTCTGAAATCCTGTCCTGCCCGCGTAGATTAAATACCGGTTTACGTTTTAGAGGCACTGGAACATCTGGCATAAACAACGCCTTAAGTTTTTTTCTTCTTCTATGCAATATTTTCATTATGAAAATGTTTGTTCGAATTTTTAAGATACATAAAAACAACAGTAAAGGGTGAAATGGACATCTCCATTCAAATTCTAGGTTTTGGTTAAGAGAGACCCCTGGTGGTTTGAGAGGGAAATGATGTATCATGCTCAGCCTGCCTTTAAAAAGTTGATACCTCTCCCTCAATCACCATCCTCATGAGACTGATAGTGCAAATCGTGAACTCTGGAGAAAAGGGTATTTATTGAACACTTACTGGATATTTACAGTTGGTGCTTGGACAGAGTGGCAAAGGGGAGGAGAAAACGTCTGCCCCTTATGGAATCAGGATACTGTCATTTCAAATTCCTGCCCTTTGCTACAAACAGAGCTTAACTTGTCTAAAGGTCTAGGTGACAACTCATGCTGACCTCAGGTGATCACGTGGATTGATTTTATGTTTAGGTGGCTAAATGGCATGATCAAGGAATACACACACACACAACACACACACACACACACAACCACAACCTCTTTCTCCTGCATTTGTTCACAAGTGCCTGTCCACAAAAGAATACTTAATTTCCACCAACTTCTGTTTACATTTAGCTCCTGGATGATTTTCCAGCTCAAAATACATCTCTGGGTATTCATCCTTTTTAAAAAGAGGGAAGTAAATGCTGGTATTTCAGCATTATTTAACATGCTTACATTCTGTCCTGTAATTTCAACCTCGTTTATTGTCTTCACACAAAGGAAAGGGCAGACATGCACACATCTCCCTTTGGAGGCTGCCCAAACAGGGTGTATCACTACACAAGTGGAGACTGCAAATGAAAAAGGATTCTGATGTTCTGACTGGCTCCACAGGATTCTTGTTGAGTAAAGAACATGTTTTCACCAAGTATATGTAATCTGGGGGGAGGGGGGAGATCAAAACATGCATCCTTGCCATTTGAATGTATACCCTCAATTAACTCAACAAATGTAATTTTGCAAAGTTGGGGGCAAGTCAATTTCTCTAAATTAAATAGCATTTTAAATGTAATGGGGGAGGGAGTTATTTAAAATGAACTCTGAATGGAACCCCTTTTGTAAATCAAAAGATTCTTTGGTAACATGAATAATCAGTCACTCCTCATTCACCAGCATTTGGAATTCAGATTTTGGTTTACCCTAGGTTTTTCTTCTGTTAATCTTGATCCCCTGAAGTGAACCTG
This sequence comes from Trichosurus vulpecula, assembly GCF_011100635.1. Lineage (NCBI taxonomy): Eukaryota > Metazoa > Chordata > Mammalia > Diprotodontia > Phalangeridae > Trichosurus > Trichosurus vulpecula. Next base: position 95,943,748 of record NC_050574.1, on the reverse strand, counting down.
TGACATCATCTTTGGCACCTGTTTTTCTCCAGTCATATCACTACCATTTTCTGACACCATTCTTCTGAAACCAAAATTCATAAGCACAGAATGTCAGAACCATGAACAGACCTCTAAATTTTTTCAATCATGGAAATAATACTGGGGCTATTTTTGATTTAAAATTTCATAGACTGATGGGATAAAGGATGTTAGGGAAACACTGACATTTCAGTTCACCTCTGTATAGCATCACATGTTGGAGTCTTCTGAATAATACTGAATAGAAGTATTTAGGTAGCAAATTCTCTCCCAAAGAAAATCAAATCTTTAAGGTATCAGGACCTTGATCTTCTGACCCTCTAACCTGACCGCAGGTGCAACATTATTGTGTTGTGTTACTATCTTGCTTGGTGACCTCATCTACTCCCACGGATTCAATTGTCATCTCTCTGTAGATGATTCTCAGATCTATTTACCAACCTCTAACCTCTTGAAAACTAGAGTCTTGCATCTCTAACTGCTTATTGGATATCACGTACTGGATTTAGTCATTAAGCTCAGTATGTCCAAAACTGCATGCGCTGTCTTTCCCCTAAACCCACCCCCCTCTCTTCCAAACTTCCCTCTTACTGCTGAGTCAGTCATATAACATTTATTAAGCACCTATATCAAGCACCGGAGATGCAAAGAATCCTAGTCATGGAGGCATGCAACCTAGGTGTTACTCTCAACTCCTGACTCTCTCTCACCCTGCCATGTCTTATCTGTTGCTAAATCTTATCAATTCTGCCTTTATATCTCTTATTTCTTTTAGAGCCCTAAGGATACTACTGGTGAATCTTTAGGCAAGTATTGCCCTGGACTCACCACATATTACCAAAAGTGTAGCTTCCTATTCCCAAAGAGAATAACAAATAGTTTTGGAAATAGATAAAAAGTAACAACTTTATTTTAAGGTTGCATAAGGTTTCAAAAATAGTAAACATTCCATCAGACCCAAAATAAATCCTTCAACTATTGTGCATTTATGAGGTTTTTTTCCTTTACAATTACATAAATATTTATAAACATGGCATCTGAGGTTTTATAAGCTTTTTAAAAATCAACAGAGTTATCTTCTTCAGGTCATTATTAACTTAGAAAAATGGACTTTTTTTTCTTTTTACTGAGGAAAGCCAATAGAAAAGAAGGAAAACAAAGAAAAGGGTAAAAGGGACAGGTAAGAAAATAGAACTCTGGATTTCAGAGGAAAAAACTCTAGGAAAATAAATAGCCCATAATGTGGAAAAACTAACCTTCCTACAAACAGATGAAAGTGTCTCATTGAACTCCATTCGATATCAGTGCAACTAATATGTATTTATATATAGCACATGTACCCCCAGAAACTAGGGTGTAAAATTTTTTTCATTTAAAAATGTTTTTTGGTGGCAAATATTGATCATTGCTTGAAATAGCACAATATCTATCAGTCATGGCCCCTTTGTCCTCACAAATCCTCCAATCCCACTGTCTAAGGAGTCCACTTACTACTTTAACCAGTGGAGTCTTTCCACCAGCCCACTTCCATATGGTCCCTTCAATTATCAGCTGCAGCAAATTAACTTAGACAATAAACAAGATCCATCTGCCTTCTAGATGTGGATGCCATTTGCAAGTAGCTGATGAATATTAAAAAAATATTTTCATTTGAGAAGGTCCAGTGTTCCCCTCTGACTGTCCAAAAATATTTCCTCCCTTTTTTTTGCAGGGCTAATGTAGGTCTACAGAAGGCCATGAATTACCTGAGGAGGCTTCGATTTACTATGGTTTCCTAAGCAATCCTGTTTGAGTGACTGCTTTCCTCCACAGAAAACACTCCTCATTTCTTCCTCCCCCCCACCACTTGCCAATCACAAACACCTGAATGGCATCTTGTGCTTAGCAAAGGGGCACTGCTGTCCCCTTTTGCTAGGGCCCCACAACCTCCAGGAAAAAGAGTTTTAATCTGCTCTTAAACCTCAGGCTCCAGCAGCAGCTGCTGCTGCAAAACACAACATACCCCATTCCTCCACAGTGAGAAGCAATAAGTGAGGGGCCTTAGGTGATAAAAGCATTTCTCATCACACAAAGATAGATGGCGAGCCATCTGGCACATACGTACGGATGCACCACCTCAGCCAGGAAGTGCACAAGTCAAGTCAGTGTGGAGAAACATCGGAAAGGAAACAGAACAGACCGTAGCAGATACAGGGATTCCAGAGGTAGGGAACAGAGGAGCAAAGGATCATGACCACAAATTAAGGGAATACAAGCATGAGAGCCAGGGTGGGATCCTGGAGAGGGAAATGGGATGGTGGAAAGAGGTGGAGGAGAGAAGAGAATTGAAAAAGAGGTCATATGCTGTAAGAGAATGGCACTTTGAGGTAAACCGTGGTCTTGACATTATGATAACATAAAGACTTGCATTAATGAAAAAATGATATGAAGTTTTTACCTGGACTCTACAGAAAATCTTGGCCAGCTTTTTAGTCCTTATGTGATTTCCCACATTTCACTATTATTATTCATCCCAAACGATAAAAGGGAAACTGTGAGGAACACTGGTTTTCCTCCCCCTTTTTTAGGAGATTTTTTTTTCCTTCTCCAAAAGCAAAGAACTGAAAAAATAGTGGAGGCTGAAGCTTTTCTCCTGTATATTCCAAACCAGTGTTGAAGATGGCTGCCATGGGCTAGAACTCTTTTTCCTAGGACTAAAATTGTTTCTGGGAAAAGCCACAGGTTGCCCTGGTCAAGAACAAGTGTATCAGAATTGCTCCCAATGCCAGAGAAGATTTCAGTTCATCCCAGCAAATGAAAAGTGATGCTACAGTTGTTTAGCCGAGTTGAAGCAAAAGAATTCTTCCCCATCTCCTTCTGTGTATGGGGGAACTCATTGATCCCCTGGCATCCTGATCATGCTGTGAATGTTCTGTGATGGCTGCCACCTTTCAGATGGATTGTTCTTCATCCCGATCAAGTACGACCATTTGTCCCCTCCATCTGCCAGGGTGCTGTGCCGAGACAACCTATCTGATGTCAGGGAGGACAGTGACACTTGGCTGACACAGCTGACCTGATCCCATGAGGTGGCTTTGTTATCCCTTCGCCGGTCATCCATCCCAATGTGAACGCTGATCTGGGACGGGTTAAGGGGTTTCATGTGGCCACGGGCTTGGGCTTCATACTTCTCCATATCTGGTTTCTTGTAACTAGGAAGAGGGAGATAAGGAAAGTCTTATGGAATTTTTCAGCATTTTTTTTTAGCTCTTGTAGACTAAGGAAAATGTTATACCTACCAAAAGACCTTAAACAAGGGTGACCCCAAAATGAAAAGCTAAAAAGACAGTACCAGGGGATTCCCCATTTATGTTATTTTATTTTATTTTTTATTATTTATGACTGTCTTTTGTTTTTACTTTAAAAATGTCTAGCTATACCTCTACTCCCACCTCTCAAGACTTCCTAAGTAACCAGGGAAAGGAAACAGCAGACTGGGTGATCACATCTGATTATATATGCAACATTCCTCACCCAACTCTCCAACAACAGGAGCTACACTTCCTTCCTCTCACTTCTGGGATCTCATTCCCTTTAAAGGAAAAAATGGCTCAACTTGCCAAGGGGCAGGGGTTTTTCTCCTACTTTAAAAATTTCCCAAGCAGTAGGCATCTTTACTGATATCATTTCGATACAACACCCGGCATTTATCGAGTGTTAATCATCACCAGCAGAAGCTTGTTGCTTATGAATAATTTTACAAACAGCACATTCAGCTTCACTGGGGACGCCCTATGGTGGTGACCCTAGACTCCCGAATGAGCCTTCTCAAGACCATAAAAGAAAAGCTGTGCCAGTGCCAGCAGAGTAGCCTTTCTATCCTGGACCTCACACTCTCCTTTTACTCTCTATGGCACTTACCACTTCAGCTGTAGTGAGGCAAGTACAACAGACACGGAGGAGGCGGCCATGGCAGCGGATCCCATCCAGGCTGTAGCACAATGCCAATGGGCATGAACACACCTAGCCAAAAAGAAACACACACGATAAAATTTAGAAACAGACAAAACCAACCTTAGCCTCACATTTAAAGCCCTAGACAATGTGACTCCCACGTGCCTTTCCAGTTGTTTCATATTTCTCTCCTGAGCAAAAATGAGCATTTATTAAGTGCCTACTAAGTGCAAGACACCAGAAAACAAAAAGAGTGAACCAATCCTTACTATCGAGGCTTATGTTCTAAAATTCTACCTTTTGGTTAAAACTGGCCTGATAGCTTTACCACAATCAATCAGTAAACATTCATTAAACACCTACTGCACACCAGGCACTATGTTAAATATTGACAAATACCAAAAGAAGCAAAAGATAGTCCCTGCCCTCAAGGAACTTACAATCTAATAAAAGAAAGTGAAAGTAATCTATACAAAGCAAGCTATAAACAGCATAAATAGGAAATAATCAACAGAGGGAACACACTGGAATTAAGAGGGGCTGAGGAAGACTTCCTTTGGAAGGTGGGATATTAATTGGGAATTAAAGGAAGCAGGGAAGGGGGGGGTGTCAGTAATCAGAACACAAGAGGGAGAGCCCTCCAGGCATGGAGGACAGCCAGAAAAAATGCCTGAAGCTGAGAGATGAGCATCTTGTTTGTGGAACAGTTAGGAGACCAGTCACTGGTTGAAGAGTACATAGTGGGGTGTAGTGTCAGGGTATGACAATCTCATCTTCCTCCTCTGTACTTTGACCAGGTGGTCCAGATGGCTCTGGAGTAGAGAGTGAGGCTGGTGACTTTGCACAGCCCTGCCTCACTTAAATCCAATTCACTTGCAAGTCAATACGCACCTCGATGTCCTTGGTCCTCTTCAGAATGAATGACAAACAACAATCTCTGAGTAGTAGTACTGCCCCGCTGGGGGACCCGACATGGCCAGTTTCACATTGGGCAATTGCTGCTCCTTCCCTCCCTCCTTCCTTCCCTCTCTCCCTCCCTCCTTCCCTCTCTCCCTCCCTCCTTCCCTCTCTCCCTCCCTCCCTCCCTCTCTCCCTCCCTCCTTCCCTCCTCTCCCATTGGGAATCATACCTTCACCTGTGGGTGCTCTACCCAAAGGAACAAAAATTTTGATCACCTGCAAGATATCTTGGGGTTAGTATGGGCTAGATCTTTTTCCTTTCCTACTATGTTACTCTACCATTTTAAAAAACTGAGACAATTGACTCTTTTGCCCCATGTAGTCCTCATTAATGATTTACTAAAATACAGCAATGGACAAAACCAGGCTTTGATAAAGCCCTTCGGGATTCAATGGAGCTACTTGAGTATGCCTTAAACCCAAATCACTCCAGCTCTTACTGACTGGCCAACAAAAGAACCCAGCCCAAGCCTCACTTGGTCATGGTTAGGTTTTGATAGCTCAAAGTGAGTGTAAACAGCAATTGTTTGGATTCTGGCCAGAAACCCTGAGGATCTTCCCCCTCCCAGATTGATTTTTTTTCTTTCTGGAGTAGGTAAGAGGCCATTTTTTGGCCCTCCTTGTTTCTTACTTAGCCTTAAATCACCAGTTTGGCTGTGCCTCAGACAAACTGAGACCTGTTAAAGACACCTACGCTTAGAAAGGCCAAGGTCTCCCACTGTGTCCAGGGCATCTCCGGTCATCCTAATCTATGTGTCACTGGAACCAGATGGCTCTGGGGAAGAGCCTCACTTAAATCCAATCCCCTTGCAAGTCAGATATCACCTTCCTGATGTCATTGGTCATCAAAGAGTGAAGGACAAACAACAACAATTCTTGTGTGGGGATCATATAATCCAGTCCTCGTCTCTGAGAGTCCCAAGCTTCCTTCACAGAGCAGCCTGAGGCCTTTCATGATCCCCACTCCAGTTCCTAGCGCTCCTGAAGTTATTTTGTGGATATTTATCAGTTGGCTTGCCTGTGTGTAGGCTGTCTTCCTCCAGTAGACTGTCAACTCCTCGAGGCGAGGGACTGTTCTGTTTTAGACTTTGTTTCCCTAGTGCCTTGCACCCAGGAGGTGCTTAATAAGTGTTTGTTGAATTTAATTACTCAGCCCTTAAGGAAGCCAAAAGGAGAGTGTGTCCTGCACAACAAGCAATGCCAGGACTACTTTTGGTTGTCCTAACTCAGGCAAAAAGTCTACCCTTTCTTCCTACTGGTGTTCTCCCAGTGGTGCCACCAAGCTGTGAATCACGGACCACCATGACAGAAAGAGAATCCAAATTGTGAGTGACCAGAAGGCAAGGGAGAGATGGAGAGTAGGGGGGCAGGCTGCCCCAAGACATGGCATAAAATAAAATTGTCCAGCAGATTTGTGATTGGCAAGGTTTGTTGGTCCTGCCTTCAAATGGAGAACCAGGAGAGCTCCTGAGTGCTGTGCATGTTAAAAGGCCGCAGAGGCAGTCCTCCAGCCTGCCAGGGAGATCTGGTGGGGAGGATTTGTGCAAGGGAACAAACATCATGGGTGAAGGAGTGAGAGGGTATGCAGAATTGTGTCTGCACCATCTGGCAGAGAACCCCCATCTATGTAAATCACAGAAGCAACAACAACAGTCAACAAGATCCTTACCCATGAGGCTTCACCTGGGAGATGGGAGTCTACTGTTTTACATGTTTCTCTCTCCCTCTTCTCTCCTCCGCTCCCACTTTTATTGTTGTTTGGTCATTTCGGTCATGTCTGAGTCTTTGTGACCCCCATATAGGATTTTCTTGGCAGACATGCTGGAGTGGTTTTGCCATCTCCTTCTCCAGTTCAATTTTACAGATGAGGAAACTGAGGCAAACTGGGTTAAGCAACTTGCCCAGGGTCACACAGCTGGGAAGCATGTGAGGCCAGAATTGAACTCAAGAAGATGAGTCTTCCTGACTCCAGTCCTGGCACTCTATGCACTGTGCCATCTAGCCACCCTCCCTCTGCAGCCTCCACCCCCTCCCTTAGCACTGTCAAAATCATCTCCAGCGTTTCTCCACTGAGTGCTCACTGGGCACAAGACACTTTTAGAATGAAACAATTCAACTGTACGTTTTCAAAGCTAGAGAGCATGAAATTGTGGAATTGTAAAAGAGACTTAATGCTCCTTAATGATCCCATCTGCTCGGCTCCTCCTGAAACTGGTCAGCATATGGCATTGTAAGGTTTAGGACAATTTTATAGATGTATATAACTTATCAAGGCATTTGGGGAGAGCTGGGGAAAGGGAAGTGAAACCCTGGAATGGAGCATGGTACAGGGAAAAGCAATTCTGATCCTGAGTCGAGAGGTCCTGGGTTCAAATCCTGCCTTGGATACCACTTCACAACTTCCCTGGCCTCTGCTTCCTCATCCATAAAATGAGGGAGGGTTGCATTAGATGACCTCTAGGGCCCCTTGAAGCTCTCCATCTATGATTGTAAGTAGCAGACATGATCAGAAAAAAAAAATAGGGAAAGGTTACATTAACACAGGAGAGGGGGTGTTTTATATTTACAGGTCACTCCTGAATCCTACTTTGGTGCTGCATCCCATGTTGAGAATTCTCAAAGGCCATGCCTACACTGCACAAATTCTGGCACGTCCTTTCAGATGAAGGCTTCAATACTCATGAATTGCATGGTCTTTATAGAATATAAACTACTTGAGGTCAGGCTTATCTCCTTTGTGTACTTGTATCTATAATCTCTAGCACATAGCAGGCATTCAAGAAATGCTTGTCAGTCTACTGTTCAGAACTCTCCCAGCTAGTTATATAGAGGCTCCCCACTAGAGGGTGAGTCTGCAGGGGATGAATGTTTTCACCCAAGGACATCAAAGCATTTTATTTAACAGAAACAAGGGGCTTGGTCACAACATGGTACAGAATGGGGAAACAAAGATGGGTGAAATGAGCTGTCCACACAAGCGCCTGGCTCTTTATCAGACTGAAAGGTACTGGAGGTGAAAGCAAGCTTGCCATTCTGAGAGGAGGAGATAGTTCTACTGCCCCACTAAATGAATGCTGGTGAGAGCACTAATCCCTGTTATGTGAGCCACCTGTAATCACAAAGAGAGAGAGAGAGACCAAAGATGGAAAAGTCATTTTCAGAGATTTCATCCTTCTTCTCAGTCGCAGTGTGAGCCTTTCTCTACATTATATGTCCCAGTCCTATTCCTCAGTTTCCTCAGCTGTAAAAGGGAGATGATAATGACACGTACCTCCCAGGGTGCTTGTGAACATAAAATGAGATCATCTGTAGAATGCTTTGAAAACCTTAAAGCACTATGTAAGTGCTATCCATAGCAATACTAGCTTTCTGACTAGAAGTTTCAGAGGGAGTAGGGAGGGAAGGAGATGCTTGAGCTAGGTGTTAAAGACTTCAGACACCGGGCTTCATCTTGATAAGATCTAAAGGGAGAGCTGGATCTTCAGATTGAGAGAGATGTGGGAGAGATAGAGAAGGGTGTTGACGCAGGGAGATAAGAGCCGGGCAAGGGAGGACAAAGATACTCTGATATTTGCAAGATGTGCAGATATTCCCTCTCAGATCACAGACTGCACACCCTCCATACAGTACCAAATGTGGCAGAAGGAAAGCTGGACTTGGAGGGTGGGTTTGGGTCCTGGTTCTGCCTGACCTCGGGCAATTCATTTAACCTTTCTTTCCCTGCTTCCTCATTTGCAAAAATGGAGCTAATATAATATCCGCCCTACCTTAAAGTGAGTCAAGTCTTAAAGTTCTATAAAAATGGCAGCTATTATACTGCCTGATTTGCTAGGGGCCTTTCTCATGAGAACGTAAAGATAGTGTGGTTCCTTCTTTCACACCCCTACCCTGGGAAAAAGAAAGCTGTCCCTCCCACTTTCATGGGCAGTGCAGGTAAACAGTGTTCATTTTTTTTTTTCTGGTTAAAATGTTCTATGATCCTGTTGGTATCTCAAAGTTTTCTGTCTCAGGAAACCCCATTCTCCCCGTTGGTGGACAGATCCTAGTAATAGTTTCCTATCTATCTCCCAAAAATATAGATAAAGAAATGCGTGATATAGCTCTCTCTCTCTCTTTCTCTCTCTCTCTCTCTCTCTCTCTTTCTCTCTCTCTCTCTCTCTCTCTTTCTCCATCAGGGTTACCCTCCAAGGCACAGCTCATCTCTAACTCATAAAAATTAAACCAATATAATTCTTCTTTACAATTTGACTATTATGTAAATAAGTTCAATGTGAAGGTATATGTAGAACCCATAACAGATAACATGCTGTCTTAGGGAGGAGGGGGGAAGAGGAGGCAGGGGAGAAAATTTGGACCTCAAAAACTGGTGGAACTGAGTGTTGTAAACTAAAAATAAAAAAATAAATTAAAAAAAATTAAACCAAGGAAGTTCCTCTACTCCTTCTTCTTTGGAGTCAGGAGCCAACTTGATGAACATCTTTGCAACAAATCAGTTGCAAATCACTACCAACCTGCTGCGATGGGTATCCCAAGTAGGTTATAAATTAAGGCCAACACCAGATTCATTCGTATTCTCCGGACAATCCTCTTGGAAAGATGAATACTAGCAACCACATCTAGCAAATCGTTCTGAAACACAAGAACATATTGTAACTCAGGAAGCCATCCTGAGTTAACTATGCCCTCCTCCCATCCCACTTCCTTCCCCAAGTTAGGAAGAAAAAGAAGCCCAGAAGATGGATCCAAGCTCACCCTGATGAGGACGACATCGGCGGCTTCAATAGCTACATCTGTCCCCGTCCCAATGGCAATACCGACATCAGCCCTCGCCAAGGCAGGAGAGTCATTCACTCCATCTCCTACCATAGCCACTTTCTTCCCTTGGTTTTGAAGCTCCTGGACTTTGGCCACCTTGTGAGAGGGGAGGACCTCTGCAAAAACTTTGCTAATGCCCACCTGTAAAGGAGAGAAAATCATAGTGTGGTACCGTATGGCCGACAACAGCCCTCAGAAGCCCAGGGTCTCCGTTCCTTCCTCTTGCAAAAAGAACATGCGTCCTGAAAGGTGACCAGTAGAGGTGGGCTGCACTGGGGAAGATAAAAGAATACTGTCCTCGCACCTTGACCATCTATTTCAGATCTAGGAGGACTGAGAGAGCAGAATGGCTAGTAAGGCAATGTGGTACAGTGGAAAGAGGGCGGACCTTGGGAAACTCCTCTAACTTTTCTGAGCCTTAGTTTCCTCAACTTTAAAATGGGGATGATAATGATACCTCTACCACTTACCCCACAGGGCTGATGCAAAGAAAGCATTATACCTCTCAAGGCACCACATAAATATGGATTGTAATTATCCTATCATCAAGGGAGCAAGTGGAAATTGATAGAAGTATCAGAATTAAGTAATAAAGTACGCACTTAGGCTGCTTGAGGAAGATCACAGAATCAGACTTTTAGAACTAAAAGAGACCATAGAGACCTCCAATAGAGTACAAGCTCTTTGAGGGCACGGACTGTTTCCCTCCTGTCATTGTGTCTCCAGTATTTAGCACAGTACCTGGAATATAGTGCATACTTAATGACTGTTCATTGATGGGGATAATTTACTGTTGTGGCTCCAATCTGAGGCAGTAGTTATTAAAAGAGGGTCCACGTACTCCTGCATACATCAGGTATTGCTGCCTTGTCAGCAAGTATACACTCAATAACTTGTACCAAGAATACTTTTCCTACCACAAGTTTTATTAATGGAATTTATCTGACATCAAAAAAGCTTCCTCATATTGAAAGGCTGGGAACTGCTGATTAATTCCAACCCATTCCTTTTATGGAGGAGGAGACGAGTGACCTGCCCTAAACCACACAGGGAGGTAGTGGCAGAGGTGGAGAACAAAGCAGATCTCTCTTTGAACTCCCATTCTAGAGCTCGGTCACAGCCATTACTTCTAGCTAAGCTTCTCAGGCAAACATCAGCTGGTGAGGAAGCACTATCACTTCCACCTCTGCTTTCCGGAATCTGTGCTCAAGAGCCCGAGATTTAAGGAAGCGTAACCAGAGAATCGCCGTCAGGTATCCCCAATCCATAAGACCCCCTCCCATACAAATTCCCATGTCCTGAGCTCCAGCCAACCTCTGGAAAGCAAGAAGTAATGATGCCTGCATGCAAATAAATTTAAATTATGAATTACATGGCATGAGGACATCTGTATTTACTGATACTTTCTTCATCAGTTGTTGCTAAAGATAAGCCCATTTTTAAAAGCACAAGGTCATGTACAGTTATGGTCAGAGTTGTCCTCAGGAAACACTGGCCATCTCATCTCTAGGGCCCCCAATCTTTATTTTCAGCCTCCCTTTTCTGGCACGACAATATGGAGTTAGAGGATGAAGACCTGGCTTTGCTATTGCTTCCCTGAGGGACCTTCGACAGGAACCAACTTCTCTACACCTTAGTTTCCATATTAGTAAAATGAGGGTGTGGGAGTCTACAGTCTCTAAATCCTAGGATACTGTGAGGTTTTGATATGCTCCCTGTATTCCCTATCCCCCCCTCCACCAGCCCATGTCTCATGTGCTGAATTTCTTTTCCTTCTTTCTAATTATCAAAGTCTGCTTACAACTACGTGATAAAGGTAATACCTAACATGTTTCTCCAATACTGGAAAATGATGACAACTTGGGAAAACCACAACCTCTGCAATCTTCAGTTTCCTCATCAGTGAGAGGTTGGGGATGAACTGAGTCGGAGGTTCTTAACCCAGGGTCTGGGTTCATGGACAGATTTCAGGGGGTCTGTGAACTTGGATGGGAAAAATGACATCTTTATTTTCACTAACCTCTAATTGAAATTCATGATTTCCTTCCATTCTTTAAAAACATTACTCTGAGCAGAGGCAACAATAGAGATAGCTTAATAAAGGTTTGTTGAATGGTTTTCCTGGAGTTACATTTATTTTTAATGAACTTTTCATAATGATGTATTCATTGTGTGCTTGTTTTCTTCCTTCTTACTGAACTCTGCTTCAATTCCTACAAATCTCTGCATGTTTCTCTGAATTCTTGATTCCTTATTGTACAATAATATCCCATTACATTTACATACCTTAGCTTTGAAAGCCATTTCCCAATCGATAAGTACCTTTCTGCTTCTAGTTTTTTGCTACCACAAAAGATACTGCTACAAATAATTGGGCATAGAGCAGATTTGGCTTCTGTCTTTGATTCCTTAAGGGTATATGCCCTTTAGTGCAATAGTGAGGCTGAAGGGTCTGGACAGTTTAGTCGCTGGCTTAATTCCAAAACTAAATCCAGAACTGTAAGACCCCTTCACAGCTCCATCAGCACAAGAATATGAAAAGCAAGATTAATTACATAGCTAGTAAGTGGTAGAGAGAGAATTCAAACCCAGGGGTCTTGTTTCCTTGGTTCACACTCAGATTCAAGCAAAGATGCTGAGCCAGAAAAGCATCTTCCTTTGAAATGTTACCTTTCTTTTCTTTTTTTAAGCAAATAAGGAAACACACACAGAAAAGATGGAGTTGTTTTTCATTCCAAGGTCAGGTTGATAAAGACCAATACAAAACATGCAAGGTCAGGAGAGGCCTAGAAAGAGTCCCAGCTTTTGAGTCAGCAGACCGGGTTCAAATGCTAGTTCTGACATTTACTGTCTGTGTCTGTGGTGAAAATGAAGATAACAATACATGCCACCCAAGGACCTAAGTTTCCTCACAAAGGAGGTGGCTTGCCTGATCTCAAAGGACCCCTTGACCCTGAATCCTAGGATATTGTGACACATGGGGCCAAAGGCAGCCAGCCATAGGAATCATTAACGGACTCCCAAGGAGAATACATGACAACCCACAAACCAAACACAGCCACCAGCAGACCTGTGTGGCGATGGCTTTTGCAGTTTTCCTGTTGTCCCCCGTTATCAGAACCACATCCACACCCATACTTTTGAGGGTATGGACAGCCAGGGCTGCCTCTTGCTTGACGGAATCTGCTATGGCCACCATCCCACAGAGCACACCTGGGAAGAAAAGAGTCTTAGTTAAATAACCACAGAAAGCAAAGCAAAACAAAAGGAGAGCAGACAAAAAGGGGTTAGTTAGCTCATGCCCTCTTGTCACTTCCTAAAGTATACACAGGTGTCCCCAAAGTTTTAGTGTCACTTTAAGCTTTAATAGCTTTAAAAGAGTTGTTCGAATAGTTTTTAATAACTTTAAGTCCTGGCAGCATCTTATATTTTCCCAGAGCGGATTTTATATGATTTTTTTTTGTAAATGAAAATGGTAGTCAGCATGTGTGAGTAAGCCTCTGCTTCAGGTTTGGCCAATAATACTGCCCATAGCAGCCAGGTTATAGTGGCTCTCTTCTCTGTCCAAAGATAATTTTCTTCTATCATAAAAAAGCAACAAGCTTTAATCAATCAGTAAACATGAATTAAGTACATGCTATGTGCCAGGCATTATGCTAAGCACTGGGGAAACAAAAAAGGAAAAAAAATAACAGAGGCCCTACTGTTAAAGAGCTTGTACTCTAATGGGGAAGAGCACATGTAAACAAACATATGCAAACAGGCTATCTACAAGATAAACAGAAAATAATTCAGAGAGAGAAGACACTAGAATTGAGAGGGCTTGGAAAAGGCTTCCTGTAAAAGACGGAATTTTAGTGGGGACTTGAAGGAAGTCAGTAGAGAGAGAGAGAGAGCACTCCAGGTGTGGAAGATTTGTGGCTCCCCACCCACTAGCTTATACATTTATACATGCCTAGCACAGTTTTCCAATGCTAGGTTTTCTTTAAGACTCAGGTGAAGTACCATCTCCTCCAGAAGGCATTTCCTGATCATCTCCTTCTCCCATTCCAGTTGCTGGTGCCATCCATTCTAAGGCTGCCTTCCATCTACTCTGTATTTATCTTGTATGTTCTTATTTATAGAATATAAGCTCCTCAAGGGAAAGGGCTATGTTTGCTTTTTCTTTGTATCTCTAGCTCTTTACATAGTACCCAGCTCATACAGTAAGTACCTAAAAGATGCCTGCTGGTTGATTGACTAATGAAAAATTGAGGCATATAAATGGGAGGACTGGATTGGGGATCGAGGGTAGAGAGGAGGTACAGGGAGCAGGACTTCTCTAATTACATGGATCATAAACAACAAGGTCTAGCCAGCTGGGAAGGAAGATAACTTGAAAGAAGAAATGGCATTGAAACAAGGCAGAAAAGAACAAAATGGGTAACGGGAAAACACTTATTTGGCCAAAGCCAAAGGAAAATGGAATGAGTAAAAGGAATGAATATAGACTAATGTAGGCCAAAGAGTTGAGTGTGAGACACAGAGAAAAATGAAACTAATAGATAGTTTTAAAGAGAAGAAACTCAGAGTAGAATCCTGACAAGGTGGTTCTGAGGGGAAGATCTGAGAAAAGGGAAAAAGAGGAGATGACAAAGAGAAACAGAATTTCTTAAGGCTTTGAAAGAAAAAAAAGATAAGTTATAATTTGTCTGTTAAATTTTAGGTATAAGGTATAACTTACTTTATAAAATACACATGTTCCTGAAATCAATTTTTGTAAACTGAATCATCAAGCGTCTTAGGGGAGCTTACTATTTAAAGGATTTTGCAATGAACATCTTTTAGAAGCAAAGGATCTGTACTTTATAAATACAAGTCTTCATATATTGGGCTCTTTTGAAGCAATTTTAGCCTAGAAGAAGACAGGCTATGATTATAATATGATGCCCATTTAGCTGGGAATGATCGGATGAAGGAAAAAGAGTGGGAATCAGAGGTTTAAAAATAGGATGACCAATGTCTCTAAAACAGAAATTTGGCTATGGCAACAACATATGAAAGGAAGGAAATGAAGATAGTCTTGTAGAATAGAAAAATACTGTAAATACAGTATAACTATACTTCTAGTCATAGCATAACAATAGTTCAGTAAAATATTTGACCGAGTCTCTTTTGTGCTATGTTTGTGGATGAAATGGAGATGTGGGCTAGCCAAGAGTACAAAAGAATACTACTGAGAATTAGCTACATGACCATACCCAAAGAGTAGTTAGTTACTAATGCCATGATGAGAAGAGGCTGAGAGGTAGGAGGAGGTATATCCTGAAATGTCCCATTTTTGCCAAATGTGAAAAAATGCACCTTTGAAAAATCAGTAAGGGGAGCACTAAACTAAATTAAAATGATGGTTCTGGCCAGGGGCATGCTAGTAAATATTTAACAAGTGGCTCAGGGTGGAGGGGAGTGGGGGGACGGGGAAGGGGAATGTGTGTACAACATACTTTTAAACTTAATCTGCATTAACATTTTCTCCATCACTTTCTGAAGCTCAGACAATAAATAGAGCAATAAATCAAGCCCTGCTTGATTTATTTAATCAATATTTAATCTGCTGAGTTCCAAGGTATAAATGGTCACACTGAAAATTCAGCAATTGGTTATCACAAGTCAGTGTAAGCTGCACTCCCGGATTTGACACAGCTCCCTGGCCTGAGCAACCTTAAAGTCTTTAAAAGACACGGCACTCAAAATAATGAAAACAGCTGCAAGACTCTATAACACAGATCAGACTCATACAAAGCCCCCAAATTCCCTCTGAAAGTACACAGAACCTGGCCCTAACACAAAGTCCCAGTTTGGGAAATGAGGCTGGAAGAATGCATCAACAACAACCAAAAAGACACCAGTAACAAAGAGGCATTATAAAGCCACAGGTGCTTTAAGGTTTGCAAAGCACTTTGTATATATATCACCTCATTTGAGCCTTAGAATATTTCTGCCAGGAACACAGAGCTGGTTGAATATTGAGAAAACTATAAACAAATTAGACCCTATTTAAAAACAACAAAATCAAGAGATGCAGAAAAAGCTTTTGATAAAATAACCTATCTCTGCTAAAAACACTAAAAAGCATAAGAATAAATGGGAAGTACTATCTATCTGAAACTAAGAAGCTAGGATTATACATAATGGGGATCTTTCCAATAAGAACACGAGTAAAGCAAGGATGTCCATTTTTTAAAATAAAGTTTTAGAAATGCAAGCTGTAACAAGAAAAAAAAGGAATTGAGGGAATATAGGAAAGATGAAACAAAATGATAGTTTTATAGTTAATATGAGAATCATAGAGAGATAACTAAAATTAATCAAAACAATTCCAGCAAAGTTAAAGGATGTAAAAATTCACTAAAATCATCAGTATTTCTGTATTTTACCAACAATGCCCAGGAGGAGAGACAGAAAGAGAAATTCCATTTAAAATAACTACAGGGGCAGCTAGGAGGCTCAGTGAGTAGAGCACCGGCCCTGGAATCGAGGACCTGAGTTCAAATCCAGGCTCACACACTTGACACATTTACTAGCTGTGTGACCTTGGGCAAGTCACTTAACCCCAACTGCCCTGCCAAAAAAAAAAAAAAAAAACAAAAAACTACAGACTGTATAAAATATATTATCAAATGCTTATCAAGAAAACACAGTAACTATATGACTTTAAAAAAAAACATCTTATAGAGATAAGACCTACATAACTAGAGAAATACTGATTCATCATGGGTAGATTGATCCAATATAATAAAAATGACATTACTATCTAAATTAATCAGTGCCATACCAATCAAACTACCAAAGGATTACTTTATAGAATTGGGAAAAAATAATAAGTAAATTCAACGAAAGGAAGAGTCTCAAGAAAAACCATTTTTCAAAAAAATGGAAAGGAAGGTGGTCTAGCAATATGACATCTCAAACTATACTACATTGAAGTAATAAATAAAATGATTTGGGACTACTTAAAAAATGGAAAGGCCAAATAGTAGAACAGACTAGGTACACAACACAGAAGCAAAAAAATACTGTGGCATGGCATGGGATAAACACAATGGAGTAAGAGCTGGCTATCTCAATATGTGTCATTAACTATTGGCAAAATGAGATATCAGTCTGGCAGAAACTAATTTTGGAGCAGACCAACACCTCACACATGGATATAGGACAGACATAAAAGGTCACATAAAAAACAAATTAGAGGAACAAGGAAAAAATTGCTATTTACAACTATCGATAGAGTTAGTTTATAACCAAACAAAAGATAGAGAGGATCACAGAAGATAAAATATACAATTTTGATTACATGAAATAAAAAAAAATTGCAGACAAAAACAATGCAGTCAAAGCTAGAAGTGAAACAGTTACCTAGGGGAAAAAAATCTTTGCAATTAAGTTTCTTTTATAAAGATGTGATTTTTGAGATGTACAAGGAACTGATTCAAATTTACAAAAAGAAAAGCCGTTCCCCAACTGATAGGTAGTCAAAGGTTAGAAACAGGCAGTTTTCAAGCGATAAAATATCCAAGCTAGCAACAGTTACATGAAAAAAATGCTCCAAATCATAAATAGCGAAATGCAAATCAAAGCAACTCTCAGGTTTGCCATCAAATTGGCAAAGATAACAAAAAAAATGAAAATGTTGGAGAGGCTGAATGAAAACAGACAGAACTATGAATTAGTTTGGTGATTTGGGAAAGTAACTCAAAATTATGTTCAGAAAGTCATTAAACTGTATATACCTTTTGATCAAGTAATATCACTAATAGGCCCCAAAGAGATTAACAAAGGAAAGAAGGAAAAGGACCCATATGTACATAAATTTTTACAGAAGCTCTTTTTTAGTAGTAGTAAAAACTGCAAACCAAAAAGGTACCCATCAATTGGGAAATAGTTGAAGAAATTATGGTATATGAATGTAATGGAATATTATTTCACAATCATTGCAGTAACAATCTTGATTGCAGAGGACTTTTGTTGAAGCAGGTCATCTACCTCATAAGAGAGAGGTGATGGACCCAGGATGTAGAATGAGATAAACTTTTGGACCTGGCCAATGCAAGAATTTGTTTTGCTCAATCACACATATTTGTTACAAGCATTTTTTTGTTTGTTTTTAATTGGTGGGAAGACAAGGGAAGAGGAAATAAATGCTTGTTAAATGAAAATTAAGTAAAATAAAAGTTCAAAATAAGGATAGATTTTTGGCACTAATGCTTTTTAAAAACAACGTGCTAAATGTGCTAAAGCTTCGTGCTGTTGTGAATATAAGCAGATTGCTAACAACCAAGATCAGGCAGGGGTGATTTTGGTGGCAGGGATGGGAAAGGATAAATTAGTAACTTTGACTCAGAGAATACAGCACACACAAGAAACAGACATCACCCTATGGAGTGGACTGAGGAGATGACTTACCATCAATAGCCACCAATATTGCGGTCTGCCCCTTCATTTCATGGCCTGTCATAGCATCGCTGACGTCAGCAGATATAGTTAAACCATTTCGTCGCATCCATTCCCGGTTCCCAATCAGCACAGAGTAGGTCTGGGGCACTGCTGCACCTGTCCAATAGAATGTACATTGGGCCATTAGATACAAACAAAGCCCAGTCTATATCACAAGAGAGGGCTAAAAAACAAGCTATAAGATCCCCACATTTAACTATCCTGGAAAAGAGTTAGCCAGTAATTTCTATCCCCCCACAATAATATTGCTTATAGAAAGGGTAGAAAGGAAAATATAATGTGTAATACATACACATCACAGGCATGTACCAGGCAGAGACTTCTGACGACACGCAGTACATTCACGCAAAGATTCCAACAGGGACCATCTTTAGCCTCATTTTATATCCCCAGTACTGGGCTTGACACAATGCCTGGCATATCATAGGCACTTAATAAATATTTGCTGACTGACTATTTCTTGTAACACTTTATAGTTCTAATTCTATTTCAGACACTTACTAGCCATGAGACAAGTCATTAAACCTTTTTTAGTCTCAGTTTCCTTATCTGTAAAAAGGGGAAAATAATAGCACCTCCTTCACAAGAGTTGTTGAGGGGATCAAATGAGATGTACAGGGCTATATAATTGCTAGCTATGATTGCTATAATATCTTTTGTCTGCCTTTAGCAATAATAGCTGCTTCTTTTATCGCATGGACCCCTTTGGCAGTCTGGTGACATTTATGAACCCCTTTCTCAGAATATCTTTAAATGAATGAAGTACATGAGATTATAGAAAGGAACTAAATATATTGAGATGTAGTTGCCAAAAAAAAATTTTTTTTTAATAAAACAAGTTCACAGACTCTAGGTTAAGTATCCCTATTAATATCATGTCTAATGACTTTCTTAGTACCAAACACAATGATTCTTTTCAATACTACAACACAGTCTGTCTTGACGCAAGTTTCCCCTAAAGAATCTGCAAGCCATCATATACTTTATGGTCATTCTTTACTGGTACCTGAATAACCTCATTCTACTGGAGTAACCCCAATTTTTAAGTACCCAGATCCATAGTACATAGTATAGCATCTTGCGTACAGCAGGTACCTTAGCAAACGCTTGCTGAATTTAGCTGAATTCATCATGCCAATCTCTGAAGTGCCAATTTTCAAGAAGAGCCATTTTAGCTTAGGACCATTTCTATTATCTCCCCTAGAAAGGTCAACCTGGAGCTCCATTTTTTGCCAGAGAGTATCTAGTTGTATATAGCGATTAATACCATAACCCAAATCTTCTGTCACGTCCAGAATAGGTATAAAACTGTCATGGATTTAAGGTATTTGCTTATTTCCATGTTTTCAAATCAGAGATACTTGAGTTTTCAGTCTTCAGCTGCCAACTTTCTCATGATCAGTGGTGGTATAACACCCGCTAAGAGGCATAAACTAGATTTGGATAATTTGTCTTTAATAGATGTCTGATGAATTTAATCACATTATGACTGTCATTTAAAACACAGTTAGGAAGATGGCTTCCACTGGGCATGATGAAGTGCCATAAGTAATGGCAGTGTCTCACAAAGTAGCTGACTTGGTACTTTACCTTGAAAAGCCACTTTAACAGGATATCAGTATTGGCACCACATGTGGATCTGGGAAGAAGTATTCAATATAATTCTAATTCTCCAGTGGATCAGGTTTCAGGGAGAAGCTTAGAATTATTAAAAGAAGTCTGTAATTTCCCAAAGGCAACAGAGTCCAGTCCCCTCTTCTTCTTCAATTTTGGGCCCAGCTCACTGTTCATCTGTAGCACCTGTCTCAAATCTACATACTAATGAACAAGCTCTAAGAGTTGCCCATCCAAGTGTATAACAATACTTTGGACAATGGTATTCTTTACCAAAAAAGGTTTGAGGACTTTTATAACTTTGACTTACATATGGGGGGTACCTACCTTGTTGGAAAAGAGACTTTAATGTGATATTTCCAACACTTTTTTAAAATCGACAAACAAAAAGAACTGTGGGATTTTGTACCTCTCTACACCTTTCAGGTAACTGTTTAATGGTAAAGACATTGGCTTTTGTGGAATACCATTTATGAAAAAAGCCTGTTCCCTTTTCATTGTCACTGCTCAACACAATATCTGCCATAAAGTAAGCATTTAGTAAATCCTATACTCTGGACATGGAGTCAGGAAGACCTAAACTTAAATCTGGCCTCAGACACTATGAGCTGTGTGACCTTGCGCATGACATTTAACCTCTGTCTTCAACAGTTTTCTCATCTGTAAAATGGGAGACAATAATAGCACCTATCTCACAGGGTTGTGGTGAGGATAAAATAACATTTCTAAAGCTCTTCGAACCTTAAAACTCTAAGGAAATGCTATCTACTATTATTAATATTCATCTTCATACATTTGTGGCTTACTGTAAGTAAGTGTTGCATATGGCAAATGAGACAAAGGGTTGGTAAATCATTAATATTCTCATTTTTTGGTTTTTGTGGGGGTTTTTTGTAATAAGGTTTGGAATTTTTCTACACCTTTGGTTTCTACCTTCCTTCAGACACCTATTGAAATGATACCTCAATGCCCTCAAAATTATGTCATCTTAAGCACAGACCTCTTCTATGTATACTTAGTCAAGCCCAGATACTTTTCCCATCCTCATTCTCTTCAGTGCCACAACTTCTAGAATCATGTCTGGAACTGTCCCAATATGGGGACTACAATGTCCTTAGTGGTAAAAAGAGTTTGATGAAGAAAAAAAATCAACAGATCTTTTATGCTTTTTATCTATTTCTTGTCATCCTACTGTTTTTATTATCAAGGTCCCTAGAATTACTTTGTTTAGTTGGGTCTCTCCCTAAACTTTTAAAAAATGTTTTTCCCTTCACTGTTTCTCAGTTTTATGAAGTGATAATCAAATCATCCACCATCTTTCTCCACAAGATTTTAGGAATGTGCTTATATTCTATATTGGTGGTGTCTTTGGTGGCCATAGCTCTCAGTCTATCAAAGAGCTCAAGGATTTGCTAAGGAAATTTTTAGGCTCTTTGGGGCTTCTTGTTACAGCAACTGACTTGGTTAAACTTTCAAACCAAATTGTCAGAATACAGCCAAACTGGCCTTCTCTCTGTTCCTTACACGTAACATTCCATTTATCACTGGATCTCCCACATGCCTGGAATAAACTCCTCTTTTTCATGTCAACTCAGTGATCACTCTCCAGTCCTACCTTCTACACGAAGCTTTTCCTGATCTCCCCAAATCCTAGCTTCCTCTCTCTCAAATTACCTTGTATTGAACTACTTTGCAATGATTCTCTATTCTGTATATATCTATAAGTGTCCTTACTGTTTTCCCCATTAGAATGTAAGCCCTTTGAGAATAAAGATTTTTTATTCTTTATACTTGTTTCACCAGCTCCTAGAATAGAGCCTGGCATATAGAGTATTTAATAAATGTTTGTTGTAGGATATGAACAGGCAGTTTTCAGGTGAAGAAATTAAAGCTATCTATAGTCATATGAAAAAATGCTCTAAATCACTATTGATTGGACAAATGCAAATCAAAACCACTCTGAGGTACCACTCATACCTATCAGATTGGCTAACTTGACAAAACAGGAAAATGATAAATGCTTAAGAAGATGTGGGAAAACTGGAACACTAATACATTGTGGGTAGAGTTGTGAACTGATCCAACCATTCTGGAGAGCAATTTGGAACTATGCCCAAAGGTCTATAAAACTGTGCATACATTTTGATCCAGCAGTACTACTACTAGGTCAGTATCCCAAAAAGATCATAAAAATGGGAAAAGGACCCACATGTATAAAAATATTTATAGCGGCTCTTTTTGTGGTGGCAAAGAATTGGAAATTGAGGGGATGTCCATGAATTGAGGAATGGCTGAACAAGTTGTGGTAGATGAATGTAATGAAATACTACTGTGATATAAGAAATGATAAGTAAGCGGGCTTCGGAAAAACCTGGAAAGACTTATATGAACTGATGCTGAGTGAAATGAGCAGAACCAGGAGAACACTGTACACAGTAACAGCCACATTGTATAATGATTGACTTTGATAGACTTAGCTTTTCTAAGGATCTAAGACAACTCCAAAAGGCTCATGATGGAAAATGCTATCCACATCCAGAGAAAGAACTCTGGAGTGTGAGTACAGATGGAAGCATACTATTTGCTCTCTTTTTGTCATTTTATTTTGTTTCTTCTTTCTTGTGGTTCCTCCCATTGGTTCTAATTCTTCTTTACATCATGACTAATATGAAAATATGTTTAATATAAATGTACATGTAGAGCCTGTATCAAATTGCACTCCATCTTGGGAAGGGGGAGAAGGGAGGGGAGAAAATTTAAAAACTCAAAATCTTATTCAAGTGAATGTTGAAAACTAAAAGCAAATTAATTATAAAAACCATAAATGTCTGTTGTTCAACTGAATCAGTATTAATATACTGTCTTCCATCAACTTTCTTTTTTTCAACATCAAGAACTTGGGAGTTATTTTAATTGCACATGCATCCCTTTGTGTAATTTTATTCTTTCTTCTAGTTTTAGGTTTATTTTTACTTTTACTCTAACATGCTGGTTAACTTACTGCACCAAGATAGTCAAGTCAGAAGATTCCCCAAAAAAGTAATTTCTTGTCTGTCAAAATATAATCAATTTTGTTTTTTATGATTTTGTTTTGAAGGCTTGCATTTTTCAATGTCTTCTGATTTTCAAAGAAGGTATAGTATTCATGACATACTCTCATTTTATAACATCTTATGGAGAAGGATGGTAGATGATTATGAGTAGTATTGCTTCATAAAATGGCATTAAGCAGTAAAGAAAAAATTAATTAAAAAAACTTAGCAAGAAATGTCATCGTAAACATTTTAATGGATAAAACTGAAAGAGGACAACAGACAGCAAAAATGTGGAAAATATGAGCAAGGATTTCTATAATGAACTCTTTTCACCATCAAGGACATTTGGCCTATCAGCACATGAAAAACTATGTGGATAAAAAACACCTTTCATTCACATGATCCTATACAGTTTGACAAACAACTTATCAGGCTCATCTATTAGTACATGTAGCCCAGAAAGACACTGGTCAGTGATTTGCCTCTATGGCTGAACACGAGGAGAGCAGCTGGCTCTTTGAATGACTCCAAGCTTTCTCCTGAAACAAAGGCACATCTTTTTAGTTCTTGCAATAATGTCGTATGGCTATGATTCACAGTACACTACTGGTTCTGAAGAAGTAAAATTAAAGACCACCCAAAAGGCAAAGGAGGAACCTGGTGGGCTCAATCAAGCCATAGTCCATTCCAAAACAAGGAATGAAACAGGAGAAGCAGTGCAAATGATGTCATCAAATAAATGTATACTAAAAAGATGGTGAGCTGGTTACACTGAGGCAATGACGGATAAATGACGGATGGAGCGGTATCCTCAGGATGTCAGGAAAAGGTGAGGAAGGCTCTCAGGATCTGGATGGACTCTTACACTGGCATGATCACACCCAGAGAGTGAAAGGAATTGATCGATAGATTGTGTTCCATTGGGAGGCTATCCTTGACACGTCAGAATGATTCAATTTACTCCAACTATCTAATTTTACAGATGAGTAAAGAGAGGCCTCAGCAAGTGAAGTGATTTGTCCAAGATCACATAATTAGTAATTAACAGAGCCAAGATTCAAACTCTGGTCGTATGGTTTATAAACCCAGTATTCTTCCTATCATTCAGCCCTAGCATGAACTATTTGAACCTTGTGGGCTTTTCGTGCCTTCATCTGCCTCTCTTAACATTTTATTTCACCTTCATCAGAGCGAGAAAAATAGAAAGGAAAAGGGGTAAAAACTTAAATGTAATTAAGCAAAGTGGATGTTAAATGTAATGACAGACCGTATCCCAAAGAGATCACAAAAAGGGGGAAAGGACCTACCAGTGCAAAAATATTTATAGCAGCCCTTTCTCTGCTGGAAAAATTTTGGAAATTGAAGGATGTCCATCAAGTGGAGAATGGCTAAACAAGCTGTGGTATATGAATGTGATGGAATACCATCTTGCAATAAGAAATGATGAACAGCCAGACTTCAGAAAAACCTGGAAAGACTTGTACAAACTAATGCAAAGTCAAATGAGCAGAACCCGGGAAACATCGTACATGGTATCAGCAACATTGTATAATGATCAACTATGAATGACTCAGCTCTTCTCAGCAACACAGTGATCCAAGACAAATACAAAGGGCTCATGAAGGGAAATGCTATCCACAAACAGATAGAGAACTGACAGATTCTGAATGCAGATCAAAGCATGCTTTTTTTCACTTCATTCTTTTTTGCATTTTTTTCCTTTTGATCTGTTTCTTCTTCCACAAATGTGATTAATATGGAAATGTGTTTTACATGATAATACATTATAAGCTATATCAAATTACCTACCATTTTAGGAAGAGACAAAGGAGGGAGAAAAATTTGGAACTTAAAATTTTGCAAAAATGAATGCTAAAAATTGTCTTGACATATAATTTTGAAAAAAATACTATTTAAAATTAAAAAAAAAATAAACGTAACGGCAGAAGTGAGGTTGGTCTGGGGGGATTATCTGTGAATTTCAGCGATATGTACTATCATTAGTGTTAAGAGAGCTTTAAAACCAATATCGTCCCAGCAATGTTATATGTCTGTGAGTCCCAGCATGTCACAGACTCAGCAGAATTAAAATGTCAAAACAACCCAAAGTGCAATAAAAAGATGCACAACACAGTGACCAATCTTGGTCTGGATAACTTCCCTCCTCCACACGGAGGATCAGGGAATGCCAATTGTAGGGTGCAGTATACAATAGAATGGAGGTCATTCTATTGGTCTATTTTGCTTAACCCTGTTTCTTTGTTAGAACAGAGAGAGTTCAATGGTGGGGAGTAAAGGGTATATAATGGGAAATGATTGTGGTGTAAAAAACAAAAGGTACCAAATTCTCCAATCCAGCTATCTGTACATCCATAGATGTAGACATATACATCTATATCTACATAGATACTTTGTTGTTTGGTCATTTTTTCAGTCCTATCCAACTCTCTGTGACCCCATTTGAGGTTTTCTGGGAAAAGATACTGGAGTGGTTTGCCATTTCCTTCTCCAGCTCATCTGACAGATAAGGAAACTGAGGCAAACAGGGTCACACAGCTAGTAAATGTCTGAGGCCAGATGTGAATTCACAAAGATGAGTCTTCCTGGTCCCAGGCCTAGCACTCTATGCACTGCACCACTTAGCCGCCTACAGACAGATAGATAGATAGACAGACAGATATATGAAAAATATATAGAGAGAGATATAGATAGATTGGAGCATCATAAGATGGGTTGAATTTTATTGATACCTTTTGTTTATATATATATATATATATATGCACTTATGAAGATCATATTTATGTTTATCACATAAATATATTTATTAATATGTATATTATACATATTTATTAGTGTAAGCAGGCTGAAGCATGTTATTTGTATAAGAAGTAGCATAAAGACATGGATAAGGTTGGGTATGACTCAAAAAGCCTATAGGTCATTTATGTATCAAGAATGAAAGATAGGAGAGGGACATATGCAGTGAATAGAGCACCAGCCAAGGAGACTCAGACACTTGACACTTACTAGCTGTGTGACCTTGGGCAAGTCACTTAACCATGACTGCCTCACCTCCCCCCTCCAGGAAAAAAAAAAAGAGGGACACATGGAGTGTTTCCTGTGAGTTTCTATCACAGAGGTACTAAGTCTCCAACATGCTAGTTCTGTCCTTTGTGAAGCAGTTACATGATAATAACATCACATATCTAAAGCTAGAATATATCGAAGGCCACAGAGCCTAACTCCCTCACCTTACAGATGAGAAAACTAAGGCCCACAGAGAATAAAAGATTTACTCAATGTCACACAGGTAGGAAGTATCAGAGGCAAGATCTGAACCCAAGTCCTTGACTCCACAGATAGGGCTTTCTCCACCATACCAGGCTGTCTCCCTGAGCCATGGAAGGATTTCCATACACATTAGGAGAGGGAGTATACACAATAATGAAATTACCGTTCTCCAGAAGTACCAGAGTATAATATCCCTATCTCCCATTACCGTTGGACATTGTGTGGATTAGAAAAGGCTTTTGTATGTGACTTGGCTACGTATCATAGCCACCCATATGCACACCTTTTTCCAGGCTAAGGAGGAAATCACAACAGAAATACTTGGCAAGGTTGCCTCTGTGGTTTGGCACAATTCCACTTCAGCCCAATCAAGTTTTGACTATTGCTATTTCCCTGGAGCCAAAGACAACGATCAATGAAACCTTTTACATCGGGAAAGCTGCCAACACCATTCAGATGGCTATTCCGTTCATTTAAAGGGTCTTCTCTCTGGGCCAAGATGGCTTCGACATTGCTGACTTTACAGCCAATTCCACACCCAGGGACAGCTTGGAAGTCCGTGCAGTACCCCAGAGTTTCGGTTCCAAGTTCCTGTGAAGGAAGTTCGAGATGGAGAAAAAGAAACAGAATCAGGTGGAAGGAAGTGATGGATAGAGAATAATGTCATGTATTGATCAACCCTACCTAAAACATATAACCTAAATCAGGTTTCTGAATGAATTTCTACACAACTAAGATTTTACAGTGCTTCCTGTTAAATCACTCACATTAATTTTCAATGTTTACTGATCGTAACATTCAGGTTGTTCCAACTGCCTCTGGCCAATGTTTTAGTAGGACCTACTACCTTTACTATCATGTTCAAGATGTCGGAGAGAAAAAAAAAATCCTTAGGGCCTCCCAGCCAAAGAAATCTATGTGGCTGAATCAATGCCAAGGCTGAAAATCCTGAACAAAGGGATTCTAATTCTTATTTTCCAAAATCACTTTTTGTATTTAGCTGAATTTTATAGGGTTTTCTCCATTACCTTTATGACCACTGGTGGTACACTCTAGTGGGCACGAGGCACCTCTGACTTTACGAGGCATATCCCTGCTTAGGAGGTGATGGCGTTGTATAGTGGATAGAAAGGATATTGGCTTTGAAGTCAAGAAGAGCCGCGTTCAAGTTCTAACTCAGACGCACACTGGCTATGTGACCCCAGATAAGTGATTTAACCTCTCGGTGCCCTGGGAAACTAAGACTGCAAGTTACAGAACAGGTGTTCATCTGTACTGGTGGAATGTCTATCAATGAAATCACAGGTCCAATCCACACCAAAAATTCCTGCTCACTAAACTAGCCAGGAACTCTTCAGCTCCACAGGGGAAACATATGATCACTGCACTTGGTTATATAATGTTAACAGACATGTAATAAAGGTATCAGGAAGCCTCACCTACCAAGGCACTAAAGATGAAAGAAGAGGACAGGGACTGGGATATTTTATAATCTGCGTACCTACCTCTTTACAGTACTTAGTGACAGCCACACCCAGGGGGTGCTCACTGCTCGCTTCAGCAGTGCCAACCACAGCCAGGAGTTTCCTCAGAGGTAGGGAAACCATGTCGACCAGCAGCAGAACTCTCATGACTTTGGGGACACCATAGGTGATGGTTCCAGTTTTGTCAAACATCACCGTCTTGATCTGTCAGAAAAGACCAGCACTGGAATTTTTAACAAAGGGATAAACTGGGGAATTATTGTGGCAGAGTGGGGAGAGTGCTAACTTGGAATCAGGACCCCAGGATTAAGCCCTGGCTCTGCCTCTTGCAATCTGTGTGATCCTTCAGTACAAGCTCTTAATCTATAAAATGAGGGTGTTGGACTAGGGTCCCTTCCAATTAGTTCAAAATCTATGACCAACTGTATGTGATCCTAAGTTCCACATGTTGCCAGAATCAAAGGGTTACAAGGGGCATTAGAGGTCATGTCATCCATCCTCCTGTCTCCTGGTAGAACCAGCAATGCCTAAGTCATCTCAGACAAACAAGAGTCTATGCCATTAAAAAAGACCCACAAAGAAAAAGATTTTATACCTCTCTCTCTAAAATCAAATCTCATAACTAGAAATTAATTCCTACGTCTTCCCACCCAAGTCAGGATGAAGCACAGGCAAGGTTGCCTAGGATACAACATACAAGTAAAGCCTTGAGGGACACTCATGTCAACTTTTGTACATAAACATAATTCTGACACCAGAAGATTCTGTTACTTAAAAGCATATATTTATTTTGTGATAAGCCAAGTCATGTGTTTCTGAAGCTCAAAGGTCTAGAGGGTCACTAACACACAGGAGGCAGAGTGATTTTCAAACCTTAATTAGGGGCACACAATTGCCTCAATGCAGACTGCCAAGCATTTTGTGCTGCTGCTTAAATCTGTTAAAGTAGAAACAAAGATTGGTAATTAGCCTTCCTTTGTATGATAAGACAGGGGCTAAGGTTGCCTAATATTGGACTCAGGGGCCCAGAACTTCAAGGATGAGAATGAGGACAGAGATGGGGAGGTCTCAGGAAAGGAAGAGTTTAAATATTCAAGAGTATTTGCTGTTTTGTGATCCTGCCCAGATCACACTACCATGGGACTATCAACGGCGTTGCAGTGGTGGCTTCTGTCTCAGTTAAAGGCAATAGGCAGTCATTCTAAAGTCTGTTTCAGAATTTCAGAGGCCATCTTGCCCAAGCTGTACATGTACTTGAATGGAGCCACTCGGCTGTCTCAATGACATTATGACTCCATGATGGATGAGCTTCATCCTGACAAGACCTGAGGATAAACACCATTGTTTCTGGGGAGTGCAAACAGCTGCTTCCTCCTCAGAGAGTCCACTTCTTGTCCCTCAAGGAAGACCCTCCTAATTGCAAATCCAGTTTTCGTTTAACCCTTGGCGAGGCGCTATAGAGAGAGTGAGTGCACGTACCTTGTGCGCCATTTCGAGGGGCTTTCCTCCTTTGATGAGAATCCCATTTTGGGCAGCCACCCCTGTTCCAACCATTACTGCTGTTGGTGTAGCCAAGCCCAGAGAGCAAGGACAGGCAATACACAATACTGTGATGGATGTCTGGAATGCAAAACGAATGATCACTTCTGCCTGAGAGACGTGTTTGTTAGCACTCTGAAAAGTGAAGAGAGAAAGCAGTTTGAGATTTAGGCAAGAAGGCTGACAGAATCCTGAAATTGAGAAAATATTGAAGGAGCAGACCTCTAATCTTGTTACGAGCTGGGATTCAAGAAAATTGCATTCTAATTTTGTTCTTCTCTGACTGGGTAGTTTCAGGTAAATCATTTAATTGGTTCACAGCTCAGTTTTCCTATCTACAAAAACTGAATAACTTACTAATTTCCCTCAAAGAAATATTGTTAGGGAAGCCTTGTTAACAAAAGAATACTCTATGCCACAACTCAAAAAACAGGAAATGTATTTTAAAAAACCCAAAATGCATCTAGTGACAATTCATGATTTCATATACTCTTTTTCTGTTCTTTGTATCAGGAAGAGTTCATGTTCACTGATTTTTGTCACAGTTATAATAATAAAAAGTAAATTTTAATTTTAAAAATGATAGATATCCATCCATGAATGCTCTGTGGCAATATGAGTATCTTAACATGAATTAAAAGTCCCTGGACTAAGTTGGCTTGTTTTTTAGTGTTTCTAAAAAATTTCAGATTTATGATAATAGAGAAATGTTTCTTTTACTCAAGACCCAATTAAAAACACCTTTCCTGAATCAAAAATATTGCAACACAACTTCCTATCTCTGCCCCTATTTCATTAGATAAATATGAAATATGGGCTTCATTTATAAAAACTGACAGGGATAAGGACAGGACTTGTGACCGTATTATTAGTATAGGGAATTCCCAGATGAAGAAACTCTCCCCACCAATGCATGTTGATACCTTCTCTGCAACCTACAGTCTTAAGAGTTGCCTACAGCAGAGGAGTCAAACATACAGCCCATTGGCCACAACATTCCCAAGTGCAACCCTACCAGATTAAAAATTTAACAGGGAACTATTTAACAAAATTAATAAAAATACAATAAAATATAATGTTAAAATGTAGTTTTCTAAGTCGAGATACTATTTAGTGGCCACTACTTCTGAGTTTGACTCCACTGGTCTAGAACACTAGGAAATTAAGTGATCTGCCCAGTGTCACACAGTCAGTACTTGGCACAGGAAGGACTTGAATCCAGGTCTTCTAGACTTCAAAGCCAGCTCCCTAATCCACTGTGCCATACTGTCTCTGCTATGAAATATAACATTTTATGGTTCTCATACAAATAAAATTTTTATTCTTTAGTGTGCATTTAGATATTTCTGTTTCACTTTTCACACAAATAAATCCAGATTTTAACAACTGGAGAAATATTCATTGCTCACAGGGGGGCTGAGTTATTATAACAAAAATAACAATGCTACCTAAATTAATTTACTTATTCAGTGCCATGCCAATCAAACTACGAAAGAATTATTTTATAGAGCTAGAAAAAATGGTTACAAGAGTCACCTGAAACAACAAAGGTCAAGAATATCAAGGGAATCAATAAAAAAAATGTGAAGCTAGATCTCAAACTATAAATCAAAGTGGTAATTGTCAAAACACCTGGTACTGGCTAAGAAACAGAGTGGTGGATCAGAGAAATAAATCAGGCACTCAATATACAGTAGTGAACTACGCTAGTACTATAGTGTTCGATAAACTCAAAGATCCAAGCTCTGGGGGCAAGAACTCAACATTTGACAAAAATTACTGGGAAAACTGGAAAGTAATTTTGCAAAAGCTAGGCAAGGATCAACAGCTCACACTGTATATACCAAGATAAGGTCAAAATGGGTACATGATTTAGACATAAATGGTGAGATCAGTGACATCGTAAGTAAATTAGGGGAGCATAGAAAAATTTACCTATGGATAAGGGAAGAGTTCATGACCAAGCAAGAGATGGAGAGGATCGCAGAAAGTAAAATGGATAATTTTGATTAAATGAAATTTAAAAAGGATTTGCACAAACAAAACCACAGCCAAAATTAAAAGGGGGGGAGGATTTATAGCAAGTTAAGGCCTTGTTTCTCAAATATATAGAGAACTGAGCCAAACTTATAAAAATAACAGCCATTCTCATAAATGGTGAAAGGATGGTAGATAAAGTAGTAGATAGCATCATTAAAGCTATCAATAGTAATGAAAAAACCTTCTAAATCACTGCTGATTAAAGAAATGAAAATTAAAACAACTTTGAGGTACCGCCGCACACCTATCAGATCGGCTAACATAAAAACAGAATGATAAATGCTGGAGGGGACGTGGAAAAACAGGTACACTAATGTACTGTGGTGAAGTTGTGAACTAATCCAACCGTTCGGAGAACAATTTGAAATTATTCCCAAAGAGTTAAAAAACTATGCATAACTTCGACCCAACAATACCATTACTAGGTCTGTATCCCAAAGAGATCCAAAAAAAGAAGAAAGGACCTATTTATACAAAAATATTTATAGCAGCTCCTTTTGTGGTAGCAAAAAATTGGAAATGGAGGGGATTGCTCATCAATTGGGGAATGGTTGAATAAGCTGTGGTATACGATTGTGGTGGAATACTATTGTGCTATAAGAAATGACAAGCAGGATGGTTTCAGAAAAACCTTGGAAGACTTATATGAACTGATGCAGAATGAAGTGAGCAGAACCAGGAGAATGTTATACACACTAACAGCAATATTGTAAGGATGATCAACTGTGGAAGACTCAGTTACTCTGATCAAGACAATGAGCCAAGATAATTCCAAAGGACCCAGGATAAAAAATGCTCTCTCTCTCCAGAAAGAGACCTGATAATCTCTGAGCACAGAATGAACCATATTTTTTCCACTTTCTTTATTTTTTCTTGTTAATTTTTTTGTTTGAGTTTTTTGCTTTTTCTACCCCAACATGACTAATATAGAAATATGTTCTTCATGACTTCACATGTTTAACTGATATATTGTTTGCGTTTTCAATGGATGGGTGAAGGATGAGAGAAAGACATTTTAGAACTCAAAATTTTTTAAAATGAGGGTGAAAAATTAAATTAGATATTTGTTTCTGTAGGGTTTTTAAGTTTGTAATTTTAAAAATCAGGCAGAAGGCTCTAGAGAGTTCTTAAGCCACTCTAGCCATTAGTATCAAAATCCAATAGCCCATACCTCTTTGGTATAAATCCACATTCAAGCTACTAGGATGCAACAGCATCCTGGAAACAATTCTCATAGAGCAAAGTTATAGGAATATATAGCATCTCCTTCGTTAGCTTCTCCATGATTTTGCAGTTAAAAAAAAGTCTAAATACAAGATGAAGAAGCATGTAACATCAGAAATCCCATAAAATCACATAGTTGTCATGACTGAATTTTAACAAAAGGGTAAATTGAAGCAGCTCTCTCAGCAAGATAACATTTACTAGCAGGGGCATGATACCTGTCAATAAATGGGTCAGGTCAGTGGCTTGCCTTCATTAATACCAAAGGCCTCGAGCAAGAGGACAGTATCCCTTACACATGGTTTGAGGAGTACAGAACAAAGACCAAAACAGGGTAGATGACGTCATGGAATTAAGGGCAACAAGACTGGTTATAGAGCTGAGGCATAGGAACAACATGATTGGTTACAAGTTTGGTAACGAGGACTAGCAATGACCCCTCTTCTCTCATGAGACTAGGAAGTGCTCACTGTCTCAGTGCAGGCGAGAGGTAGCAGTCCAGACTTTTGGAAAGCAAACCAGACACACCTGAACAGAGTTTGGTGGCATAAAAATATCAGGCCCAAACCTCCTTGTTTTCTCACACATTCTCCAGTGTCAGTTAAATTCGTGAGGCAGGAGAGCCAGATGTTTAAACTTAACCCATTACAAGCCTATTAAACTCTAACCTAAGTTCAGAGACAAAGAGCCATGACTTAAGCACTAACAGGACAAAAGTCCATTAACTGTAAATAGGATAAATCTTAATCTTCTCATGGTCCAATTTTTTATCTTAGAACATTTTTTTTTACTGGTCCCTCTGGCCCCTAAAACCTCAGCTTTTGTAGGCAATCAAGTTAGCCAAGTCTAGGCATTAATATGAGTTTTTGTACCAAGAGCTAGGATATTTGAGTTTATCAAATGCTAGGCTACTGTTCATTTACTCCTGCATATTGTATACCTAATCTGTTCTACTGATTAACCTCTCTCTTTCTTAACTAGCACTAAAATTGCTTTGATGATTACTGGTTTGTAATATAGTTTGAGATCTGGCACTTTTAGGTCCCCTTCCTTCTCACTCCAGAGGAGTATTTGTAGTTTGCTTTTGTCACCAAAGGAAGGCAACTTGATGTCAGAAAAAGCTATATTAGAATACCTGTCTGTTCTAAGCTTAAGTATTATTTTCAAAGAAAGGCCATATGAAATAGTGGCTAGACAACTGGCCTAGTGGCCAAGAAAAACTGGGTTTAATTGCCTCCTATAACACGTATTGGCTTTGTGATCCTGGGAAAGTCACTAAACCTCTCACTGCTGTAGGGAACTTCTCTAAAACTATATGTCCGAAGGAGATGTTGACCAGCAGTAGTAGAGGGAGTTTTCCTAGACCACCGAAATCCCAGGTCTAGTGTCTATTCCTATTAATTTCAAAATAAGAAATGACATCTTAATTGTCAATAGATGTTCCATGAATCCCTCTGAGGGAGTCAGTGATGGGGAAATAACATAAAGTATAGCTTCCTAAACTCTAGGCTAACAAATGTTAGACTGTTCCAGGTAAGAGAAATCAAAATTCAAAACAAAAAAGCTAAAAACACTGCTTGTCACACTTTGCCCTTATCATATGGTGCTTTTTAATGTTAATTTTTAAAGTATATTTTTCTTATTTTCCCAAACAGAATAAGATCCTTGCATGAAGGGCTGGTGATTTACTTGTCTTTGCATTCCTGATAGCCCTGATTACAGTGCCTTGAATATAGTAGGTACTCAACAAAAGTGATCAATATACTCATGCAAGTAGGGTGGGAGTTCCTTCACATTTAAAACTAACCTCCTAGAGGCCCAACATTAAAATAAGAAGAAACTAATTTGTTTTGACAGTAATCACAATGGGCAACACATAGAAATGGTGGCCATGTTCAATCAGAAATATCCAGTATGCTGATCATCCTGCCTGTGTCTTGCATTTGTATGGCCAAAAAAAGAAAGAAGCAAATACAATGAATGCAATGGATAATAAAAGCCTGATGACTCTGGGCACTGAAAGAGAAGCATTTGTTGCAGTAAAATGTAGAAAAACAATACAATCAAGGCACTCAACTTACAGGAAAGTATTTCTGGACAACATCAAAATCGATAAAACCGATTACAATCCATGCCACCAATGTCACAGTTGACACAATGATGATGAATGGGACAAAATATCCGCTAAATCTGTCAGCCAGTTGCTGAATGGGTGCCTATGGAAGAAACAACAAGACACCAAAACCATTGGAACTCATAAATAAAAAGATAAATAATGCTATAAGCATGGATAAAGAAATTAATACACAATCATTTTCTTCCTTAATCATTTCATGGACCAGTCATACCTAAGAAAACAGAATGGGCTACTATGAAGATCTTAAAATAATTTCCAGAATGAGGATACGATGAAGCCATGTCCAGTGTTTGCCAGCTACTCTGGATATTTTCATTACCTTTGACATTTGAGCCTCTTCTACCAGTTTCACAATTTGTGCCAGTGTGGTATCAGACCCAACATGAGTGGCAGTAACTAGCACCGAGCCATGCGCATTGATTGAACCAGCAATCACTGTGCTCCCTGGTTTCTTAGTGACTGGCATGGCTTCTCCTAGAATGGGGAAAATGGAGAAATATTATGAGCTACATTTGCCATCATCATTTAAGTATCCTGGCAAATCTCCAGGAAGTGAAGTTCAATCAACACTAGCTAACCTGTGATGAGGGACTCATCGGCCATGGTGCTGCCTTCTAGGACTTTTCCATCTACTGGGAACTTTCCTCCAGGTACTACCTTGATCACGTCATTCCGCTGAACCAGCTCCATAGGAACTTGCTCCTCCCTGCAATAAATATTAATAAAGTAAAAAATTGGGAAAGTAAAAAGCCCAAGAAGGCAGGAGAGTGTGGCAAAACTTGTGCTGGCTTTGGAGTCAAGGACCTAAGTTCAAATCCCAGCTCTGATGGTTTTCTTGTGACCTTAGATAAGTCTCTTCACTCTTCTGGACCTATAGCTCCTTATATTTAAGAAAAAGAAGTTGAATTGGATGATCTCTAAGGTTCCTTCTAGCTCTAGATTCTACGAACCATATTCATTTATATTTTCTCATCATTGGGACCACATTCCATGTAAAGAGAATGTTCTTTTTTTGAATGCTTGAACATTTTTAAAAATTAAGTTAATTTTTATCTCACATAAAAGAGGCAAGAAAAAGCTTTTACAGTGGAGGAGAAGAGGAGGGAGGTGAGAGGGAATGAGTGAACCTTACTCCCATCAGATTTAGCTGAAGGAGGGATTAACATACACACTCAATTGGATATGGAAATCTATCTCACCCTACAGGAAAGTAGGGGGGAAAGGGATGGGGGGGGTGGGGTTGATGGATAAGAGGGCAAATGGGGGAGGGGTAATCAGAAGCAAACATTTTTGAGGCGGGACAGGGTCAAAGGAAAGAATACAATAAATGGGGGCCAAGACAGAATGGAGGAAAATATAGCTAATTTTTCACAACATGACTATTATGTATGTGTTTTGCATGACAACACATGTATAACCTACATCAAATTGCTTGCCTTCTCAATGAGGGTGGTTGGGGAGGGAGGAAAGGAGAGAATATGGAACTCAAAGTTTTAAAAAAGAATGTTAAAGAATGTTAAAAGAATGTTAAAAAAGAATGTTAAAAATTGTTTTTACATGCAACTGGGAAATAAGATATACAGGCAATGGGGTATAGAAATCTATCTTGCCCTACAAGAAAACAGAAGGGAAGGGGATAAGAGAAGGGGGGGGTGGTAATAGAAGGGAGGGCAGATTGGGGGAAGGGGTAATCAGAATGCACACTTTCTTGGAATTGGGGGAGGGGAGAATTAGGGAGAAAATTTGGAACTCAAAATCTTATGGAAGTAAATGTTGAAAACTAAAAATAAATTATTTTTTTCTAAAAATTAAGTTAGTTTTATTTTAAACAAATATGTCCCTTTTCTCCCTCCCACTTCCCTTCATTCCCCCTTAAGGAAGCATGAAAAACAAAGTCCTCATTACAAACACGAATGGTCAAGCAAAACAAATTCCTGAGTTGGCCGTCTGAAAATATCTCAATCAGTTCTCGGAGCCGATCACCTCCCTATCAAGAGATGGGTGGCCTTATTCCACTGTGAGTCCTCTGAAATTATGGTTGGTCATTGTGTTGGTCCAAGTACCTAAGGTTTTCAAAGTTGATTGCCTTTGTAATATTTTTGTATAAATTGTTCTACTATTCTTATCTCACTCTGAATCAGTTCATACAAGTCTTCCCAGGTTTCTCTGCAGCTGTCCCTTTCATCATTTCCTACAGCACATACATAGATCATGACTTGTTCAGTCATTCTCCAGTCGATGCACATCCCCTCAGTTTCAAATTCTTCACCACCATAAAAAAAAAGGTGCTGCAAATACTTCTGTGCCCATGGGATCTTTTCCCCCTTTCTTTGATCTCCTAGGGTATAGATCTAGAAGCAGGACCACTAGGTCAAAGACTATGTATACACAATTTAATAGCTTTTGGGGCATAGTTCCAAAAGGCTTTAACAGCCCATAGATCCATCGACAATGCATTAGTGTACTTGCTTTCCCACATCCCCTCTGGCACTTCCTTTTGAGTCAACTGTGCCAATCTGATGCGTGTGTGAAGAGGTACTTTACTTTGTATTTCTCTGATTATTAGTGATTTCAAGTATTGTTATACTGCTATTGATAGTTTGGATTCCATCATCTGTAAACTGCCTTTTTATATCCTTTGATCAATTGGAGAATGGCTCTTATTCTTATAAATTTGAATCATTTCCCTATATATCTTAAAATTGAGACCTTTATCAGAGAAACTTGCTGCAAAGATTTTTCTCATTTATCTACTCCTCTAAAGTTGGGCTCTGCTCACCTAAGAGTGGGGAGGTACTGTCCCAAGCTTCAGGCTTTTTCATGTTGATGTTTTCAGAACTAGTTTGAGGGGGTCTACAGGTTTTTTGTGTGATCCTGGGAGAAGTAGGATCACTGCTTTCCTGGTCTGTGCTCTGGTCTTTACCCAGAAAGGACCCCTGGTCCCCACATTTCTCTTCACCTTGGAACTGAGACCAGGGCCCCTACTCCCTTGTGACTGACCAGAAATGCTCCTCTCCACCCTGGAACTGTTACGCAGAGTTGCTTCTGGGTTGCTAATCAGTGTCAGCAAAGGGTTCCCTTCAATCTCCTTCTGACTAGTTGTTGGGCTTCCTAAGCTGCTACTGCTACCATTGCAGTCACCTCCAAGGCCCATGGCTGGTGCTATAGCACTGTGCTCCAAGCCAGTGCTCACTCTGGTGTCATAGATCTCCCCTGCATACCTTCTAAGTTTTCTTAGGCTGAAAAAATGTCTCATCCTGACCTTTTGTTGGCTCTATTACTCCAAAATTTGATTTGAGGCATTACTTTAAAGTTGTTCAGAGGGGAATATTGAGAGCGTTCAAGTGGGTTGTTGCCTCTAATTCACCATCTTGGTTCTACGCCATAAAGAATTTTAACAGTTCCATGACGCTTAATTTTTTTTTCTATGATAATGGCTCTAATCCATCTTTGAGAGGCAGCATAGTGTAAGAGATAAGGTACTGAACTTGGAGTAAGACTTAGGTTAAAATTCGACCTCTGACACCGGATCTGAGCCTCAACTACCTCATCTGTAATGGACAATAATTGCCTTGAGAAGTTGCCACAAGGGCCAAGTGAAAGCAGGCGTGTAAAGCACTTCGTATTATACAAAGGTCAGTCCTTCGTGTTTCCAGACCTACTGCATACTGAGCATGACCCACTCTATTTCCTCACCCAAGCAGGCTCTTCAAAATCTCCCAGTATCATACTGACCCTACCCTTTTTCTAAGTCTTTGCACATTCTATGCCTGGCATGGTCTTTCCCTACACCTTTGCCTATTGAAGTCTTTCTCTTCCTTCAAGGTCTAGCTCAAATACCTGATCCTTCATGAGATTTTCCTTGATCTCCCTAGCTACAAGTGACCTCTGTTTTTTAATCTCTCCTTCCTCCCTATTAGAATCTCAGATGATCAATTATCAGGGAATCCTGTGGTTTAGATTCCTGATTCGGGTAGAAGTTCAATCAGAAAATCTCTAGGGACTCTTTCAATTCTGCAATCCTATAATTATGACCTAATTGGTTTTTCTTCCAGGTCTGAATCTTAATTTAGAGACAAAAGCCCTTCCTGGGTATACTGATGACTCCAATACTTCTACTGTACTGGAGGTAAGTAGCTCCTTTTAGCCTTATTTGCATAGCTAAGAGCTAGGAAGAAAAACCTATCTTCCTAATTAATCAAAGGACAGGTGTTAAGTTTTCTTTTTCCAACATCCCTTCTAGCCTAAGAGTTTCTGCTAATAGTTTACCATCACAACTCTCTTGCTTTTGTCCAACCACCCTAGGAAACGGTTTGGAATAGGACCAAAGGGTTATAAAACTGTGCATACCTTTGACATAGCAATACCACTACTAGGTCTGTATCCCAAAGACATCCAAAAGATGGGAAAAGGACCCATTTGAACAAAGATATTTGTAGCAGCTCTTTTTGTGGTAGCAAAGAATTGGAAACTAAAGAAATGCCCATCAACTGTGGAATGGCTGAATAAGCTGTGGTATATGATTGTGATGGAATACAATCGTACTAAAAGAAATGACAAGCAGGATACTCTCAGAAAAACATGGAAAGACTTATATGAATTGATGCAAAATGAAGTGAGCAGAACCAGGAGTTCATTATATATGGTGAAAGCAATACTGGATGATCAGCAATGAAAGACTTGGCTACTCTGACCAACACAATGATCCAAGACAATTCCAAAGGACTCATGATGAAAAAATACTACCCACTTCCAGAGAGAGAACTGATGAAATCTGAGTGCAAACTGAAGTATAATTTTCTCACTTTATTTTTCTTGATTTTTTTCAGTTAATACGGAAATATGTTTTGCATGATTTCACATGCATAATTGTTATCATATTGGCTCGCCTCCTCAGTAGGTTGGGGAGGGGTGCAAGGGAAGAGAATTTGGAACTATTTATTTTTAAAAGAATGTTAAAAAATGATAAAGTAAAAATAAAAGAGAAGAGGGAACACAAACAGAGGTAGGTCCATTGGCAAATTTTCTCTTCACTTCAAGTACCCTTCAACAACAGAAAATATTTAGGTCAATTAAATGTGTCTAATATTAGCAAACATGCAACCTATTTGGCCTTTCAATTTTCAGAGTTTTTGAAGCTAGATTTGAAAGAAGATTGGTGAGCATTAATTTATTTAATAACAGCAATAGCTGAAAAGTATGTGACAATAAATGGTGACATCATAGCAGGAAAAAAACCCCAAACCAACTATTCTGCTTTCTACTCCTGGTTCTTCACCTTGGAGAAGCCAAAAAGAGAGCAAAAGTATACTTCTGTGCCACAGCCTTTTTTTTTTTTTTTTACTTAGGACAAAGTATCTTGATTTAGAGGCACTCATAACTCATTCCAGCCATCTTGTCCCCTCTCTGATCGATACTTTAGCTAGGGTCTAGTATGAACTGAAATTTGAATTACATCCATTCCCTTAGTGACCTGTGCTTTTATACATTATAGCATGTTTTCTGACAGGAAGTGTGGAGTTACTCAAACCTTAGATTTATAAAGAAAAATTGTTTTCTAAAAGGTTACCAGTTCTTCAAGAAGAAACCCTTTTTAATCACCATCTTTTAAAAAGATGCTACATCCTGTTTATAACAGAGATATGGAAGAGTTTGGTTTTTTTTTTAATCACATTGATTCTGGACAAATGTATGCTAGACATTTCTAAGTACCAATGTATAATAGTGACTCAGTCAAAACCCTTTTTATTCTCACCTAACAGTAGCAAAGTGCATAAGCATATGAAGGGGGAAAACAGACTTAGCTCTGTACAAGCTCTGAGGAAGAAGAATAAGCTCATTTTATGTTGTTTTATGTGGCATTCTGAACCTGTTACAATGATTATTCCTAAAGGAGGCAGGAGGAGGGTGGAATCAAATGCCTCAAAGTCTTATTTCTGTTTCCATTATCTTCTAACATTCTAGCACTTATAATGTGTCAGACACTAGAGATACAAAGAGGTTCCGGCAGTCATGGACAAAAGCAGGTACAATTATAGGTAATAGGTATTTATTTAT
The DNA here is from genome assembly GCF_011100635.1 of Trichosurus vulpecula. NCBI lineage: Eukaryota > Metazoa > Chordata > Mammalia > Diprotodontia > Phalangeridae > Trichosurus > Trichosurus vulpecula. The sequence continues at coordinate 95,903,106 of NC_050574.1, read as the reverse complement.
TACATGTTTGCTGCGCTCAATTGTGCTTTACAGTCTAAAGCCTATTTCACAAATATTTATTGAATGCCTACTCTACACAAAGCTATTTGATCAGATACCACAAAGGTAGAACTTGATCCAGAATAAACAGAACAGGAAAAGAGTGTGCTAGACTGCCTGAGCTCTTCGAATGTCCCCGCATTAGTCAATGAAGTCAAAAGGAAGCAATATCACATAATGCAGAGAACACTGAATTTAGAGTTAGAGGTCCTAGATTCCAGTCCTAGCTCTGCTACCCACCATTTCCATAACGTCAGGCAAGTTTATTCACTTCTCTGGCCTTCAAGGTTTTCTTATCTCTACAATGAGAGCCTTAGACTAGAAGATCAAAGATGGACCCCACTGGCTCCAAATCCTGTAATTTCTCTACTCACAAACTGATAAGAATCCAAAAAGGATCAAATGATGGGCCAAAGTTACTAAGATGACATTGACTAGCAAAAAGGCAAAGCCCACTAGAGTCACATCCCAATGTTTCATCATCGTGTAAAAGTGTTCATAGATGTTCTCAAAGGCCCTAACAGCAGAGCACAAGTTCTAGCTACCAAGCTAAAAAGATTCCAAGCATGGGTCTGGTGATGGAGCACACACTTGTTATCTGAGAACCAGCCTAGATAAGTTTGGAGAAGCTCGTCACCTAACTGGCCACAGACTGATGATTTTTATTTTTAAACATGGCAACCCTCAGAGTTAACCATCCACTCACATAGGGTTTACAGTCCGGGCATGAGGGGAGGGAGTGCTCATGTTTACAAAATTACAGATCCTTGAAGCACAGAAAAAAAAAAATAAGACTGTAGTTTGGTTTTAAGAAATCATCTACACAAGCACAGGGTGGGGGAGGGACAGCTAGACCGCAGTAAATGTGCCAAAGATCTAGGAATTTTAGTGCTCTAGAAACTCGATGTGAGGGAACTGAATGACGTGCAAGCTTATGTTGCATTACTAGAAAAACATCGTGCAGAATGCGGAAGATGACAGTTGTATTGTGGTCGGACCACTTCTACAGCTGTATTTTAGTTCTTAGTACCACCATCATCATGGAATAAAAGCCTTTTTCTTTGGTTTAGCATGAAAAGTTAGTGCCTGGCAGATAAAAGGCACTGAATGAATGCTTGCAGAGGGATTTTTTTTTAAATCACTAGCCTAACTGGGAAGCACCATTTCTTTTAAGCAGTGACTCCCCCACCCCTTAGAGAACCAAGGTGTCTTGTAAACATCAGCAAACAATAAGTGGCATTATTATCATCCTCATTTTATCAATGAAGAAACCGAGGCAGACAGAAGTTAAGTGGCCTCTCCTCCATTCACTGCTAACACTCCCATGGCACTTTTTGGGGACTATATACTTCCTTGTGTTGCCAATTATCTTCTCAAAGCTAGGTCCTGATTAGGGTGAATAATGAATCCCCAGAAGTTGTCTCACAAATTCTAAGTCAAAGTATTTAAATTATTATTACACAAAATATGTTAACTAGGGCCTAGGTTTACTACTTACTGTCCAAGTGCCCTTGGAAAATACAATCTCTAAGATTCAAAGTTTTCTATCTATAAAACGATTAGGGTAGAATAGATAATTATCAAATGATCAACAGCCATTCATCAAGGGCCTACTGTGTGCAATGCTCAGTGCTATGTGCCAGGAGTACAAAGACAACAGTAAAACAGTCCCTGCCTTTGAGGAGTTTACATTTTTGAGGGGCAGATGTACACATGCAGGGTGTCCCAAAAGTCCTAGTGCAGGTTTAAACTTTAGTAACTTCAGAAGTATAAAGTCTATAAACTTACAAAACATACCAACGGAAAGATTATTTATACTTTACACTTCCTTGGTTTTGTGAAGTTTATGTAATAAGTGACTTATTTTAATTTTAACAAGCCAGGGCACCCTGTCACTACACATTGTGTGACAGGTTCTGGATGACCTTTCTCAGACCAGTGGATCTGTAGAGGGGGTCCTCTAGTTCAGCCACCTGGGTCATCTCAACTGTCTGCTAAGCATCAAAACCTGACTCTTTGGATGGCCTTTAGGCCTGGATCACACATGCAATCCTTTCAGGCACCGATCAGCAGCTTATGAAAGGTTCTTCAAAGTTTGAAGCCACTGGAGAGTTGTATAGCACAAGAGGGTGGTGATGGTGGTAGTTAAGAAACACATCAAAAGAATGGCTGAAAATGCATAAAACAGAACATAGAGGATTACAAAGAAAACCGATTATAATGAAATAACAGGTATCAAAATATTTCTAAAAATAAGTTCACAGGTCCCAGGTTAAGAACCCCTTGATTAGAGTGATGAGAAAAGGAGACCAAACAGAAAGCCACAGCCAGAGTCCAGCTGATATCCCTGGGGGCAAGCGCCATGCCTAAGTAAGATTTCTTTTTTTTTTTTTTTGCTTTTCTTACATGACAAAGTGCACACAAGGTAATGATAATTCACATTTATATGATGCTTTAAGGTTTATAAAGCACTTTGCTTATAACCCTCCAAGTATTGGTTCAGGGAAATGAAAGCACCCAGCCTAAGACTCAGTTAGTAGTAGAACCAGGACTCAAAGGTGGGTCTTCTGACTTCATATCCAGTGCCATTCCCACAACATCAATGAACACTTTATGAATGACAGATATAAACCCCAGCCTGGGAAAGAGAGTCTCTGGTGAAGAATAGTCACCTGAGGATTAGGTTGTCCTCGCCCAATGTCACAACGGTAGCTTCTGTGGCTTGAAGAGACATTAGTTTCGCAAGGGCTTCAGATGTTTTGCTCTAAGAGATAAAGAGAAGAGATGCCAGAGAAATTTTTAAAAGGCATGGCCCCATCTAGACTCTCACACAAAATCCTGGGGTTAGGAGTAATGGGGTGGTAACAACTTTGTTTTACCTAAAGAAAAGTACTGTCATTTAATAGTCTTGTTGATAGATTCAAACATTCTTTCTACTTGAATAATATACTGCTGCTCCTCCCTCATGCCCACGATGTCACTGCATGAGCTTGATGGCTGTGCCATCATAAGCAGAAATAATTCAGTACAAAAGTTATAGCAGTGAATTCATACATTTTTAAAAATTCTTAACCATTCGCTTCCTATTTTATTTTAAGCTCAATCTAATTTCTTTCAGGGTGAAGTCCCACCAACTTGCATTAGCGATTTAACGTGTGTGTGTGTGTGTGTGTGTGTGTGTGTGTAGTACGTGCAAAATGAGCATGTCCCTTTATCATGGGAATTTACCTGAAGTTTAATATTTCAAAACTAAAGTACGAGTTATCTGAATACAGGTCAAGCAATGTCAGGATCTGCAAACAACCTATCTTTCTTATGCTTCTTACCTTTGCCACATGTTCCAACCACCTCCCCAGTGCAATGAACACAAAAAGCATGGGAGGTGTATCAAAGAAGGTGACAGGACTCTTCTCTGCCTTCTCGGCAATGGCTACCACCAAGATCACAAAAGAGTAGGCATAAGCGATGCTTGTCGCCAATACAATGAGCACATCCATGTTGGCAGTCTTGTGTTTCAATGATTTGTAGGCCTGGACGTAGAAATACCACCCACCTAGGAACTGTAGAGAGGAGTAGGTAAGACTGTAGATTACCGTTGATAAGCAAGTCAAACAATCTTAGCACACAGATCTAGTTCTCTCCCCATACCCCCATCCAGTCCCCCAGCCCACTCCTTTGCCCTGAGGACATATGTCCTTGGCTTTCACACAACTGCTTGTTTCCATTTTAACAGATGATTTTTTAAAAAGTAAATTCTAAAACTGAAGGCTGAACTGTGCATTGAGGAGTTGTAAAGAATGGCCTTTCAAATTCAGGGATGGATGGATTCAGATTCAGATTCAAATTCAATTACTTACTTATAATGCACTACTGAAGATGAACAATTTAAATATGGACCCTGCCCTCACAGAACTTACAGTGTGGTTGAGGAGAAGACATATATATGATCAATGACATGTGATTAAAAGCAGTTCCCTGATTAAAGACGGGGACAGCAAGGGAGAGGAATAGACCTCAGGATTATTCAAAGGTCATGTTCATCTCTAAGACTCCAGGACTACACCAAGAGGCTTTAAAGCCCTTAAAAGTAACTGCTTCCCCAAAAATGTGTGCATCAAGTGCCCACTTCCCACCCCAAGAAGATACTCTTAGTTTTCTAACATAAAGCCAAGTACATAACATTTTAAATTCCTTAAAGAATATGGGTGTTAGGAGACTCCTCTTGTAAGCTTGTGCATATGTTCTTTCTAAGTCATGGGTTTCTTGTACGTAAAATCTGGTCATTGGATTAAAGGACCCCAAGGTCCTTTTTAGCCCTGAAATTCTACAGTGTTCCTTTACCTAATAACTCTAAGTTATTTAGCTCTCACTAAGTGGCTACTGTTCTAATCCAACCCCCTTACTTTTCATCTGAGAAACCTGAGACCTAGAGAGATTAAGTAATTTGTCTAGTGCTAGTAAATATCAGAACTGTGATTCAAGCAAATATCTCCCAGCTCCAGGTCCAACCCTGTTTCCACTCCAGGATGAAGAGGAAAGCCTTGTACGTGTACAGATAGCAAGTAAGATGCTCCTGCCAAAGCACAGAACACATCACTTCCAGGCCACACAGTCATGGAGGGAACTACTGTTCATCCCAGGAGAGAAGAGAACATGGGCTACTAAGAGACTCAGGAGGGCAGCTCCTCTTTAGTCCTTCACATTAGTGATCAAGGCCCACGCTGGTCAGTGACACTACAGATAGCATTCATCATCTCAGCCTGTGAGCTGCAGGGCCATGGAACAAGCAATAAAGTGGCCCCCTGTGTGATTCCAAACATGGGACCTCATTTGGTCTGGGTCCAGAGCTCACAAACTCACCCAAGCAAGCAGCAGAGCAAGACAGGCCTTGCTTTTCCTTGTTATACACACCTGGACAAAAGTGCACAGGACAAAGAAGATGAGATTTAAGATGGATAATCCAGGGATAAGGTTGTACTCCAATACCATGGACTCATGAGGCTGACTGCTAGGTATTAACATGTAAATCATCAAGCACAAGACGGGAATGCCAAACACCAGACTGCACAGGAAAGACTTCTTCCATCTAGAAAGGAAAGGGCAGTAACCACATCATGTGAGAGACACAATTCCCACTTGGATTGGTGTCTGTTCTCCTGCTGGTGGGGTTTGAAACACATCTGTATCACCTGTGTCAAGGGCTTTGGCCAGAAGGGAAAAGGCAATGGCTCTTCCTCCCAGACATCAGCCCACTGAGGCTATATTTGGCATTTTAAGTTTTCCAAAGAGTGGGGGCAGCTAGGTGGTACAGTGAGTAGAGGACCAGCCCAGCAGTCAGGAGGACCTGAGTTCAAATCCAGCCTCAGACACTTGACATACTTACTAGCTATGTGACCTTGGGCAAGTCACTTAACCCACATTGCCCTGCCTTCCCACCTTCCAAAAAAAAAAAAGAAGTTTTCCAAAGAGTTAGAAGGGCCTTCAAGGACCATCAGATCCAGCATCCTGCCTAAAGGCAGGTAAGGTATCATTATGTCCATTTTACAGATGAGGTCATTGAGGTCCAGAAGGGCAAAGTGTTTGCTCACGAAATAAGTGGTAGAGGAGGGATTAGAACCCAGGTCTCTTACCAATGAAGGCAGCATTCTTTCCACTATACCATGAATCCTCTCCTCAGGCCTTGATCTTGACTCTCATTTAAATAAAGTACCCATTCTTAATTTGCAAAGTGTTCTAGGTCTAAGATCTCTCCCAAATTAAGGTCAGGGGTGTTACAACTAAGAGACACAAAGCCACGTTAATCCAAGACTGCATGAAACACTGGACCCTAGCAACAATGGTTACATAGACGAGCTTGCACCAGGATAAGCCAAAGAATCTGGGTTATCCAAGAGCGTCGGGTTATTTTTAAACTGTTCTACCTACTGTTTGATTTCCATCTTGTGATCCAAATGATGAGCATTGGGGTTCCTCTGAGCCAAGGAAGCATGGAAGCCAATTTCCTGGTTTTTAAAAAAAGAAAAAAAAAAGTGGAGAAAACTTGGTAAATGAATGAACGCATTGGAAAAAGCATTTCATAAACAATGCGACGAGTTCATGAGACACTCTCACTTTTTTGCTCCATTAGTGGTGGCCCATAAACTCTCATTTCTCCTCACACATAAGAATGTACAAATTCTACCTGCCTCCTCTACACACACACACACACCCCAAAGAATCCCAACCTGGGCCCAGCCTGCATGATGCTTTATAGAATGTCTTCCGTCCACAAGAACAGTGATGCTTTCCTTTTATGAATTCAAAGATAGTATACATAGAAAAGCCCTTGTCCAAGGATTCCAGTATTCAGAGGGCTTCTGAGCTGAAAGAGCCCTTGAGATAGAGTCCAACTCCTGTACTCTGCAGAAATGAGATATAAAGGGACTTGGGACTTGTCCAAAGTCACACAGATAATTTACTCCCCACCCCATTACTGCTAATAAATAACACAATCATGTAGGTTTACAATGCACTTTCCTCACAACACTGTGAGATACTGAAAACATCACAATCCCTGTTTTTCAGGTTATAAAACACGGTCAGAAGGGTTTAAAACTTGCTCAAAGTCATACATCTAGTAAGAGTTAGAGCAGAAGTTCTCAAAGTATTGTTTAGGGGCCCCTATAGGTCCCCGAGATCCTTCCATGGGGTCCTCAAGGTCAAAATTTTTTTATAATAAAACATTTTAATTTATAATACAGTAAACATAGACAGTTTCCATTTAAAGAAGCTGTTTGGGAGGGTCCTCAACAATTTTCAAGAGTGTAAAGGGATCCTGAGATCAAAAAGTTTGAGAAATGCTGTTTGGAAGCTACGAATCCAGATGTCCTGATGTTAAGCACATGGATGTTTCCACTAAATCACATGATGATTTACAAGGTCATTCAACAGTTAGGATTTCATTTGTGGCTCATCAATGACCACCTCTCAATCTTCCACATAGACACACATGCGCACCCTTCTCCTTTCCCACTCCCCAACACCACAATGACTTTTGATTCTCTCTTTACAATGCCCACGGGAAAAAGCTGCTAGGAAATGAGACAGCTGATCCCATGAGGACAGAGACCCTGGAACTTTCATCACAGGTCTTGAACAATAAAAATCAAATAGAGCTGGAGAAGATGGTGTGAGAGAGATGAGGACATCTGAGAATCTTGGCAAACAGGGCTATGTATGACTAATTCCAGCACTACGGTACTAGGGAAAAGACATACAAGCTGAAACAGAAGGCTCAAGGCAAGGAGCAGGTGAGATTTCTCAGAACAACAAAGAAGATGCAACCCCAGGCTCTGATGGGGGTAAGGCCAAATGAAGGTGGTAACAGAGCACATAAAATACACTGAGAGGCCTGAAAAAGCTGTGCCCAATCACTGCCTTCTAGAGATTCTTCCTAGCCTTGCAAATTTGACCTCTGATCCTTTACATCACTCTTTTATTCCAAATTATTGGCATCCTTCAAGATTTATCGAATACTAACAGTATGTCAGGGCCATTCAGTATGGGATGTTTGTTTTTTAAACAATGGAAAAGTCACTCTTATTAAAGAAAGTTAAGAATGCACATTGCTAATCTTGCATGAAGATGCTGCATTTCATAAGAGATTCTGAGGAGACTGTGGTTACCACTAAGCTGCAACTGTATGCTGTTCTCTAAAGGTTGAATTGTAAGTTAATCCTGTTTGGTTTCTGTGTTGATTTTTTAAAAACCATGCAAGTCATCACTAACGGTCTCTAATATATATCAGGGGGGAGTCTTGGTCAAACGAGATGAATGCAGATTGTAGCTCCTTGAGGGCTGACTACATCTTTTCCATCTTGATGTCTTCTCTAATACAGTTCAGGGCACAGAGCAAACAATGAAATACACATCTGATGAAAAAATGAAAGAGTTAAAATACTAAGGCAGCAGGAATCATTAGGTTCATGGGCCAGATATCTCAGCTCCAAAGACGTTTCAAATGTTCTTCCAAGATGAACACAAAGATATAAAAGTATTTTACTCCAATCTATCGTCTTACTATTTCAGATTACCTAAGATTATCTCTATGAGCGTACTTTAAAATAACTTACCTCAATAATTTTTATAATATCCCGAGGACCCAAGATTTCAGGATCAAACTTGATGTGAGCCTTGCTAGTGGCAAGGGCCACAGAGGCATAGAGAATGCCCTTGGTTCTGGTCAACCTGGATTCAATGTTGTGAACGCATGAAGCACAGGTCATCCCTGTGACCTACAAAGCAGAAGGACAAAACAGATATTTATAGAGAACTTGTGGGATCTAGACTACGGCTCTCCAACCTCTGTCACAAGTACCTACCACCACATTCCCTCTGATCAACTCCTAAGTGGCCAGTAATCTATCCAGTACATTATAAGACCACCAGGCCACAGATCTTGAGGCGGAAGATATATGGGAGGTTATCTAGTCCAACCCCTTCATTTTGCAAATGAAGAAACTGAGGTCCAGGGCCAGTAAGTCACTCTTTCAAGGTCACATTGGTAGTAAGCATTAGAAACAGGATTTCAATTCATGTTCTCTGACTATGGAGTCAGCAACCTTTCCCCATGATACCCTCACTCATTTGGGGAGTTAACTCTCCATATCAGCACGATCCACCCCCACCCCCCGCCCCTGCAAGCTTCTTCAAGTACATAAATAAAAAGTAGTTCTTCTCCCCCAAAAAGGTTGTGAATCCCTTGTCTAGGCAACATAACTGAGCAATAAATGGAGAGGCAGGACAACTTGAACTCAAACTTCCAGCTCGGGGAGTTACTTGCTGCATGGTTTGTAGGAGGCATCTTTTCTCTTTATTTCTGTTTTCTCACTGGCACCATGGGTACAATGCCTGCTCTTCATCTATCTCAATGAGATTTCGTGAGGAGATATAGCCTTTACGAAACAATGTGAGCTCCTTAAAACTTAGACTCTGTCCCTGCTAAGGAAGAGACAAGGGCATCTGTTAAGGTCTCCTTCGGTTCCATAACTGCAGGAAAGGAGGAAATCATTGCTGTAGAATGCATACAATGGATCAGACATTGAGCACAAATGGTCAGCATTGTCCTTCATTAACAGCTTAATTATCATACGTGATAGCTCACATTTATATGCGGCTTGAGAGCTACAAAGAGCCATCACATACATCTTCCATAAGATCGCACTTGCACAAAATCCCTGTGAATCTTATTTAAGGGGATCAGATTGGGCAGAGGAGCTAAACACTGGATAACACAGAATCACAGAATTTGAGAGGTGGAAGGGACCTCAGGAGCCATCTGGTCCAATACACATTGAAATTATTAATATAATTTGAGATATTACAACATAATATAATATAATGGGGCAGCTACTTGGTGCAGTGGATAGAGGGCCAGTCCTGGAGTCGGAAAGACCTGAGTTCAAATCTAGCCTCAGACACTTACTAGCTGTGTGACCCTGAGTAAGTCACTCAACCCAATTTGCCTCAGTTTCCTCATCTGTTAAATGAGCTACAGAAGGAAATGACAAACCACTCCAGTATCTCTGTCAAAAAAAAAGCCCAAAAGGGGACACAGAGTCAGACACCAATGAAAATGACTAAACACCAAAAAATTATAATACATAATTATATAATTATGTATATATGTGTGTGTACACACACACACACACACACACACACACACAGATTTATATATGTAGACGTACGCAAACACACACACACATACTTCCCATGCACTGATTTAATCCAGAAGTATCTACTCTGGGGAGTACCAAGTCGTGACTGTGACTGTCACACACACACACACACACACACACACATTTGATAAAGTATGACCCAAAAATATGGGCTACACAACAAAAATAAGATCTCTTTGAAAGGAAAAATGTGTGTGTATCTGTGTGTGTGTATGTGGGTAGCTAAACATTTAAAAACAATGCCCAGTATAGCCCAGACTCAGGTTAATATAAGCCAGACTGGGGAGGACAGTGTGGCCTATATTTGGCCTAGTGCAGTATCCCCATTTATAGTTAAGGAACCTGAGCACCACAGGTGTTAATCATCTGTTCAAGGTCATACTGATGGAGAAGAGACTCTAACCCAAGCCTTCTAAGTCCACATTGCTTCTCCAAACGCTGAGATCCACAAGAAAATCCTGTGTAGCTGTTATAGTGACCAGTAGTGAAAATAATACACAGCAATGATCATAAAGGCAAATTAGCTAAAAAAAATACTATATCAAGGCACCATAATTCTTATAATGTTGAAAAAAGTTCTTAAATAAAATTACTCATTTATTTTTAGATTGGGGGTGTAGCAAACTGGTTGGTTTAGTATTTGCCTCCTTTGCAGAATGTGGTATTAGGGGAAAAGGAAAATTCTTCCAGTGTCCATCACTAGGTTGACAGCAGCAATCAGGTGACTGCTTGGCCCTAAGTCCCCCAGCACAGAAAGGAAGGCCCTATTCTGTAACACCCAGTTCGTTCCTTCATAAAGAATGTCACTTATAAGAAATTCAAAGTGCCACCTGTGTCTTTAAATATTTGCTTATTGCTAATGGCAGCGGTCAGACATGGCAAGCAAACGAAACTCTTTTAGCTCTGCCACACAGCATTGCTCAATCTCTTTCTTTCAGGCCGGCTGCTCGACACAACAGCCCCCTTACAGATGGGCGGCATGGGGGAGCGGACTGGGGCCCGACTTGGAGTCAGGAGCCCTGGTTTGTAACCCTCCGGTCTAATATCTGCTAGCTAAGTAAACATGCGCATTCCCGCAACCACTCAGAGTCTGTTTCTTACATGTCAAGTGAGTATAGTTACAATAGCCAGCATTTATAGAGTGCTTTAAGGTTTGAAAAGAGCTTTATCAATATTATCCCATCTGATTCTCACACCAACCCTGGGAGGTAGGTGCTGTTATACTCCCCATTTTACAGAAGAAGAAACTGAAGCAGACAGAGGTTAAGTGATTTGCCCAGAATCGCACAGTTAGTAAGTAGCTAAGGTTGGGTTTGAACTCAGGTCTTCTTTTCTTGACTCCAAGTCTAGCACCCTAACCACCAGGCCACCTCTACAAATAATACTTGTTCTAGCTACCTCACAGGGTTGTCATTAAGGAAAATACTTTGCCCATTTAAAATGTCATACAGGGATTCCCTGAAGTGCAGTAAGTGAGTAAGTGCACCAAGACTTCTGGGACACCCTGTATAAATGTTTCTATGTTGTCCTCCTCCCTCATAGACAGGGTGACTGGTTATAGTAAATAAGAAGGCTCCACTCACTCTCCCCAATCCCGTGGTACAGCTTCTCATTTTTTTCTGAGCAGCAGATATGGTGACTGCTTATCTTTGGTTTGGTATGTATGACCCTTGTCCCATCCACACAAGGACACAGAGAAGAGAGTTTACATATGCTCTTTCCTCTCTCAGCCAGTGGGTTTCACAGCATCTCAGATATTCAGAACAAACCTTTTGAGCCTCCTCAACCTTCTTCGTGGCCAATCAGAGGCATGTAGTCATTCCAACATCTCAAATGCTTCAGTTTTCTGAGCACCACTTCTAACACTAGTTCACCAGGATACCAACAGCTCCCTAAGCCTGCACCTCCCCAAGGTTCTTGAATTTCTCTCCTCTCTAAAAACCTCCTTTTACTCCCCAAATCCTCCTTCCAATGCACTGATTTGATCCCAAAGTACCTACTTCTGGGAGTGACAAGTCATAACTGTCCATTCATTGCACCACAGGGTGAACAATCATTACTGGTAACTTAGAAAAAAAATTTATGCTAGGTCTCCTGAACCAGAAATAGGTCAGTCAACAGCCCAAAGAATGAAGCCCTCCAATAAATAAGGGACTATTTAAGGACCCTTCCATAGCTGGGTCTAGTTGTCTCATTCTTGGGAACCTGAGATAAGAGAGGGAAGGTGGCTTGACTATGGTGTTCCTGCCAATTAGTGGCAGGGTCCAATCTAGAGTCCAGTTGCTTTCTCTTAAGCTTTTCTCCTTCTCTCTTAGTTTTCCACCCCAATACTCACAATCAGCTCAACACTGCCATCTGATGCAGTATAATCTTCCATTACTGTAGCTTCAAAGCCCAAATTCTGGATGAGCTGGACTATTTCAAGGGGCTGGATGGTTTGTGGATTATATTTGACCTCTGCTTTTCCAGCCATCAGTGCGACCAGAACTGAAAGTATACCTGAAACCATAAGGACAACATTTGTGGCTTATGCTAAACAAGATTCCATGGAACAGCATGTACAGTACACTGAAAAGTGAAAAAAGTCTCCCTCAGGCCATAGGATGCCATACCAGTGGGATATGGCCATATACATCATATACCCCCAAAAGGGAAATATACCTTGCATCTATGAGCCACCATTTTACAAAAGGGAGAGAACTACTTTCTCAGATGTTTCTAAATAAGAAAGAATTCCCCTCTAAAGCAGTAACCTCAAATGTTTTCAGTCCATAGCCTGCTTCTGTGAGATTAACAAGGCTATAGACCAACCACCCCACCTGCTTCCATTTGCCACTGCAAAACACCTTGTCCAAATTAGGAGAAAGGATTAATGAAATGCCAACGAGGAATATCAAGAAAGCATTCACAGAGGACACAAAAGTATGGTCTTGTTTATAAATTAATTTAGCCTGTGGATAATATATAGAGGCCTTTCTCAGACCACATTTTTAAGGACCATTGTTCTCAGATACCAGGAAAACAGAGATTATAGTGAACATAGGACTAGGAAGAGGTTCTTCTGTCTTAAGAAATGGGAAACCCACAAGAAGAAAAGGACTTGAGAGAAGATGGAGTTTTATGAAGCCATACAATAAACAAGGGCTAAAAGGTAAAAAGCTACAATGCTAATACCAGGAGGACTGAACATTAAAAAAAAGATACCAAGAAAGAGAAAAAGCTCTGGGTTGAGAGATACCCTTTTTCCATGCCTAATTTATGCAAACCTATCTTTTATATCCCAAATAAATGAAATATCAAAGATCAGAAAATAGGCAAGGAACCAATTGTCCAAGAAGATTAGGCAGACTTTTATACTAATCAAAGAAAAACCTCTTACCAAGTTATTAGACAGACAAGTAGCAAATGATGGCCCCAAAGGGAGATAATGTATGCCCTACTTCAATGGTCTCTTAAGCTGTTCCAATATAGAACAGATAAATATATTTCATGGATTCTATACTGGAGATAATTTAGGGTTTACGTCTCTCACCATCTTCCTTTAGCAGATTTCTTTCTATATTGGAGACACAGGATGCACAGGTCATGCCTGTTATGCATAAAAAGCATTTCTCCGAGGTCACCGCCTCAGGGTGAAGTGAGTATTCTGAGGGAAAAGGCTCTGGAGAGTTGGTCAAGACGTTTGTTTTGTGATACCCCTTAGCATCAACTTCTTCCTCTTGAAGAGTAACTGAGTCCTGAAGCTCTGTTTGGGCATTAGAATCCATAGCATAATAGTTTCCAACATGCTTTCTGGAACTGGTTTCTATATTTTTTATAAAAGGAAAAAGAGGTAGTTAAATTAGAAAATCAAATCATTTCTTCCAGAAAAATAGAAAACAAAAATCTGACAGCATCATAATCAAAGCCTGAGAGACCATACTGGGCTCTCTTCCTCCTCTTCTTCCCTACTCATGCAGAAAAACCTCACGAACTAAAATGGTTGATGGATGGAGCATTCTGGTTAACTGAATGCTTTGGTTAGTCAGTCAACAAGCATCTAAATGCCTACTATGTGCCAGCCACTATGCTAAGCACTGGGGAATATAAGGAAAGGCAAAAACACTCCTTGTTCTTGAGAAGTTCACAGTCTAAGAGGAGAGACAACATACCATCAATTAAGTAAAAAGAAGATATATACACGGAGATAAGCTCACAGGGAAGGCACTGAGATTAGGGAGGCCTAGGAAAGGTTTCTTGGCAGAAGGCTGGGATTTCAGCTGACACTTGACAGAAGCCAAGGAGGTCAGTAGGCAGACAGTTCCAGGCATGGGGGACAGTCCATGCTGGTTGGCTAAGGCTTGATCAAAAAACCATTTTGTTTCAGCCTCTACATTTTAAAAAATGCCGACTTATCTTTCTTAAATATAGTACCATGAATATAATTTAGTACTTCTTTGGTAAATAAGGACATCATATATTCTAAGAGCCTCTAATCTGGATATTAACGATCCTGTAGGTGATGAATATCAGCTACATAGACTACAGATGTTAAAGGTTCAAGAATTACAGAATCATCAAAGTTCAGGGTTAGGAGAGATCTGTCCAAACTCACTGCGCTCCCCACCCCCCCAAAAAAAGAATCTCCACTCCACCTGTGAGGCAATAGGGCTGAAATGGTACCCAGCCATATATTAGTAGGTTTCTTCTTAATCAATCCCTAATAATAATGTTTTCTGTCACTGGAAAGCAGTGTGGCATATTGAAAGGGCACTGGTTCTGGAGGCAAAGGACAGGGGGTTCAAATATCACCTCTGAGGGTATATGTGACCTTGGACAAGTCTCTGCAAAAAGAGGGGATTGGCCTTAATGAGAAGGTTTTTTTAGAGAAATCCCTTCTGGTTTTAAATCTATGATCCTTACGGTTTGACTCTTTTCCCTAAAAGGAGTATACTGAAACAAAACAAATGCCAGGTCTTTTAGGCTTCCTTTTCCCACTGGAATTTATGGAAAACTCTGACCTCAGTTGCTTCATCTTCTCAACTCAAATAACCTTCACCTTGACTTTGGTGACTCCAGCTATCAGAACTGTTCTGAACTCCACCTTTTCCACAATCCATCACTAGGTCGACAGCAGCAGTCAGGTGACTGCTAGGCCCTAAGTCCCCCCAGCACAGAATAGAAGGTCCCCTTCTGTAACACCCAGATCCTTCCTTCATAAGGAATGCCACTTATCAGAAATTCAAAGAGCCAAAATCTCATCTTTAAATATTTGCTTAATCCCAATGGCAGTGGTCAGGCAGAGCAAGCAAAGAAGAGACTTTTAACTGCCACACAACATTGCTCAACCGCTTTCTCTCAGATCGGCTCCTTACAGATGGGCGGCATGGGGGAGCAGGTTGGAACCAGACTAGGAGTCAGGAGCCCTTGTTTTTAATCCTCCCCTCTAACATTTTCTAGTTCCTGCCTGTTGTTTAGCACTGCTAGAGAAAAATCAGCCAAGTTTTGGTGGATTCATGATCCAGAGCCTTGTTTCTAGGGAAGCTTCCTATTCTACCCATCTCAACCACCTTGTCTCATTCTTTACAGAACCAATTGCCAACATTTTCTTCTCTTATCTCACCACCAACTCCACCCACAGGCTAATGACTTGGCCTCCTCCTGTTACGGGGCCATACTTCAAAATCTGCTGACCTACACTGGTGGAGGGAGTCTCCTCATTTGGAAGTTCCCTATACCAATTAAATCACAGGTCCAGTCCCTAGGCCCATCATATTTTTTGAGCTTTCAATGCATTAAAATAGACACATATTTTTCAGATGAACTATGATCTAGCCACAACTATCCCATCCTGATTCTGGTAACTTTTTTTTTAACCCAAATATAAGATTTTGCGTTAATCCCAATTAAACTTTTATCTTTTTTTTTTTATTCAGCCCACTGTTGTGGCCTGTCAAGATCTCTTTGGATTCAAAATCTGCCATCCACGACACTGCCTATCCCAGCCATCATTGTGCCAGCTTCCAAATAACAGCTAACTGCTCAAGCGTAATTGATGAAGGATTTAAAATCCCATAATAAACAGTTATGCGTGGACTTCATGCTACATTTCTTTCCTGTTAAAACAGGATTAACTGTTCTCTTTTGTTTTTTTAACTGATTCTTCTTTTTAAAAAGATCTCCTTCCTGAAACCAGGTGAAGTACAGAATGTAACCAAAACAACACGTGTGATATACACATTCTACGCTGGTAATCGAGTGTATGTACAAGGTCAGAACACGGTTCCTATTGCTACTCCTCCGCTTAGGCCTCTTCCTCCTCCTCCGATAGCTAGCATTCATATAGTATTATAAGGTGCGCTTAAGCACTTTACAAATATTAGCTCGTTTTATCCTCACAACAACCCTGGGATGTGGGTGCTACTATCCTCATTTTACAGGTGAGGAAACTGAAACTGAGAAAGGTTGAGTGACTTGCTCAGGATCACACAGCTAATAAGTGTGTGAGGACTCATTCGAACTCAGATTCAACACACTTATCAACTGCACCATCCACCTACCTCGTTACAGTCCTAAAAGGAAAAAAGCATCCAACAAAATCAGAATCCTACCTATGAAGCCATAACAAACTGGCTGCCTAAAACATTTCAGCTGGTCCAGTTTGCTCTAAGTGTTCCTAACATCACCTGGGCAATTAAAACCAGCGCTTTGAAGTCCTAACCCTATACTTTATGCAGATGAAGCCAGACGTATATTTCTGGAAGTTTTAGCTGGCTTACTTCTAGCATAGCAACATTTCTTCTATCTCAGGATATAAGCTATAGTGTTTTGGTAAAGGCTTTTAATACTTAATTGCTACCTCCCTTAATATATAAAATGTGAAGTATGCAAACCAAAAGGATTCTGATGGAAGCGATCACTCACCCTCACGCATTATAGCACTGTGCATGACTTATTATGCACTTTCTTCCCAGCTCCATGAGGGCCATAATGAGAGCACTGTTAGCTCCAGTTTATCGGGGAGAAAAATTTGTTCACAGAGAAGGGAAGCCCCAAGGCTGGCAAGTGACAGTGCTGGGGCTGAAACTCAGGCCTTCCATCTCCCTGTCCAGAGGTCTTTCCACTATGTCAGGCAGTATCTCTAAACAAATATTACCCACAAGCATCTGCCACAATTTTGACAGAAAGAAAATAAAGAGGCACAGGCAGATTAATTAGGTACCAATCAAAATTATGTTTAACACCAGGCAGTGAGGAGGCATTTGCCCCCATCCACGGTTTTACTTCTCATGTTTTTCTGATGGAGGAAGGAGGGAACACCAGTGACCTGGAACTCCTGGAAATTCAGTCTGGTGTCATGAAAATGTGTGAAGTCAAATTTTTGCAGGTGGTCCACAAAGGGACTTCTCTTCCTCCCCATGCCCACCATAAGGCTAATCCCTATAAGGATGACATTAGCTAAGGAGGCAGCATATGCTACAATGTAAAGAAAACTGCAATTCCAAACACAAGATGTGTGTTAGAATCCTGACTCTGCTGTTAATGAGTTGTATGAGTTCGCAAAAGTAGCAAGTTAAGCAGCTTCAAGTTTCCTTATGTGGAAAAATTGTACCTGCGCTGCTTATCTTCTAAGGTTTTGTTGTGCATAGTATGCTTTGTAAGTATATAGTGTTGTATAAATGTAAATTATTATTAAATTTGGAAGTGTAGAAGGGCTAGAAGGTGAATTCAATTAAGCCAGCCTTTATTTTCATCATTGCTTAGAAAATGAGCAATTTTACAGGAGTTCAGACTCAGTGCCTTTTTACAAGAGACAGAGGAAGAAAAAGGCGATGAGTAATTTGTCCACTTGACTGATAAAGGTCTTTACTCCTTACATTTACAAGCCCTGGCTATGGCATTCAACTTTCTATGAAGTCATCAGTCATCAAAATATCCATCTACAAAATAGCCATCTACCAATCATTTTGGAAAAAGGAAATGGAATGATCTCTAGGGGACTGACCTAAAAATGAGACCATGAGCTAAGGCAGGGCTGTCCAACCTTAGGTTTTTATTGAAACAATAGACAAGATATTTTGATTGGCCATTTTAGAAAGAGCTCTGCAGTAGCTAAGCTTCGTTTACTAAAACATTTATGTAAATTTCTATGCTTGTAGTCGGGCTGCATTTTGGACAGCTCTGAGCTAAGGAATTAATAGTGTCATAGATTCAAAGCTAGAAGGGACCCTTAGAGGTCATCTAGTCCAATTCTCTACTTTTATAGATGAAGAACTGAGACTCAAGGCAGTTAAGTGGTTTGCCCAGGATAATTAAAATAGTGATAGACTTGAGATTCGAACCCAGGTCCCTCTGATTCGAAATTCAGCATCCTTTCCATGATAACAAGCTACCTCTAAGCATGGTTATCATGGAAGCTAAAGCTAAAAGGCTGGAAAATCCATTTCCTCTATTCTGATTTTACTTGCTTCCTCTGAAAACATGAATGAAACTTTATTCTGAGATATTACCTGAAAAAAAAAGATACAGTTTAAAAAATATTCTACAAGTCTCTGTGGCAAAGACAGTTTGTTTGGAGTGAATCTGGAGTCAAAAGCAACCAAACAAGACATAACTGCCTTAAGAAAAAAAATAACAACAAAATGTCAAAGGGCCTTATTGTGCTCATCTTTGGTATCCACTGCCATAATATCCAGATGAGAATTTTACCTGGCTATTGGAAATGATACAAATTCATTCAGTCATTCAGTGTAAAAAGGATGACTGCTTTACTGTTATTCTATAAGAAAATGAGCCACCTGTCAAACTAGCTGGATACTATATTTTTAAGGGAGAAAAAGAGAAGACAGTTGACAATGAAACAACCAGATAATAAATACATACCAGTTATGATGGATGCCCCAAATCCCATGTCTTCAATGGCAGCTTTTAGCTCTTCAGGACTCACTACTGAGGCATTATAGTGGATAGTTCCAATCCCTTCAGCCAAAGAAACTGAAACTTTTCCTAGCCCTTCCCTTTGGGATAGTAGGCTCTCAATGGACTGCACACAGGAAGCACAGGTCATGCCCTCAATGCCAATCACAGCAGTACTCCATACTCCCTGTGCTTGGTTTCCTTGGGATTGTGTAAATAGAGGAAGTCTTGAAGACAAGCTGTCTAACGAATTCTCCAACCCACTGCCTTCTACTCCATTAGGGAGAGTGACTTTAAAATTCCCAGGTGGGAGAGTCTCAATGGCTTGCTTCAAGAATAGTGGGGAAATGGAGGCTGGATCAAATCGAACATCTGCACTTTTGTTTTCCAGAGATACTTTAATGCTTTGCACACCTGGTAGTCCACCTATATTTCCTTCAATGTTCAAGACACAAGATTTGCAATGCATTCCTTCCACTCCTAACAGGAGAGTAGCAGCTGGGCTGCGTTGGTCCCCCCACGCTTCAGTATTACTACAGTAGAGTTGAGCTGGCATTTGCTTTGGGTTATTGCTTTGTAGCCGTCCAATATCAATCATTCCCAGGCTTAATGGTGCCATTTTGCTCTTGATGGTGGCTTCGAATCCCATGTCATTGATATGGTCCCTAAGGTCTCCAGGTTGAATGATGTAAGGCTGATAAGTGATGACAGCCTCTTGATTGCTAAGGGAGACTTTGATTTTCAGAACTCCTTGAAGTTTTCCAACCTTCCCTTCTATAGTATTGACACATGACTGGCAAGTCATGCCCTCCACACGAAGCTTGGTCACTGCTTCATCAGCAAATGAGGGTTTTGTGGGCCATGATGCAGACTTTCCTTCTGCTATATTAGCATCAAAGCCCATATCCCCAATTTCATAGCAAATCTGTTGTAGGTTTATGATCAATGGTATGTATTTCACAGTGGCATTATTCTGTTCAAGGGAAACTTTTATGCTCACAATACCTTTCAAGTTAGAAATCTTGCCCTCTATAGACTTCACACATGATTGGCATGTCATGCCCAAAATGTTGATCATACTAGTGCTTGTTGAAGATGATGTAGGTAAACTATCCAAGCCGCCTTCATAGCCTATGTTGTCAAAAGCAAGTTCCTGCTTTACTGGTAATTCTTGAGCACAAGCAGCAGAGGAAACTTTAGATAACATCTAAAGGAAGAAAAGACATATTTAGAATTCAAAATCAGCAATATTATTACTTACTCCTAGAGACATTCCAGGTTCTCTGGCACATAAAGATGAAAGATAGTATCATGTAGTATCCACAAAACAAACAAGAAAGAAGTTATGGAGATGGATAAAATTCTGGAAACGTTAGCTATGATAGCTCTCTGGAGAAAGCTGAATGGCAATACAGAAGAACATATCCTTTTTTCAGCAGTATATGGCACCTACACAAAAACTGACCACATTTTAGGACATAAAAACCTCACAACCAAATGCAAAAAGGCAGAAATAGTAAATGCATCCTTTTCAGACCATAATGCAATAAAAACTACATTCGATAATGGACAATGGAAAGAAAGATTGAAAATTAATTTGAAATTAAATAACCTAATCCTAAAAAACAAGTGAGTCAAAGAAAAAAATCATTAAAACAATCAATAATTTCATTTAAGAAAATGACAATAATGAGACAACATACCAAAATTTATGGCATGCAGTCAAAGTGGTACTTGAGGGAAAATTTATATCTCTAAGTGTTTACATCAACAAAACAGACAAAAAGAAGATCAATGAACTGGGCATGCAACTAAAAAAACCAGAAAAAGAACAAATTAAAAATCCCCAATTAAACACCAAATTGGAAATCCTGAAAATCAAAAAAAAAAATTAATGAAGCTGAAAGAAAAACATTGAACTAATAAAACTAGAAGCTGGTTTTGCAAAAAAAAAAAAAAACAATGAAAGAGATAAACCATTGGTTAATTTGACTTAAAAAAAGGAAAGAAAAAAACCAAATTACTAGTATCAAAAATGAAAGGGGTAAATTCACTACCAATGAACAGGAAATTAAGACAATTTTTAGGAGCTATTTTGCTCAATTATATGCCAAAAAATTTGACAATCTAAATTAAATGGATGACTATCTAAAAAAACATAAATTACCCAGATTAACAGAAGAAATAAAATAATTCAATAACCCAACCTTAGAAAAAGAAATTGAACAAGTCATCAATGAACTTCCTAAGAAAAAAATCTCCAGGACCAGATGGATTCACAAGCGAATTCTACCAAACATTTAAAGAACAATTAATTCCAGTATCATAAAAACTATTTGGAAAAATAAGCAAAGAAGGAGTCCTACAACATTCCTTTTATAACATGAATATGGTATTGATACCCAAATCAGGAAGAGCCAAAACAGAAAGAAAATTATAGACCAATTTCTCTAATGAATATTCATGCAAAATTTTTAAATAAAATAGTAACAAAGAGATTACAGCAACATATCACAAAGATCATACATTATGACCAGGTAGGATTCACACCAGGAATGCAGGGCTGGTTCAATATTAGGAAAATTATCAGCATAACTGACCATATCAATAACAAAATCAACAGAAATCATATGATTATCTCAATCTGACCATATCAATAACAAAACCAACAGAAATCATATGATTATCTCAATAGATGCTGAAAAAGCCTTTGACAAAATACAGCACCCATTGATATTAAAAACACTACAGAGCATGGGAATAAATGGAACTTACCTCAAAATTATAAGTAATATTTACATAAACCATCAGTAAACATTATCTGTAACAGGGATACGCCAGAAGCCCTTCCAGTACAATCAGGGATGATGCAAGAAAGCCCATTATCACCTTTATTATTGAATATTGTACTAGAAATGTTAGCTATAGCAATAAAAGAAGAAAAAGAAGTTAAAGGAATTAGAATAGGCAATGAGGAAACAAAACTATCACTCTTCGCAGATGATATGATATTATACTTAGAAATCCCAGAAAATCAACTAAAAAAACTACTTGAAATTATTAACAACTTTAGCAAAGTTGCAGAATACAAAATTAACCCTCATAAATCCCCAACATTTCTATATATTACCAACAATGCCCAACCACAAGAGATAGAAAGAGAAATTCCATTTAAAATAAATGCAGACAATATAAAATATTTGGGAGTCTACCTGCCAAGACAAACCCAGGAACTATATTAACATAACTATAAAACACTTTTCACGCAAATAAAGTCAGATCTAAACAACTGGAAAAATATTAATTGCTCATGGGTAGGCCAACATAATAAAAATGACAATTTTTCCTAAAATAATCTATGTGTTCAGTGTCATACCAATCAAACTATCAAAAAACTTATTTTATAAAGCAAGAAAAAATAACAAAATTCATCTGGAAGAACAAAAGCTCAAGGATGTCAAAGGAATCAATAAAAAAAGTGAAAGAAGGTGGTCTAGCCATACCAGACTGTAAGGGGTGATTATTAAACGATTTGGTACTGGCTAAGAAATAGAGTGGTGGATCAGTGGAATAGATTAGGTACACACTACATTATAGTAAATAATCATAGTAATCTAATACATGATAAACTCCA
Organism: Trichosurus vulpecula; assembly: GCF_011100635.1. Classification (NCBI taxonomy): domain Eukaryota; kingdom Metazoa; phylum Chordata; class Mammalia; order Diprotodontia; family Phalangeridae; genus Trichosurus; species Trichosurus vulpecula. The sequence goes on along the minus strand of NC_050574.1, from coordinate 95,880,822 downwards.
AGATCCAAGCTTTTAGAACAAAAACTGCTGGGAAAACTGGAAAACAGTATGGCAGAAACTAGATATAGACAAACATCTCACACTGTACACCAAGAAAAGGTCAAAATGGGTACATGATTGATATATAAAGGGTGATACCAGAATCAAATTAGTAGAGCATGAAATAGTTTATCCATCAGATTTATGGATAAAAGAATAGTTTAGGACCAAAGAAGATATACAAACCATTACAAAATGTAAAATAATTTTGATTATATAAAATTAAAAAGTTGTTCCACAAAGAAAACAAATGCAACCAAAATTATAAGGAAAGCAAAAAGCTTGGGAAAAAATTTTTGCAACAAGTATCTCTGATAAAGGCCTCATTTCTCAAATATATAGAGAACTAAGTCCAATTTATAAAAATTACAACTCTTTCTCCAACTGATAAATGGTCAAAGGATTTGAACAAGCAATTTTCAGACATGGAAATCAAAGCTATCTATAGTCATATGAAAAAAAAGCTCTAAATCACTATAGATCAGAGAAATGAAAATTAAAATAACTCTGAGGTACCACCTCACACCTATCAGAGTGGCTAATATGACAAAAAAGGAAAATATTGGATGTTGGAAGGGATGTGGGAAAACTGGGACACTAATGCACTGTTGGTAGAATTGGGAACTGATACAATCTTTCTGGAGAGCAATTTGCAACTATGCCCAAAGAGCTATAAAACTGTGCATACCCTTTGATCTAACAATACCACTGCTAGGTCTACATTTCAAAGACATCCAAAAAAAAGGAAAAGGACCTATTTCTACCAAAAAAAATATTAATGAAATATTTTTGTGGTGGCTAAAAATTGAAAATCAAAGGAATGTCCATCAAGTTGGGAATGGCTAAACAAGCTGTGGTATATGATTGTAATGGAATATTATTGAGCTATAAGAAATGACATGCAGGATGATTTCGGAAGAACTTGGAAAGACTTACATGAACTGATGCAGTGAAGTGAATAGAACCAGGAGAACATTGTACATAGTAACAACAATATCATACAAAGAAGAATTGTAAATGACTTAGTTATTCTCAGCAATACAATAATCTAAAACAATCCCAAAGGACTAATTATGAAACATTCTATCTGACTGCAGAGAAAGAATTGATATTGATTGAATACAGACTGAAACATGCTATGTTTCAGTTTTTCTTTCTTTTTTTATTTGAGTCCTCCTATACAAAAGGACTAGTGTAATATAATTTTACATAACTTCACATGTATAACCTCTAACTGATTGCTTATCATCTCATGGAGGGAGGGAAGGATAGAATTTAGAATTCAAAACTTTAGATGCAAATGTTTTAAAAATTGGGGAAAAAATTCTCTACAATATAAGTACAGCAACGTGGTTCATTTATTTTTTTTAATATATATGGCTGCCTCGGCTATGCCAAAAAGACTTAAAGGAAATACATTCCTTTCAGCTACTCTCTGTTTCTTTGCTCTCTTACTGGTACTTCTTTAAGCTATCTCATTAGCAGTTGAATTTGAAGGTCCAATACAGTTCTTAAGACAGAAGGTTCACCTAAAGTCCTCTTCAAAGGGAAGTGTTATGTAAAAAGTCTTCCTCTGATGATGTACCACAGCACGGAAGTGATGCTCAAGGAGTACAAGTTCTGGTAGGTACTACCAGGTGGCAACAAGCACAGACCCAGAGTTAGACTGTCATCTAAGGACGAGTCTCCCTAAATTCCTAAATTCAAAGAGGCTAATTACCAGAAAATGGGCTAATGAAAGATGAATTTTTTCAGTTGTAATAACTCATAAAGACTATCACCTAAGGCAAGTGTTGCCATTTACATTAATGGAGGGAGCGTCCCTACCAAAGAAGCCACAGATACCTAATATAATGAAGTGAGTACAAGATTGAGAACAAGTGAAGAGTACCTTTTCACATCTATTCTTGGGGGCCGAATTTGGTCATTGTAATTTCTTTGTTTGGGGGGGAGGGGGCGGAGAGGGGGGAAGGCAGGGCAATTGGGGTTAAGTGACTTGCCCAGGTCACACAGCTAACAAGTGTGTCAAGTGTCTGAGGCCAGATTTGAACTCAGGTCCTCCTGACTCCAGGGCTGGTGTGATTATTGTAATTTCACAACAGTCGGCTTCACTTGCTTCTATTTAATACGAATTAAATCCTAGTAACAGTTATTTTTGAAGAGATTATAGGTAAATAAACAAATTGAAGATTATAATCATCTCTGAAAACAGAGAATATTATATTTGTTATGATAATCACTTAGGAAATCATGAACTAATTGAGTAAAATATTAATAATATGCTATACCTTAAAAAAGTTAAACTTTACAACTTGTTCTGAGAATTAACCCTAACTTATCTAGGGAATTACTCTTTAGCTAGGTTGTTTATCCTTTCTCCCTTCTACAATCATCTTTTTGATCTTCTACTAGTTATTATATATCCAAAAGAATGTGGGAAGAGGAAGAAAAAAGATGTGAAATTTTTTTTAAGTTTGGTAAGACATGTAACTGAGTGGGGCAGAGCCAAGATGGCGCTGGAAAGCAGGGACTTGCCTAGGGCTCTCCCCCAGGGACCTCCAAACACCGATAAAAAATGGCTCTGAACAAATTCTAGAACTGCAGAACCCATGAAATAGCAGAGGGAAGCAGGGCTCCAACCCTGGACGGCCTGGATGGTCGCTGGATAAGGTCTATCACGCACAGAGCTGGGAGCACAGAGGAGCAGAGCCCAGCATGAGCCGCACCTGGACCAACCAGACCAGGAGCCAGGCAGAACAGGCCCTAGCACCCTGAATCAGTGAGCTGTGGCAGTTACCAGACTTCTCAACCCACAAACACCAAAGACAACAGAGAAAGTTAGTAGGAGAAGCTGCTGGGACAGAGTGAAAGGAGTTCACAGTTCGGCCACCACCCCGGGGGCAGCAGGGGAGGTGAAGCTACAGACCTACAGCTGCAGTTGCTTCCAGGCCCAGGCCCATCTCATGGGGGGAATTAAGTGGCTGATCAGAGCAGGAGTGCAGAGCCAGCTTAGATCTGAGTCCAGTCTAGGTTGGTGGTTCTTGGGGGAGGAGGAGGGCTGGTGTGGCAGAGCTAGCTGGGTAGAAATAGCTCTGAAAACAACAGCGCAGCCACTCAAGCTTGGGACAAAGTACTCTACACTCTACAAGCAGTCATACCCTGACAAAAAACTCAAGGGTCAAGTAGTTGGCTGGGAATATGGCCAGGTACCAAAAATGGACTCAGATTCAGACTCACACTTTGGAATCTTTCTTTGGTGACAAAGAAGACCAAAACATACAGCCAGAAGAAGTCAACAAAGACAAAGGGCCTACATCAAAAGCCTCCAAGAAAAACATGAACTGGTCTCAGGCCATAGAAGACCTCAAAAAGGATTTGGAAAAACAAGTTAGAGAAGTAGAGGAAAAATTGGGAAGAGAAATGAGAATGATGTGAGAAAACCATGAAAAACAAGTCAATGACTTGCTAAAGGAGACCCCAAAAATACTGAAGAAAACAACACCCTAAAAAATAGACTAACTCAAACAGCAAAAGATCTCCAAGAAGCCAATGAGGAGAAAAATGCCTTGAAAGGCAGAATTAGCCAAATGGAAAAGGAGGTCCAAAAGACCACTGAAGAAAATACTACCTTAAAAATTAGATTGGAGGAGGGGGGCAGAGCCAAGGTGGCAGCTGGAAAGCAGGGACTAGAGTGAGCTCCCCACCAAGTCCCTCCAAAAACCTATAAAAAATGGCTCTGAACCAATTCTAGAACGGCAGAACCCACAAAATAGCAGAGGGAAACAGGGTTCCAGACCAGGACAGCCTGGATGGTTGCTGGGTGAGGTCTTTCGTGCATGGAGCTGAGAGCGGAGCAGAACCCAGCATGGGCCATACGGAACAACCAGACCAGGAGCTGGGTGGAGCGGGCCCTAGCACCCTGAATCAGTGAGCTGTGGCAGTTGCCAGACTTCTCAACCCACAAACAACAAAGACAACAGAGAAGAACTGCAGAACCCACAAAATAGCAGAGGGAAGCAGGGCTCTAGCCCAGGACAGCCTGGATGGTCTCTAGGTAAGGTCTATCCAGCATGGAGCTGGGAGCGAGTGGAGCAGAGCAGAGCCCAGCGTGGGCACAGACCAACCAGACCAGGAGCCGGGCGGAGCATGCCCTAGCACCCTGAATCAGTGAGCTGCAGCAGTTACCAGACTTCTCAACCCACAAACACCAAAGACAACAGAGAAGGTTAGTGGGAAAAACTGCTGGGGACAGGGGGATAGAGTTTTCGGTTCAGCCACCGCCCCGGGGGCAGCAGAGGTGGGGCAGCTACAAAACTACAGCTGCAGTTGCTTCTGGCCCCAGGCCCACCTGGTGGGAGGAATTAAGTGGCAGATCAGAGCAGGAGTGAAGAGCCTGCTGAAGATCTAAGTCCAGTCTGGGTTGAGGGTTCTTGGGGAAGGAGGAGTGCTGGTGTAGCAGAGTTTGTGCATCCTCCCAAGCTTAGAACATAGAACTCTTTACTCTACAAGCAGTCATAGCCTACTGAAAAACTCAAGGGTCAAGTAAGTTAGCTGGGAACATGGACAGGCAGCGAAAACACACCCAGATTGAGTCTCAGACTTTGGAATCTTTCTTTGGTGACAAAGAAGACCAAAACATACAGCCAGAAGAAGTCAACAAAGACAAAGGGCCTACATCAAAAGCCTCCAAGAAAAACATGAACTGGTCTCAGGCCATGGAAGAGCTCAAAAAGGATTTGGAAAAGCAAGTTAGAGAAGTAGAGGAAAAATTGGGAAGAGAAATGAGAAGGATGCAAGAAAACCATGAAAAACAAGGAGACCAAAAAAAATACTGAAGAAAACAAGACCTTAAAAAATAGACAAACTCAAATGGCAAAAGAGCTCCAAAAAGCCAATGAGGAGAAGAATGCCTTGAAAGGCAGAATTAGCCAAATGGAAAAGGAGGTCCAAACGACCACTGAAGAAAATACTACCTTAAAAATTAGATTGCAGCAAGTGGAAGCTAGTGACTTGATGAGAAATCAAGATATTATAAAACAGAATCAAGGGAATGAAAAAATGGAAGACAATGTGAAATATCTCATTGGAAAAACCACTGACCTGGAAAATAGATCCAGGAGAGATAATTTAAAAATTATTGGACTACCTGAAAGCCATGATCAAAAAAAGAGCCTAGATATCATCTTTCAAGAAATTATCAAGGAGAACTACCCTGACATTCTACAGCCACAGGGTAAAATAGAAATTGAAAGAATCCACAGATCACCTCCTAAAAAAGATCCCAAAAAGAAAACTCCTAGGAATACTGTCACCAAATTCCAGAGCTCCGAGATCAAGGAGAAAATACTGCAAGCAGCCAGGAAGAAACAATTTGAGTATTGTGGAAACACAATCAGGATAACACAAGATCTAGCAGCTTCTACATTAAGGGATCGAAGGGCTTGGAATATGATATTCTGGAGGTCAATGGAGCTAGGATTAAAACCAAGAATCACCTACCCAGCAAAATTGAGTATCATGCTCCAAGGCAAAATAGGGATTTTCAATAAAATAGAGACTTTCAATAAAATAGAGGACTTTCAAGCTTTCTCAGTGAAAAGACCAGAGCTCAATATAAAATTTGACTTTCAAACACAAAAATCAAGAGAAGCATGAAAAGGTAAACAAGAAAGAGAAATCACAAGGGACTTACTAAAGTTGAACTGTTCTGTTTACATTACTACATGGAAAGATGATGTGCATAATTCATGAGACCTTTCTCAGTGTTAAGGTAGCTGAAGGGACTATACATACATACATATATACATATATGTATATATATATATACACACATATATATATACACACACATGTAGAGAGACAGACAGACAGAGGGCACAGGGTGAGTTGAATATGAAGGGATGATATTTAAAAAAATAAAATCAAATTAAGGGATGAGAGAGGAATATATTGAGAGAGGGAGAAAGGGAGGGATAGAATGGGGTAAATTATCCCACATAAAAATGGCAAGAAAAAGCAGTTCTGTTGGGAGGGAAGGCAGGCAGGTGAGGGGGAATGAGTGAATCTTGCTCTCATTAGATTTGACCTGAGGAGGGAATAACATACACACTCAATTGGGTATCTTACCCCACAGGAAAGAAGGAGGAAGGAGATAAAAAGGGGGGAGAGGGTAGAAGGGAGGGCAGATAGGGGGAGGAGGTAATCAAAAGTAAACAGTTTTGAAAAGGGACAGGGTCAAGGGAGAAAATTGGATAAAGGGGGATAGGACAGGAAGGAGCAAAATATAGTTAGTCTTTCACAACATGAGTATTGTGGAAAGGTTTTGCATAATGATACACATGTGGCCTATGTTGAATTGCTTGCCTTCTTAGGGAGGGTGGGTGGGGAAGGAAGAGGGGAGAGAATGTGGAACTCAAAGTTTTAAAAGAAGATGTTCAAAAAAAAAGTTTTTGCATGCAACTAGGCAATAAGATAAACAGGCAATGGGGCATAAACATCTATCTTACCCTACAAGAAAGTAAGGGAAAAGGGGATGGGGAGGAGTGGGGTGACTGGGGAAGGGAGGGCTGATTGGGGAATGGGGCAATCAGAATATATGCCATCTTGGAATGGGGGCGGGAGGGTAGAAATGGGGAGAAAATTTGTAATTCAAACTCTTGTGAAAATTAATGCTGAAAACTAAAAGTATTAAATAAATAAATAATGATTTTTAAAAAAAGAATATGTTGCCAAAAAAAAAGAAATGTAACTGAAATTACTAACCAAATATGAGGGAAATTATTTATGTATTTCACTTATCAAAACTATTCCCTAGAGAACATGAATAATGATGTTGACCTGATTAATTTCTTGTCACAGGAAGACCAGAAAACTAGATTTAATGGAGTAAATCCAACAACCATTTACTAAGTCAATAGTATATACAAGAGACTATATTAGGCATTAGGGGAAGATATAAAGACAAACTGGCACAGCCCCTGCTTTCAGTCAGTTTATAGTCTAGTTTGTTCTCAAATCTGCATCCATAAATGCAAAATGAAGAGGCAAACCATGCAATCAATGCAGTTGGTCTGAATATTTCAAACAGTTGGTCTGAAGGACAGACCCAATATTTGTTTTTCCTCAGGAGGAAAATGCTTTTCCATGAATCAGATGGACAATTTCCTTGCTTCTCCATTTCATTCTGTTGGCAAAGCCATGGTCTTATTAAATTCTCCATTATTTCTACCTACACTAGGACTTTTAAAAATTACACTCATAGTGCTACTTCATCATGTCATTTGTTTAAATCACTTTTTTTTTTAACCTAAGGGTGTTCAGCTGCTACACAGCTAACCATTTCCATGTGGTGTTGCCTAAGCATACTGCAGACACAGGTAAGAAAACAAAATCTTCTGGATGTCATCAGCATCAAATGAAGCCTTATTAAAAAGAACAAAGATAAAGGCTATGGGAAAGAAAAATGAAAAGATTCTCAAAGAAGGATAGTGATTCACAGTAATCTCAAAGACTACTACAGACATATATTAGGCTAGCAAACTGCTTCTTAAGGATAAAAATCTAACTCATTAGCCATCTCCAACGTCTAAGAAGTGAATCATCAATGGTTTTCCACCTAGTTTATCTTAATTTTTCTTGGTCAAAATTTGTGAAGTGTGTATAACCGCCAAAAGGGTTTATCAGGACAGCTGGAACCATTCCTTTGCAGGAAACAATATAAATAAATCTCCTTCTAGAAGGGCAGGTTTGTAAAGCCAAGTGGGCCAGAAAGAAAAAAATCCTGAAAACAGAGGCAACTTTATGACATACCAGAGTGTGTGTTTGTTTTGGAACACCCTGAGTGTTAGTTTTAGTTAGTGGTGTGGGAGCAGCCCTCTGTCTGCTGTTACATCAGCTCTTAATTTAATAGAAATATATACGAATATAAACGTTTGTGTGTGTAGTGTACATGTACATGAGAGTACATACACATGTGTGGTAAATGCTCTATAAATGTTTATTGAATCAAGTTGAATTAATAGCACAAAATAATTTTCAAATTTTCATAAAGATGATTCTCCAGGTGTAATTGTGTGACTGTATTCACTTTTGTTAAGACCACAGCGCTCACTGCCATTCACTAGCAAGCTGTCACACAGGTAGAAGGAGAACCGAGGTATTAGTATCATGAAAACTTAGAAAAGTAATAGTCTTCAGACAGAAAGGATGGTCAACTCAGAGATTATTATTAACTTTGGAGAACGCAGTTTTATTAAGTGAGGTCAGAAGTAAGAGAATTAGAGACAAAAAGAGCAGAAAGCTTTTTCAAGGAGTTTTTCCATGAAGAGGAAGACAGATGCAGGACAATTTTTCATAGCCAAACTCCTGGAAAAAGGAGTTAATTGCCCCATCTTTTCTCTATCTTTATCCTTCTTGATCTCTCTGCAGCATCTAACACGGCTGACCACCCCCTCTTGGATTTTCTTGACCCTGTTATCTTTTTATTAGGTAATCATATTGTGTCTCCTAACTGTAGCTGTAGCCTAAGGTGGTGTCCTTGGCTCTCTTCCCTTGTCTTTCCACTCTCTCAGCTCCCAAGGGTTTAATCACTATTCCTATGCACTGACTGTCAAAGAAACACAACACAATGTCCAAAACAGGGCTCATTAATTTCCCCCCAAACCCACCCTTCTTCCAGATTTCCTCTATCGCTCAAGGGCACCACAATCTTTGTAACTATACTAGGTGGCATCCTCACCTCCTCACCGCACACATCCAATCAGCTGCATCTCACACCCATCCCCTTTCTCTCTACACACACAGCCACTGCCTTACTTCAGGTCTTTATCACTTCTCACCTAGACTGCTGCAATGCCCTCCAAGTGAGTGTCCCTGGCACAAATCTGTACCTCTACAATTCATTCTACACGGAACGGTCAAAGTGATTGTCCTAAAGCCCAGGTCTGACCAGGCCACTCAACCCCCCTACTCAACGAACCCTAGGGGTTCCTTATGGCCTCTAAAGCCAAATACAAAGTCTCACATTTGTCATTTAAAATACTTCGCAACCTGGCCCAAACTACCTGTCCAGCTTTATTACCTATTACTCCTCTTAATCCATTTTACAATGCAGCCAAATTGATCTTGCTCTTTCTTACACATGGCACTTCATCGCTAATATTTGTGCCTTTGAAGGTTGTTTCTCCAAGCCTTCCAAAACATAAAATATATACCAAAATACTTTCAAAGGCATATTATTTTGCCTCTCCCTTCCCCTCTCCTTCCTTCCTTCCTTCCTCCCTCCCTCCTTTCCTTTCTTCCTCACAGTTTACTCCGAAGCTCAGAGATTGGGCCACAATAGGTCCCTTGCCAAGCTCCACTTAACGGCTGTATTTAGGGCCCTCCTGGCTTAAAGTGAATGTCAGTGGTAACTTTTTCTGAAGGTCTTCCCATCTGTAATAGTAATTAAGGTGGTACATTTTGCATTTCTTCTCAAGTGCCTTTAATGATTCTGGCCTTTGTTTGAATGGGGCAGATAAAGTGGGATCTTTTTGTCTTGAAGTATTTCTCAGCCCTGAGACAATCGGGAGTCATTGATTTGTACGTGATGTGATACTGGAGATGGGGAACTATCCCTCACCCAGCCTGGGTGAGGTCAGAGCCCTCAGGGCTCCAAACTGGATATAATTGAGGAGAGCTTGGCATTTGATTTTTGGGGCACACTCATGGAAGGAGTGTTGAGACTCTGGGCAAGTTGCAAACTGCCCCCAGCTTTGCAACCCAGATGTTGGTACTGGTAACTATGTATTGTGATTTGAATCAGACAAGGTCTGTCTGTTGATGTTTGTAATTTCTGTTTGTATTTGCCTTGAAGTTCAGGGGGCTGATCTTTTCCCCCTGAACTGTGAGTGATATTTGTATGTTTGATTAAACTGAGATTGTTAACCCCTTAAAGTTCCTTTCCTTAGTAAAGCAGATCAAAGAACCTGTGTTGGCAGCTTTCTCGGTGCTGGTTGTTGCTGGATCTTACACCCCCACAGAAGCTGCTAGCCAGATTGTTGAACCACCATCCCGCCTTGATTTTTTTCTTTTTTGCTAATTAAAGGGGCTATCTCTTGATTCACTTCTTAAAGAGGCCAATTCACTGAATAGGCATTACCTCACTCTAAGTGAGTACATGTAAAGGCCTGAGCTTAAAAGGGCCGGGGTCTCCCATTGCATCCTGGACCATCTCCAGTCATCCTGATGAATATCAGGTCACTGGATCCAGATGGCTTTGGAGGAGAAAGTTAGGATGGTGCCCTTGCACTCAAATCCAAGTCAACTGCAAGTCATGTCATCATTTCCCTATCATGGTCCTCTTTGAAAATGAAGGGCAAACACAACAACAATTTCATCCCTATGGTACTGCATGAAGGAAAACTACTATAGAGAGTTCTGATTTCTGGTACTTCACTCCACACACCACCACCACCCATAATTGAATCAACATGTTCCTCAAAATTATAAGGACAGATTCAAATCCTTCTATGTATATTCAAAAGGCAAAAATATGTTTCCTATTTTAGATACACTGATTTGAACATTTACAAAGAAAGGCAACTAGAATGATTGAGAGGACACAGACCAAGACCATTGGTTGAAGAAACTGGACATATTTATCCAGGGAAGAATCTTTTAGGGGGACATGGTAGCTATTGTGGAACATTTTATACCATTTTATATCATTTTTGTAATTTCAATAAGACTCAGAGCCTGAACTAATTAACCAGAAGAAAAGCCTGATCCTAACAATCTCTTTGTTGTCTGAGTAAGCTCGGAGATGCCTCTTCTGATCCCAACACACTCAGAGCATTCCTTTCTCTGTCCATGGCCATTAAGGGTGAGAACCTTGACCCCAGACACTATCTTGAATTATGTGACTTTTCCTTATCTTAATATTTTATGGGCATATACTATGTTATGGAATGTTAATGGCAAATTAAACACAGAGATCCTGGGTTGTAATTTCAATTGACACTTTGTCAACTATCTGACTTATTGTATTTGCAATCTATTCCATTAAAGAAAATCCTTGTCTTGTATCATAATTAACACACATAGGGGTCATAAAAGTGATGTAATGCAGGCTGCTGTGTTGGGACCAAAAAAAATGTATTTAAGCTTCCTCATTCCTTTGTTCGGGGAGTCAGATTTAGTGTGGTCCCATGCATGCATGTATCCACTAAGTTTAAGGGGAATGAACAAAGAAGGAAGCAATATGAATTTTTTCTACCACCTAGCCTGTTGTTTCCTTCAACCAACTTTCAGGTTCAACACTATCTATCTGCAAGTATGTGAAGTACAATCACAAGGAAGATTTCTTCTGTTTGATCCCAGATGGAAGAGGAATTTGCTGAGAAATTTTCAATATAATGAAAAGCTTTTCAATAGTGAAATGGGCTGCACCAAGAATTAATGTGCTCTCAGAACCTTAGTGTATTCAAAGGGTATTAAGGACATTAATTAAGAAAAACAGAGGATCTGGGAATGAATCAGTTTTGTTCCGAACGTTTTAAGAGGGGAAATAAAAGGAAAGGTAAAAGGAATACACTACTATATAAAGGAGAATGGGGGTAGAAATAAAAGGAAAGGTAAAAGGAATACACTACTATATAAAGGAGAATGGGGGGTATAGAACTTTTATTTCTCAGAATTGGGGAGCACGAAAAAGAGTATAGAAATGTGGGGGTAGAAAAGGGCTGAACACACACACACACACACACACACATATCTTGTAGAAATACATCAAACTCCATAAGGAAACAGGCAGGGACAGGCATAGGAGGGATTAAGAAGAAAGATAATACTGGGGAGGAAACAGTCACAAAGAAAACAAACTTCCTGATTCTGAAGGGAGGGGGAGGTGGAAAAGAAAAAAGGCAAGGTTAGGCAGAGAAGAGAGGAGAGGGAGAGGGAAAGGGAGAAGGGAAAAGGAGAGGAGAGGAGAGGAAATTAAGGGCATATCCTTTACGTGGCAAATAGCTGAACAAATTGTGGTATATGAACATAACGGGAATAGTATTGTACCACAAGAAAAGAAGAAAGAGACAATTTCAGACAATCCTGGGAAGTAAGCACTAACAGAGCAAAATGAGCAGAGCTAGAACAACTTACACAATGACAACATTGTTAAGAAAAATAACTTTGAAAGACTTGAGAACTCTGACCAAAGTGGTAACTCACCAGAGGATCTATGATAAAGGATGTCATCTACCTCCTAACAGAAAAGTGATGAACTCAAGGGACAGGAGACACATGATTTTGGACATGACCAATCAATTAACCAATCAAAAAACATTTATTAAGCACCACAGTGCCAGACACTGTGCTAAACACTGGGGATACAAAAGAGGCAAAAGACACTTCCTCGCTGTGTGACCCTAGGCAAGTCACTTAAAGCTGTTTGCCTCAATTTTCTCATTTGTAAAATGAGCTGGAGAAAGAAATGGTAAACCACTCCAGTATCCTTGCCAAGAAAACTCCATGGACAGTCTGGCAGACTATGATCCATGGGGTCACAAAAAATCAGACACAACCAAACAACCACGATAATGTTCAGAATAGACATAGATGGATACAGATTAGAAAGAGAGCTAGCTAGCTAGACTTAGCTATCTATCTATATCTATATCTTCTTTAAAAAGTATTAAGCTCCCAACCACTGGCAGCCTTCAAGTAAAGGCTGTCTGACCACTTGTTGGAGAAGCTAGAATTCCTCTGTACCTATAGGTCGGGCCATGCGACCCTCGGGCCCTCTCTAACGCTGAGATTCTGTTGTTCTGTGACTTTCAACATCTGGGTTAGCTGTGATGTACAGATCCGGTCAGTCACACTTAGTATATACCTGGAGGGGGAGGGGTGAGGAAGGGAGGCATTCTTTCCTTTCTCACCCTTATTGTTTTTAAATAGAAGAGGAACAGCAATTTACATTAACTGCTAATACTCCCAGACATGATCTCATCTTCGGTCTTTGTGTCTTAGCACAGGCTGACCCCTTCACCCTCACTTCTTATTCTCAGCTTCCCCCAAAGCTCATTTCACACATCACCTTCTGCACGTTGCTACTCTTGATCTCCTGGGTGGCCAGTGCTCTCCGTAAAATCATTTCGTGTTTCTTTTGTCTGTATTTTGCGCTTACTTACATGTGTACATGTAAGTTGTGAGTTACCTGAAGGCAGGGGCTGTTTCATTTTTGGCTTTGTATCCTCAGGGCTCAAACACAGTGCCTAGCACAGAGTAAAAGGTTAATAAATGCTTATTGATTGATTTTATACGACCCCTTTCACTTGTAACTCTTACACATCCCCCAAAAAATTAGTCAGCTTTAACTGCCCCATTTCCCTGGTTCAAGGGAACAGACATATAGTTAGGTTAAGAAGACCAGCATGCTCTTCTAGGGGACAAGACCTTCCGTCCTCTACCTAGCACTTTTGTCATTTCAGAAGTACTCCAGCAACACAATGCACACTGGACTGTTTCTCTCAACATCCATCCTTTCCCCCTATGCTCAAAGCACATAGACCATCTTCCTTCTCTGTGGGGAGAAGGAAAAGTCATTAGCAAAGTCAGATCTTCTGCTCCGACGCTACATACTCTTGGTGCTAGGTACATCCTGGACTACCATACTCAAGCGGCCTCACTTATGAATTCTCTGAACACCAAAGAACCAGAGGGACAGCAAAGGCCAGGAGAAGTCAACAAATTCTAACTCCTTCCTTGAAACAGGACTTTATCACCATCTCCAGACAGCTAGATACATCTGTCCTATTTGCAAAGAATGCTTCTATAAGACCCATGACCTCACATGGTAACCTTTTTAAGGAACTGGAAATGCTATTCTCCCATGGGAAATAGTGTGACCTTGTAGTCTTTAATGTTTGGCTGGATCTCCCATGTCATCAGTGTAGGCACTCCCTGTACCAGACCCCCATTCATGTATCCACACCTTCCTATTCTGTACAACTCCACAAATACTCCAAAGGGGGTCCATTCAATGTATTAGGGGCCTTCCTATAGACTTCTTAGCTTCCGCCGAATGGAGCACACGGGCTGTGCATCTGTCTTGGTGGATGGCTATCCTGACTCTTTCTGGCTCTGATGATCTCTTTTATACCACTTCTGAACAACTTTTTACTGGTATTATGTTGTAACCCACTTACACTTGCCATATTTGTCTCTATTCATTCCCTTTTACATGACCCAAAATTTTAATTTTCATGACCAAACAGCACCCTGAGAGACTGCTGGTGTTGAAAAGGAGGACTTTGTTAAAAACACCTCACAATTTCCCAAAGGCTAGACTGTGTTCCCCTAAATGCATATCACAGTCTCAACATTAGGTATTCTTTGTCCACATTGTTTTTTACATGAGGATAGTTGGGGAGATGATTTTGAGAAACTATAGATTTCAGGAGGTTCTTCAACATTCCAGCATTCGATTGATCAATCAACAAGTATTTATTCTTTTTTTTTTTTGGAGGGGGAAAGGCAGGGCAATTGGGGTTAAGTGAGTTGTCCAAGGTCACACGGCTAGCGTGTCAAGCGTCTGAGGCCGAATTTGAACTCAGGTCCTCCTGACTCCAGAGTCGGTGCTCTAGTCACTGCTCCACCTAGCTGCCCCACCAGTATTTATTAAAAACTTACTATGCACCAAGCACTATGTGTGCTGAGTGCTGAAGATACAAAGACAAAACCTAAATAGTCCCTGCATTCAAGTAGTTTATAATCTGATAAAGGAAACAACATGGACATATAAGTTCGTATAGAATATATAACAAATAAATATAAGTTAATGGAGGGAGGGTGGTGCTAGCGGTTTGGGAGGTCTGGAAAGCTGGAGATCATGATAACAGAGGGGAGGAGGGAGTTCATTCCAAGCATGACAGATACTATGCAATGGCAGTAGAGTTCTCTGTGTGAGAAACAGCAAGTAGGCCAGTTTGGCAAGACCAAAGATTGTGGGAAGAGCAGCAATGTATAATAATGCAGGAAGGGCAGATCGTGGCCAGGCTGTGAAAAGCTTTAAATGCTAAACAGAGGAGTTTCCATATCACGCTACAGTAGACCGTCCTATGCTTTAGGACAATCATTTTGGCAGCTGTCTGAAAGATGAACTGGAAAAGTGAGAGATTTAAGACAGGAAGGTTAATCTGGAGACTACTACAGTAGACCAGGTAAGAGGGTCTAAACTAAGGTTATATCATGAAAAAAAAGAAAAGGGGATGTTTTTGAAACAAGATATGGAGGTTAAAAAAGACAAAATATGACAACACACTTAATATGTGCAAAGGTTACCAGCACAAAGTCATTCACAAACAGAAGGAACGGGAAGACCACAAAATCCATGAAATCTAAGCTTTTTGAGGGTTGACACTGCGTCACTTCTATCTTTATATCCCCAGGGCTTAGCACAGTATTTTGCAAGTAGTAGGTGTTTAAGAAATGGTTACTGAATTTAATCTGTAAGGAATTTCTCTTCCCTTTGGATTCTGTGTTGGATATGCTCTGTAACAGTGGCAAGCCTTTGGTGAATATTCATCTTCATATTTTATGACTCACACGATATTCAAAAAATCAAGTAGTTACAACTTTCAAAGAATCTTGTTATGATTCCAGCAGGTTCACGAGAGATACCTTTCAGGAGGACAGTCTTTGAGATAGAATTCTGCTTTGGAAAATCAAATGCTTTTTTGTTCTCAACAAACATTAAGCATTGTGGAACTTTCTATTCTCTCCACCTTTTAGTCAACTGTGTAACTCTAAATAAATGTCAGCTATAGAGCAATTTTGCAAAAACCTTCCTGTTTATTCTCATACTCTCATCAAAAATGGCCTCAATACACATGTGTATTATTCTTATAAAGATGTTGAGATAGGAAGAATATCGATCAGCAGTTATTAATAGTCTCTCTGCTTCATCATGAATTCAGTCCATGATTTTCTCTAAGCATTTGGAATCTCTGAAAGAAAAAGGAAACTGAATCAACACCTGACAAGGTGGAGGATCCTGTGAATTCCCAAGAGAGCATGGAACCACAGCAGGATGTTCTTGAATGGTTTAAAAGGGAAATAAACACTGTGAAAGAATAATTCATAGCCTACAAAGCAGAAATAATTAGTAGAATAGAAAAACTTGAATCCATAGTAGAAAGTCTCACCAAAGAAATAGAAGATAGAAATATGGACTGGGAATGCATATAGATGAAAGTGAAGGGCAATATGGAAGCAAAGCAAAAAGCAGTACCGATAAAAGAAAACATGATCTCCATAAGTATACAAAACATTGATCTTCAAGACCAGATAAGTAGAGACAACTTAAGAACTATAAGTTTCCCAGAAAAATACAAAAAGTTTTTTAAAAATTGAACAATATAATTTAAGAAATAATACTTGAAAACTGCCCAGGGTAATATTTCTCTAATCAACGTAAGGGCAGCTAGGTTGCACAGTGGATAGAGTGTCGGGCCCTCATCTTCCTGAGTTCAAATCTGGCCTCAGACACTTACTAGCTGTGTGGCTCTGGGCAAGTCACTTAACCCTGTTTGCCTCAGTTTCCTCAGCTGTAAAATGAGCTGCAGAAGGAAATAGCAAACCACCCCAGTATCTTTGCCAAGAAAACCCCAAACGAGGTCACAAAGAGTAAGACAAGATTAAGAAACAACTGAACAACAAGCAATGTAAACTATACAGAATAATTAATAATCAGTTTATTTGGATTAATTTCTTCTAAACTAAGGTAGTAAAAAAGCAAAAGAATTTAGGAACCTACTAGAAAGCTTTTTACTTCAATTGAAAATGTTAAGAAATAACATTCTTTAGTCTAAAAGTCATTTCCAGACTTTTCCCTTTAGGAAAATGTGTAAAAAGTCAAGAATAAAGGTCAAGGTTCCAGGAATGAGGTGGTAACCAAATTTACTCTTGTCTAGTTATTGTCTTTCTCACCTTCTGAAATGATTGGACTACTGACCATGTAAGGGCTGTCCCTTCTTTGAACATGTCATGAAATGAAGAGGATATTGATCAGAAGGAGGCAATCCCTTTGATTCCTTCATGTCACCTGTGATGGGTCACAGGGAGGCATGGAAGGGAGTGCTCAGAGATGGCTGAATAATTTTAGGAGGATGGCTCTCCAACGGCTTCACCAAAAGATTAAGTGACTATTATTCTGTCAGACGAAGTGGAATGTTAACCACAAAACCACATTTCATTATTTTGTGCCATTTTCTTGTTCAAGCTTCCTATAAATGCTATCTCAAAATGACTTGGAGAAAAATATGCCCAAGAACATAAGGAGACTATATCAGTTTGGATATTTCTCTAAGCTAGAAATTCTTCGTTTTAAAATAATGATAGATATAGTAAAATGTTTCTGGTAGACCTGTGCCTAGAAACACGGAGTACCATATTAATAGTAGATTTTTTTTTTCCTTCAACAACACAAATCCATGATCCAGCCACCTAACTGAAGAGTTAAAATTCTTCACAACAGTTATCTTAACAGCTTTTCTTAACAGAGAATCAAATTCCATACAATTCGACTTCTTAACGTTTCAGAGAATTGCATTGTTATCTAACTTTTGTCTACTGCAGCAAATATTTCATTTGACGATTTATCAAATAACAGTACCTTGTGAGCTATGGCAGTGTCATCTCTATGATAACATTCTGCGAGGGAGACTAGGCAAGGTTAAAGGCTAATCTTGCACTATCAGTCAAACGGCCAATCTCTGATAGTGGGTTGGTTTGGTTTGGTTTTTAATATTCTAATGAAATGCCCTAAGTCAAATCAGTAAGGCCATAATTCTCTTGCATCATTTTCCAGAATCAAGAGAAGACCCAGATAGTAAGGATATGTATCCCAGGTGGTTTTCCAGAGTTTAATTAAGTATGGATTACACTAAGCTTTTTCAAATGTTTATACTATAGAAAAATAGTTGGCAGGCCCAGACTTTTAATTTTTCATACAATGCTGATGAATTCAGATGGCATAGAAATGTCTTAGGTCTGATAGAATAAATTAATCAGTCTTTATCTTTATTATAAGCTTACATGGATTTTACTGTAATGGCTGCACTGTTCTTAGCACAGACTCAGATACAATTCAATTAATGCAACAGATGTATTCCTGAATAGGTGTGCATGTATCAACTTTCTTTATACCAAAGTGCATAATGGGCTCACTATTTAAAGGACTGATCATAGAATTCCTTCCTAAATCACAAAATTATTTTGCAAAAAGCCTAATAATTTTTATATAGTTGGGTTTTTACATATCAGACTTATTTCAAGTGGGATACAATGGACTGAGGATTCAGAAAGTCACCATGAGTTCATCTAGGCAGAATCCAATTTAACTACCCCTGAGAACTCTATCTCGTATTTTATAAATCTCAAGAGACAGAAGATAGCAAATTAACAACCCTTGTAGTCAAGAAGTCTCTTTGTGTTTCCAATTTAAATATCTTTCCCACTATCATTTAGTTCCATTTTTTTTTTTTGCTATCTCTTTTGTTTCTCTTTTATTTCTCAAAAAGCTTTTAGGAGCTGAAGAACCCTATATTTTACTGCCATGATTTTATTCTACATTGTTAGGAGCAATGTTAAAAAGAAAATACAAGTACATAGTAACCTTAATCATTTTAGAACAAGGCTTCATTTGGAACATGATCCTGTTTTAACTAAAAGTACTCTGTACCAGTAAATTAATTGCCCATCCATGTGAGTGAGAAATTAGTAGTTCCAGGTACTCAGATGTCATTAGAACATGACTAAATCCAACATATCAAGTGTTACTATGGTCTCCCAAAACAGCCAAGGTTTAAGTAGGTGTTTGGTTGCTCAATTTTAATCAATCAATAAGCATTTATTAAGCTCTTACTATATGCCTCATACTATGTTAATTGCTGAGGATTAAAAGGCAAAAAATGAAGCAATATTTCTTCTCAAGGAGCTGTCATGTTATTAGGAGAGATAATATGTGCATATACATATGTATATAAAAAATATTATATGTAATAAATGTGACATAATTAGGGAGGCAGGACACCAGCAGTTGGAAAATCAGGAAAGGCTTCGTACAGAAGGTGTAAAGTATCACAGATCTATATATCCATATATATTCATATATATGAAAAATGAATTTTAAAAAGCATTTGTTGAGCACTTACTATATATAAAGCACTATACTAAGCACTAGGGATACAAAGAGAAAAGTGGGACTACTTTCGAAGAGCTTACATTCTAATGAAGAAATGAAATATGCAAGAGGTTTCAGGTACGGGTCAGATGAAAAGACACAGTGGTCCTTAGGGAGATATAAAAGATGTATAAATGGATAGACAGATACATCTCATATATGAGTGTTCTTTGCATCGCTTTGAGTTTAAATTCCTGCTTTGTTTTCACATACTTAAACCTGTCCATTTCCTTCATTAAGGATTACTAATTTTAATTCTAAACTAAGTAACCTGTAAGGAGAGCTATCATACCCAGACAATACAGATAGTACCAAGCGAATTACTAGAAAATCTACTACAAAGAGTCAATGGTCTCTCTCCAGGCCCATCTTTTTGCAGAGGGAATTATGCTTTAACCACCTCCCTAACTGCCTCCTTCTTCAACAAGTGAGTGACCATAAAACTAGTGATAGTTTCCATTTCTCACACAAAAACTTCAGGAATCCACATTGGTCCCTGTAAAGCACTGTTCTGATTATTTTAACTGAAATCATACTTGCTGAGAAGCAGGTGAGCTCCCACTGAATTCCAGATGATAACTGTGGAGGTGGAATATTCTTCCTCTCTAGACCTCCAAAATCTTTATTTTCTGATATCACTCTAAAAAAAAATCCTCCAGCAGTAGAAGCGTCCTGCTTCATAAACCTTCAAGGAAGGGAATACCAACTTAAGTAACTTTACTTGTCCTTTAAGATTTCAAGCAACTGTCACATATTCGTTTAACTCCTAAATTAAGGGAATTTATTCTGAAAATCCATGCTATTACATCTACTCTGAAAAAAAAATCCGAGAGAAGAAAATGGTAACCACTACTAGGCTATCAAGAATTTATCCCATGGGTGATGAAGTACAGTAGCTGCATAACCATCAAGACCATTTTTTCCCGCTGATTATAAGAACAAGATTGATTTTTCCCTTCCCTTATCAACAAGGCCCATCCTAACCCCAGCTCCGGCAATAAATTACTAAACTGTCAGCAACCGTGACTCCACACTGGGGCGTCTATCAAATTTGCCTGAGAAGTTTCTTCTAATGTAACATTAATGTTTCTACCAGCTTAGCCCTGTAAAAAATATTTTTAATTGTTTTACAGTCAAAATACTGGCAAAACATAACAATACAGAAAAACATTTTTCGGCCTTTAACCCAAAAGGTTGAAACATGGCAGCTGAATATTCATTCAACTGAATTACATGTCTTACAACCCACTCCAAGAAGCCCTAGGTATAAAATTCACCTTAACCTTTACTGCTTCTAAACAATTATTAACAAAAATAATTATAAAGGCCACATAAGAATTAAGCCAATTCTACTTTATACCCATTGATTGAAAGCCTCCTAAAGGCTCCTTAATTTTTCTTAAAGTAATTTTCCTGGGACAAATGATCCTATGCAAAATAATTACTTTACCTGCTCATAAAAACAACAAAACCTCAAGCAATAAATTAAGTAAATAACCATTGTTTTTGCTATGTTTTCAAATCATCCACCTTGTCTTTAAATGTAGGTTTAGAGCTAAAATTTAAATCTACATGAGAAAAGGGGAAAAAAACCCTCATTTTGGAGACCTTGTATTCTGGACCAATGCAGAGGCTAACCTTTCGAACCACTGCTACAGGTTTCCAAAATATTTAGCCAAAATTCACCGAGAAGACAAAAGCTGTTACCTCGATAAAACAATATTACTGAGAAAAGAAAGAGACAGAAAGTCCCACCACCTGATAGTTCTAAAGGCATGTGCACCCTCATTCTAAGGGGCTCTCTCCTTATGTATACACACAACATATGGGGGCATCAAAACGTCCACTTGTTTCAGGAGCTGTCCGAGAGCAGCCCCCTCGAAAAGCCCACTGACCTGAGGGGAGCTGGTCTCTGGCATTCCGTTCAAAATTCCCGGAGCCAATGCCTTCCCCTTGGGGAGAGCACGACCATGATCCCGAGGGGGCGCTGGCTCGGAATGGTTGCCTAAACGAGGCATCTTCTTGAAGGATGGTCGCTTGTGGACTGAGAGCAGGGTTACATCTGGATCACTTAAAGTTGCCAAGGAGGACCGGTCCAGCAGGCTCCCCTTCATCTCCTTCCCAACTCTCTCCATAGACGTTTTTTGCTCACTCCCCAAAATACAAAAGTCAAATTTACTTCTAACAGCCTAGTTTGGTCATGTTAGAAGAAAACGCTTTCTTTCCGCCCCCCCAAAAAAGATCTCATCTCGCTAACAAGCCACTGTCTGCCCAGAATCTACAAAGCCGTCTAACCGTAGGGAGCTGAGCACCTCCCCGGGCTCTCTGTGCTCCTAGAGCAGTGAAGTGTTCTGTTTGAATGGCCCCAGCACCTGCAGGCTGCGCCTTCCCCGTCTATGTTTACACTCGCTCTCTTTCAACTCTGCCTACTCATCGCATCTTTTCACTCATTACACTACATTCACTAATCTTTGCGCACGGCCCATATACTCAGCCGGCACGGACTCGCCTTTCAGAAACAGCCGAAGCACAACGGGCGTGAGCACGAACCCTCCGCATAATTAACTCCCAAAGCTAAAGGTGATTTCCTCTTAGCCTGGGGCACAATCACAACTCCTAGAAACCTTGCCTAGAGGCAGGGGGAAATAATCCACTTCCTCCTATTACTGAATTACTAGAGCTTTCCTGGATGAAATATAAATCTTTCTTTTACTAGCTTGTACAGTACTTTATTACTGGACCATGTATTTCCTAGGCAACACGACTTGCATTTTTCAATAAAGTATAAAAAAGTTTTCTTTTTATCACAGCTTGATTTCCCCTTGGACCAAAGTCTTTACAATAAGGGCGGGGAAAAACCCTGTGTGTGAATTTACTAGACATCACAAGTTTTCTTAGAAAAACTACAGCGACCTACCCTACCTCACAAGTTAGCTATGAGGAAAGCACTCTGAGGCTATGTAAAAACTACACCAACAATAAAATCTTACAATAATGGTCCTTGTGATTAAAATTAACTAAATATAAATAAAACGTATAATAACAGGCTCTCGCTCTGATGCTTCCACCTAGTTGGACAAGTTATATAAGTTCATTGGGCCTCAGTTTCCTTCTTTGTAAAAAAGGAGATGATATACACATCACAGAAATTTTGATTAAGATTAAAACATATTTGTGAAAGCACTTTGTAAACTGTCAATAACTATACAGATGTAAGATGAAGCAACAACAGAATACAGGAATATTCATCGCTCGTGACCCATGCCAATATAACTTTCAAAATGACAATACCACCCAAGATAACATACATTTTTCATGCTATACCAATCAAAGTACCAAGTAGATACTTTATTGAACTTGATGAAATAATAACAAAATTCATTGGAAAAACCCAAGGGAAGTGATGAAAAGGGATGGCGACAAAAGAAATAGCTCTTCTAGAATTCATCAAAACCATGTGTTGGTCAAGAAACATCAAAGTAGGTCAATGGAATAGACTAGATGAGGGAGAATTAAAAACAACGAAACTCAATAACCCAGTATTTGATAAAGCAGGAAACATCAATTACCTAGGAAAGGGCTCTGTTTGATAAAAACTGCTGAGAAAACTTACAGAAAACAGGCTTAAGACCAATACCTCACACCATATCACATAATCCATACTAAATGAATACAGAACTTTAATATTAAAGATCATACCACTAAAAAAACTAAAAGAAAATAAAAGAATTACATGAATTTCGGAAGGAGCTATGATTTCATCTGTATGACAGAACCCTGGGGTGGGAACTCCCACCTTCAACACAGATCACAACTTGTTAATGACTTAGCTAAGTCCTAGAGAGTTGCCCAAACTAAGAAGTTAGGTGACTAGCCCAGGGTCACACAAGTAGTAATGGTCAGAGGCAGGATCTGAACCGAGATCTTCTTACTACTAATCCCTGCACTCAATCCACTATGCCATGGGTTGCCTCTGGCCGAACTGCCAGGTAGTGAATCTTCTGAGCTGTCTCTAGTTCTCAACGAGCATTAACAGGAGACACACGACAGTGTTTAAATCTGGGCACTCTTCCATTCTCCTTCCTCCCTTTCCCCCATCCCTAACTCCTACTGCCCTGACAATGCTGGCAGCCTGAGTGTAGGATTGCTCCCAAGTCACTGTAGTATTGAAAGGAGTCCTCCCTCCCCCATAGCTTATTACAGCCCCCAGGCCACTCCCGTGAAAAATCATTACCACCTGTCCTAGACACAATTAATATAAGCAACACCTGTACTCAACATACTGCATCACAGTTGTGCCCCAAACACCCATATGTTTGTAGTGTCCACACTGCATGTTTCATCAATTCAGATTACACAGATTCACAGGGTCTCAGAGTTGAAAGAGACATCAGAAGTCATCTAGTCCAACCCACTGATGACCACAAATGTCCTTGACAATACACCTGATAAGTAACATGCCACACCATAAATAATAATAATAGATGACGTTCTCATAACCAAATGATGTGTGCAAGGCAGACATCATTATCCACATGTTGCAGATGATGAAACTGAAACTGGGAAGGTAAATTCCCAGAGGCAAAACAGCTAGGAAGCAGTGGAGCATGGAGTGGAGCCCAGGTTTTCTATCTGACTCCATACCCAGTTCTATTTCCTTAGAACCGCAGCTGCCCCTAAGGTGACCCTTGGACTGTTCTTCCCGCTACTATTTTATTCTGCACAGAACTGCATAGTCGTTGTATCAGTCTAACTGACCATTTCTTTTCAGGTTTTTAGGGAAAGGACCTATACAGCCCACCCCCAAGGGCTGAATCACTTAATGTAGAGTGTAAAGACAGCAGACCTGAATATAAGCCCCATTCACCATCCTGTCACCCTCCCCCCGCCCCCATCTTGGACTTCCCAGCTCTGAGATATACAAGTAGATGATACCAACAAGCAGTTATTTGGCATCCCTCAACACACATGTGTTCATGCACATACATACACACACACACACACACACAGCCTTAACTTTGGTGGGCAGCTCACAACAGTAACTAGAACATATATTAATCACAGTGAACCAGAAGACTTAACTGACCATACTAAAATCTTCCTGAGTGATTTAAAAGGATCCTAGTGGTTTAAAAAGAAATTTAGATCAATAGCTTGTGTTACTTGACTGATTAACAATGCATCAGTTCCGCTTGTCCCTGACAACCCTGCACAAGTTTCTTATTTGTTAGAACCACGTCTTGAGACCATTACCAAATATCCAGCTGTTGTAATGGATGGCAGCGAAACCTGATGACTCCTTGATCTAACATGGGGATCCATAATGGAGAGGCTAATTAATCAACATTTCATTATTAAGTATTTGTTATGTCCTAGGCACTGTTCTAAATACTGGGGATATGAGTACAAAGAATGAAATTATCTCCACTCATGTTAAGCTTACACTCTACTTGGGGAGGCAGCAAGTGCATATAAAAACATATTACACAAGCGTAAAATTAATAAATGCCTTTATATATACACATACACACACAAAGTAGTCAAATACAAGGTATCATAGAAGGAAACACACTAGCAGGTGGGGAGATCAGGAAAGCTGCATTGTGTATTAGAAGTGGGGGGCTCCAGGAGGCAAAGGTAAGCAGGGCATGCATTCCAGGTGTGGCGGAGAATCAAAGAAAAGGCACAGAGGTGCAGTGTCATGAGTGAGGAACATAGAGAATGCCAGTGGGGCTAGATCACTGAGTGTGGGAGGCGGTGAAATGTCCGGGAAGGCTGGAAAGATAACTTGGGGCCAGGCTGTAAAGAGTTTTAAAATCAAAACATGGAAGTTTATATTTCATTTCAGATGCAATAGAAAGCCACTGAAACTAGTTGAATAGAGGAGTTACATGGTCAGATCTGCACTTAAGGAAAATTACTTAGGCAGCAGTGTGTAAGATGGACTGGAATGGCAAAAGATCTAAGGAAGGGAGACCAATCAGGAAGACCAGTTGGGAGCCCAATGAGGAGGCTGTTGCAATAAGCTAGGTAAGAGGCGTTAAGGGCCTAAATTCATAGCTGTTTGACTAGAGAGAAGGGGTAGGATGCAAAGATGTTGTGGAGGTAGAAGCAGCAAGATTTGGCAACTACGTGGGTTATGTGGGGGTGAGGGAGAGTGAGGAGTCAGACATGATGCTGAGATTATTGGAAGGACGATAGTGCCTTTGAAAGAAATAGGTAAGTCTAAAGAGAATAAGGTTTAGGAGGCAGGATAATGAGCTCAGTTTTAGGCTGTGAGTTTAAGATGGCTCTGGGACATCCAGTTTGGAACATCTGATGATACGAGATTGAAACTGGAGATGTAGATCTGAGAGTCAACCACAGGGAGATGACAGTGAAACTCATGGAAACTGGTGAGACTGCCAAGAGTACAGAATGAGAAAAGATGACAGCCCATAACAGAACCTTGAGGAATGACACCCACAATTAGGAGGTTTAACATGAAATGGGCCAGGAAAGGAGGGACAGGAGAAGTCAGATGGAGGCAAAACTGAAGAAAGGAAATGGTATCTAGGAGAGAGGAGTTAGCAGTGTCAAATGCAGAGAGGTTAAGAAGGATTAGGCATGGGAAAAGTATGTCAGATTTGACAACTAAGAGATCATTGGTAACTCGGAAGAGAGAAGTTTCAGATGAGTAACTAGGTCAAAAGGCACAATGAGAAGGGTTGAGGAGTGAGGGAAAGGAGAAGGAGTAGAAGAAGCAAATGTAGACAACTTTTTCAAGGAGGAGAGATAAAGGCTGATAGCTGAGGAGAAGGTAGCATCTAGTGAAGGTTTTTTAAGAATGTGGGCAGTGAGGGAATGTTTCAAGATAGTAGAGAAGGAATGATAGGGAGTTGATAGGGAGAGGCTCCAGTATCAGGTTTAAGCCTTCTGAGTTAATCTTCAAGCTGCAATGAACCGTGTTATAAGGACTATCATACTGGTCTGTTTCCACCTCCAGAAAAATATTAGTGTGGCCAACTCCTCCAGAGTCTTTCTAGGTTGGCTGAAGAAGTATTCTCATGACCTCCTTCTTGTGTTCAACATAAAGAAATCTGCCTGAGTTTCTGAGAAATCTAATTCAGTTTAAGTCCTGACACAAGTAAATAATCACCTCTAAAGATGCCCACATTCTGGTTTAAATTTCAAATTAATGCTTCCCTTCCTTCCCATGGACACCAGGACTAACTTCGCTTCACTCCACTTTGCCCCACAGTTGGAAGAGAGCCAGCCAGCATAACCAACAAAGAGGACAGCATTCACTGTATAAAGCTCTGTGGGAGATAGAAAGGAGTCATGTGTGGTCCCCACTTCAAGAAACTTACAATCACAGAATTAAAGACTTGGGGCAGGGAGGCCTCAAGACTCCGTCCTGGGCCCTCTCTCTTTTCTCTCTGTACTATTTCATTGGGTGAGCCCATCAGCTACCATAGATTCAATTAGCATCTCTATGCATATGATTCTCAAATCTATTTATCCAGCCCTAATCTTTCTCTTGATGTCCAGATTCCCATCTCCAACCGCCTATGTGACATCTGCCCAAATGATATCCCTCTGTCATCTTAAACTCAATTATCTCCCAAACTGAACTCATCATCTTTCTCCCCAAACCCTCTGCTCTTATTAACTTCCCTGTCGCTGCCAAGTATACCACCATCCTCTCAATCACCCAGGCTTGCAACCCTAGGCCTCACCTTCGACTCCTCACACTTTCACCCCCTCATAGCCAATCTGCTGCCAAGTTCTACTGACTCCACCTTCATAGCCTCCCTCCCTTCCTCTGGCACTGCCACCTCCCCATTAGCCCCTAAGTTCCCTGAGAGCAATCCCCAGCTTCTTTTATCATTATAATAACTGTGATAATGATAACAGCAATAACAGCAACTAGCGTTTCTAGAACTTCAAGTTTTGCAAAGTATTTTACAAATATGACCTCATTTTATCCTCACAACAATCCTGGAAGGTATAGATGAGGACACTGAGGCAGACAGAGAATACCTGACTTGCCCAGGACTGAACAACTATCAGGTATCCGAGCAGGATTCAGACTTCAGTCTTCACAATTCCCAATCTAGGGCTCTACCCGCAGCACCACTTGGACAAAGGGAAACAATCTGTACTTAGAGTTCAGAGAGGAAAATTCTCCCTCTGTTGACAGCACCTCCTCTCCCTACATGTTCTGATCACATCTTCTACCTCCTCTTTACTTCAAATGTGCATGTGGACGGGAACCCATCTGAAACCCATACGCTTCACCAGTTTGGCTCTACATCATCCTGACAGAGGAGCTGTGTGTTAAACAAATGGACTGATTAGAGAGGCATTAACTGGGACTCAATATGGAAAACTGCACAGAGTCTTCCTACTAAGACTTTTCACAGTCAGACTGGAAGTAATTTTCCATGTTCAAGTATAATTACAAAATTACATTTCAAAGAGAGAGTAGTGATTTGGAGGTCTTCTGCTATTCTGGTTCATTCATGACTCTCATCCCATCCATCAGTATTTACAATACAGGAAAGTTTCCATAAAGGAGGACCTGCTCCACAGTGAAAACTCTAGGAGTAGTAACAAATGATGATAATAACTTATATTCAAGGAAGAGAAGGTGGGAAGGGAGAGGAAGAAGGGGAAGGGAATAAGCAATTATATAGTGCCTACTATGTGCCAGGCTTACCAAGTAACATTATTTCATTTGGTCCTCACAACGATCCTGTGAGGTAGCTGGGTAAATATTACAGTGCTGTCAAGTCATATAGACATTTCATTTACACAACTCTATACCCTCACACAGAATCATGCCTCTCCTGGCCAATAACCCGTTGGCATCTAGGATACTCCCACTCTGATACACCAGCTGGTGTTCAAGACCTACGAGTCAGACTATCTGAAAGTTCTTAGAGCTTTCTAGACCCCTAGTCTCTACCTTTAAAAATTCTTAACATATAAAATGAGCATTTCCATATACAAAGGAGAACCTAAAAAGCACACAAAATTGTGAATCTTGATTACGTATATTTGGCTTTTCATTCTAAGTATGTAATAAATTCAACATGTACCTTTCAAGACCATTCTACTTGTTTATTTTCCTTCTGGTCTTCTTTCTGTTCTCTTTTACATATTTCTTTAAAATGTTTCAGTTACTTTTTTTTCTCTTTTTCTTTGGCGGGGAGTGG
This sequence comes from Trichosurus vulpecula, assembly GCF_011100635.1. NCBI lineage: Eukaryota > Metazoa > Chordata > Mammalia > Diprotodontia > Phalangeridae > Trichosurus > Trichosurus vulpecula. Next base: position 95,852,367 of record NC_050574.1, on the reverse strand, counting down.
TATGCAAGGCAGGGGCAAACCATATTGCTACCACTCTCACCCTTCCACCTCTCCCCTCATTAGAAAATAAAAACCAAAACCCTTGTAACAACCATAAACAGTAAAGCAAACAAAATGCCCATATTGGTCATGTCTGAAAATATTATGTCTTATTTTGCAACTTGGGTCCTCCCCCCTCTGTCAGGACGTGGGCAGCATGCTGCATCAAAGGTCCTCAGGAATCCTGGCCAGTCCATTGCATTGAAAAACTTCTTAATTCTTTTGAGGTGGTTTGTCTTTGCAGTATTTTTGTTGATCTTGTATAAATTGTCCTCCTGATTCTGATCACTTCGTCATCCACGAGTTCATACAAGTCTTCTCAGATTTTTCTGAAACTACCCCTTCTGTCATTCCTTATGGCCAATAATCATTTAATATCAATTTAATAATCTCAATAAGGGCCAGGGCCTGAACTAATCGACCAAAAGAGCCAGGACCTAACAGCTTCTTTGGTCTCTGGAGTAAATTCAGAGAATATCTCTTCTTATGTCAACAAGGCCGGATGGGGCTGACTTAAGAGCACTCTTTCCTCTGTCTTTGGCCATTAAGGATGAAACCCTTAACCCGAGACACTATCTTGAATAATGGGACTTTTTATGGACATAAAATATTTTATGGCATGTTAATGGTAAAGAAATAGATGTTCTGGGTCGTAATTTTAATTGACATTTTATCAACTCTCTTATCTTATTGTATTTACCACCTATTCAATTAAGGAAATTCCTTTTTCATACTATGATTAAACATACATGGAGATCATAAATTTGAGTGACACAGACATGCTGAGCTGGGACCGTTCTAAAATGTATTTAAGCCTTCTCATTCTTTTGTTCAAACAGTCAGATATTATCTGGCCACATACATGTATATATGCCACTAGCTTTTAGGGAATAAACAATATGAATTTATATACCATCTAGCTTGTTTGCCTCCTTTAACCAAACTTTCAGGTCAACATAGCTCAATATTATTCCATTACATTCATATAACATAGTGTGTTCAGCCATTCCCCAATTGATGGATGCTCATTTTCTCTTTCCAGATCTCAGCTACAACAAATGGAGTGGCTATTTTTATACATATGGATCTTTTATCTTTTTCTTCCATCTCTTGAGGCCTAGGAATAGTATCACTGGGTCAAAGAGTATGGCCTGTTTAGTGACTTTTTGATAGGGTTCTGACCATTTAACTTTTCTTCTATTAACAAGCTTTTCCCCTATCACGGATTTCCCCACATGTTCACCCGCTGTGGGGAGAGCCTCCATGGCCTAGGCCCACAGCACAAGAACACGGGGGACATTACCTATCACAGCAGCCTGGGCAAACCAACCCCTCACCACGGGAAGGGAGCCAGCCTGCTGTTTGCTTTGGAAGTCAGCGCTGAAAAGAAAGCCTCTCCTACAATCTCAACCCTTGCTCAGCTCTTCATCCTCCCCAGTATGGCCACTGAGTTGTGAAATAGGAATTTCCCTCTTATGTTAGGTTCATTCAAATGAGAAAAGGAATACTGTTTATAATGGGAGGAGGGAGAGCCCCAGCAGAAGCATTTATTAAGCACCTACAATATGCCTAAAAGCTTTACAAATATCGTCTCATTTAATCTCATTTATAGCTAATTAAAAGTATGAAAGCATAGTGAAGCCAGTCCCTGCCTTAAGAGGCTTGTTGGATTGAATTGATGCTATAATGGGTAGCACTGTTTGAGTATGGTTTATACTGGATGCCCATTAAGGACCCTTTCAGCCCTAAAAGTCTACCCCTGTGGGGAGGTGGGGGTGGGCGGAGCCAAGATAGCAGCTGGAAAGCAGGACCCTCCAAACACCTATAAAAAATGGCTCTGAACAAATTCTAGAACTGCAGAACCCACAAAATAGCAGAGGGAAGCAGGGCTCCGGCCCAGGACAGACTGAATGGTCACAGGGTAAGGTCTATAGCATGGAACTGGGAGCGGAGCAGAGTAGAGCCCAGTGTGAGCCGCGCCCAGACCAACCAGACCAGGAGCCAGGCAGAACAGGCCCTAGCGCCCTGAATCAGTGAGCTGTGGCAGTTATCAGACTTCTCAACCCACAAACACCAAAGACAACAGAGAAGGTTAGTGGGAGAAGCTGCTGGGACAGAGTGTAAGGAGTTCACAGTTCGGCCACCACTCCAGGGGCAGCAGAGGTGATACAGCTCTGAGGACAGACCTACAGCTGCAGTTGCTTCCAGGCCCAGGCCCATCTCGTGGGGGGAATGAAGTGGCTGATCAGAGCAGGAGTGCAGAGCCTGCTTAAGATCTGAGTCCAGTCTGGGTTGGTGGTTCTTGGGGGAGGAGGAGGGCTGGTGTGGCAGAGCTTGCTGTGTAGAAATAGCTCTGAAAACAACAGCGCAACCCCTCAAGCCTGGGACAAAGTACTCTATACTCTATAAGCAGTCATACCCTGACAAAAAACTCAAGGGTTAAGTAGTTGTCTGGGAACATGGCCAGGTACCAAAAATGGACTCAGATTCAGACTTACACTTTGGAATCTTTCTTTGGTGACAAAGAAGACCAAAACATAAAGCCAGAGGAAGTCAACAAAGTCAAAGAGCCTACATCAAAAGCCTCCAAGAAAAATATGAACTGGTCTCAGGTCATGGAAGAGCTCAAAAAGGATTTGGAAAAGCAAGCTAGAGAAGCAGAGGAAAAATTGAGAAGAGAAATGAGAGTGATGTGAAAAACAAGTCAATGACTTGCTAAAGGAGACCCAAAAAAATACTGAAGAAAATAACACCTTAAAAAATAGACGAACTCAAATGGCCAAAGAGCTCCAAAAAGCCAATGAGAAGAAGAATGCCTTGAAAGGCAGAATTAGCCAAATGGAAAAGGAGGTCCAAAAGACCACTGAAGAAAATACTACCTTAAAAATTAGACTGGAGCAAGTGGAAGCTAGTGACTTTATGAGAAATTAAGATATTATAAAACAGAACCAAAGGAATGAAAAAATGGAAGACAATGTGAAATATCTCACTGGAAAAACCACTGGCCTGGAAAATAGATCCAGGAGAAATAATTTAAAAATTATTGGACTACCTGAAAGCCATGATCAAAAAAAGAGCCTAGATATCACCTTTCAAGAAATTATCAAGGAGAACTGCCCTGATATTCTATAGCCAGAGGGTAAAATAGAAATTGAAAGAATCCACAGAACACCTCCTGAAAAAGATCCCAAAAAGAAAACTCCTAGGAATATTGTCACCAAATTCCAGAGTTCCCAGATCAAGGAGAAACTACTGCAAGCAGCCAGAAAGAAAAAATTTGAGTATTGTAGAAACACAATCAAGATAATACAAGATCTAGCAGCTTCTACATTAAGCAATCAAAGGGCTTGGAATATGATATTCTGGAGGTCAATGAAGCTAGGATTAAAACCAAGAATCACCTACCCAGCAAAACTGAGTATCATGCTCCAAGGCAAAATAGGGACTTTCAATAAAATAGAGGACTTTCAAGCTTTCTCAGTGAAAAGATCAGACCTGAACAGAAAATCTGACTTTCAAACAAAAGAATCAAGAGAAGTATGAAAAGATAAACAAGAAAGAGAAATCACAAGGGACTTACTAAAGTTGAACTGTTTTGTTTACATTCCTACATGGAAAGATGATGTGTATAATTCATGAGACCTTAGTATTAGGGTAGCTGAAGGGAATATACATGTGTGTATATATACACATATATAGACAGAGGACACAGAGTGAGTTGAATATGAGGGGATGATATCTAAAAAGAAATCAAATTAAGGGATGAGAGAGGAATATATTGAGAGAGGGAGAAAGGGAGAGAGAGAATGGGGTAAATTATCTCATGTAAAAGTGGCAAGAAAAAGAAGTTCTGTTGGGAGGAAAAAGGGGGCAGGTCAGAGGGAATGAATGAATCTTGCTCTCATCAGATTTGACCTGGGGAGGGAATAACAGACACACTCAATTGGGTATCTTACCGCACAGGAAAGGAGGAAGGAGATAAAAAAAGGGGGGATGATAGAACGGAGGGCAGATAGGGGGAGGAGGTAATCAAAAGCAAACTCTTTTGAAAAGGAACAGCATCAAGGAAGAAAACTAAATAAACGGGGATAGGTTAGGAAGGAGCAAAATATAGTTAGTCTTTCACAACATGAGTATTGTGGAAGGGTTATACATAATGATACACATGTGGCATATGTTGAATTGCTTGCCTTTTAGGGAGGGTGGGTGGGGAGGGAAGAGGGGAGAGAATTTGGAACTCAAAGTTTTAAAAGCAGATGTTCAAAAAAAAAAAAGGTTTTGCACGCAACTAGGAAATAAGATATACAGGCAGTGGGGCATAAAAATCTATCTTGCCCTACAAGAAAGTAAGGAAAAAGAGGATGGGGGGAGTGGGGTGACAGAAGGGAGGACTAACTAGGCAATGGGGCAATCAGAATATATGCCATCTTGGAGTGGGAGGGAGGGTAGAAATGGGGAGAAAATTTGTAATTCAAACTCTTGCGAAAATTAATTCTGAAAACTAAAAATATTAAACAAATAAATAATGATAAAAAAAATAAATAAATAAAAAGTCTACCTCTCACTTGTCCTCTGCCACTTCCTTTAATCTATCTAAATCTTACTCATTCCATAAGGTCCAGCTTCAGTTCCACCTTCTCCATGAAGTTTTCTTTCTATCCATTCTGGCCCAAGCTGAGCTCTGTCCTCTAAACTGCTCTAACATAACACCTATACAGCTCACTTTGGCACTTCTCCATATTGCTTCATCAACTGTTACCTAACAATTTCACTTGAGCATGTCTTGTCTCCCTTACTGAGATTATGGTCAACCAAAATGTCCAGCTGAATATACACTGCATGTGTAGCATTGTTACCTCTCCTTAAGGGCAATTATTTTATTCTACTTTTTAAAAAATACCCTTCATTCTCCCACCAGGCCAGTGCTAAGCAAATATGAAGTGCTCAATAGATACCTTTCAATTAGTTAGGTTAAAGATAAGTTTTCTGCCCAGAATGTCATTACTGTTTAAAATTCCCTTTATTTCAATAAAAGTACAATAATCCATTAACCACACATAGATTCTTCCCAGTATTAGATGTTTTCAGGTATCTCCTCCTACTAAATATCTGTATTATTTTAGTTTAAATATTAAAATATTATTTAAATATCTGGATTATTTTTTGCCTTCCCACAAGTGCTAAATTTTTTTTTCTAGAATCAATCTCATTTTGTTTGCCTCCTACCCCTGCCCCCAGTCTCTGTGGGTCTTTTTTTTTTGTATGAAAGTTGAAATCTCTCTAGTGTCCTAAACAATTCTGCTGCAACCTGAGAAGCCTGGGTCCAATAAGGGATGGGGGGTTCATATTTCCATGAGCCTCCCAGGACAAAAGGACCATGCTTGGAGGAGGAGACATCAGCCTGGAATCTTTCAGTCCTTACAAAGGTCACCTGTTCAGCCAAGCTACAAACTTGTACTGGGAGTGGCTGCTCAGAGAAGATGTTTGGCCATCTTTTCCCCGGGAAGCAGAGAAGGCCCAGAGAACAAACAACTCCTGAGAACTTCTGCGTGGTGAATGGCAATGGTGAGTAAGAACTTGACACTAAGCTGCACGCTGGGAAGCAGAGGATGTGACGTTTCCCATACGTGTCTCTCAGCTGTATAGCTTAGAAAGTGGTGCACTAAATCGACTTCACACTTCAAAACCAAACCAAACTGACTATCTTCTCCCATGAAGGTCTGCCATTTTACTGATACGGGGACTCTCTCTACTGGATTCTAAACTCTCCCCTTCTTAATTCATGAGTGGCTGTGGCCCCAAAAATTCTGCATCTAATAGCTAACCATGTGATGAGCCTCTCTGTTACCTATATACTCACCCCACCAAGGCCAGGCCTACTGTTAATCCTTAGGCCTGTGCCTGAAGTCTCTCTAGCATGGTAGGCCTCACCAGTGGTACATAGGACCTTCCCAATCATTCCTGTCTTTTCTCCCACAGGCATACTCCACTGGCTTAGCCTTTGCCTCTACGCTACCTGAAACACTGGGAAAAAGCTCAGTGGAGGATGGCAATTATATAATGGTAAAAAAATAACTGAACCAACATTTTGTCAAGCATTTATTACATGCCTGCTATAGGCAAAGCACTATGCTCATTACTATGGAAGATAAAAGTATAGCACAATTTTTCTCAGCAAGTGTAGGTAAGACACATGGGCACAATTTACAAGCAAGCTTTATTACAAATTTGTCCTTAAGTTGGTTGTTTGGAATTCAGCACATTTTCCCCTGAAACTAATACTGGAAAGGGTGCTTAGGTTCTCAGGCCTGCCCAGGCCTGGAGGCACAGTGGTTTGTGGTTGAAATCACAGCTCCTTGGTGTACTGGCATATGTTTTTATTCATCCTCAAATGGAAACAGAACCTTTTAATTTATAAATAAGCACTCTGAGATCTATAAAGAACTACATAAAAGGAATCTGTGTACATCTATCTGTGAACATGTTGCATTCCCCTCACTCCAAGAAGAATGTCAGCTCTGTCATTTTTTCCTTGTAGCCCTACCATGGCGTGTTGCGCACAGGAGGCATTTAACACTTACTGAAGTAGCAGAAGAAAAAAGCTCCAAATGGGACACAAAAGCAAACCAGATGTTACTGCTTTGCTAAAGTATATACACATATGTGTGTGTACATGCATGTATATATGTATGTGTATATTGTATGTGCACCCACATATATATATATATACATCTATACATACATAACTTGTGTTAAGGTTTACATTTTCTTTTTAATTAACTATTGTTTATGGTACGATGTATGGCTTCATCTTTTTCATATGGTTTCATACTTTTTAATATGGTTAATTTTATAATAAAATTATTCTTAAAAGCATAAAGATAAAACCAAAGCTTCAAAACTAGGAGACTGCGTCAGAGGGGGGCAACGGAGACATCAGAAGATGGAGCAGGTCAAAGGTAAAGGCTAATCCACTCATTTGGGAGCACGCTGAGCTTCCGGTGAGATGGACCAGGACAGTGAGACGAAGGACAGATGCTCCACAGGAACACGAAGCCTAGGAGCTAGGGGCAGCAAGGGGGGCAAGTAGCAGTGAGAAGATGTGTTCATCCATAAGGATCAGTTTCTAAAACATTTAACTGAACAATATCACAATTTTCAAAATATATTACTAAACTTTCCTCTCTCCTTTCTACATGTCAACTAAGAAATTATTTCTTATATTCTTCCCTTTGTACAAACTTTTTTCTAAAGTTTATGGGGGAGGGAGGTTATATCAGGAATGACTGATATAAAGACAAAAGTTACCAATAAATCTTTTTTTTTAAATGACATTTTCTCCAGGTATAAATCGTAAACATAATACAAGCCAATGTTCTTGGTGACACAAAACTCTGTCATAAACAAAAAGGCATGTGTATTAAAGTTTTAAAAGAAAAAAAAATTTACTTCATCTGTAATTTATTTAAAATGACTTCTAAGAAAGCCTGTGTGCATTTGTAAACTGGGCTAGCAGGAAGCTATTCAATTATGAAAAATCCTGGCTTGAGTCTACCAAACAGAAATACAGAGAAGACATCAATGGCAGACTATGAGAAATCACACGCTAGTCACATGAGTTGGCTTAAAGCTTTTAAGCCAAAGTCTTTGTAAAATAAAGTCACTGAGTTTATGACGATAGAGGCCATATAATATCTGTGAATGGTTATTACAATTTAACTTTATAGTTAAAGAACAAGAGTGCCAATAAAGTCTAATACTTCACAAAAGATGTATCATGGCAATCCAATCTTGGCCAGTTGATAAACATTTATTAAGTGCCTACTACATGCCAGGTACTGTGCTAAATGCTGAGAATACAAATACAAATAAAAACAAAGACAGTCCCTGCCCCTTAAGGAGCTTAAAATGTAATGTGTTAGAGAGCTCCAGAGAACTCACAAAGGAGAAGAAAACTTTGCTAAGCCCTGTCTTTAAATCAAAGCCCTGGAGCCCATGGTCCTGCCCTGTCAGAGGGTCCAGCTAAGGGGCAGAGGGTACGGATACAGCATCCTCACACGTGTAACTAGGCGTTTCAAATAGATGCAGTGTACTTTTCAGAAAATGAAGAGAAAAAAGTGGAAGAGGCAATACATACATATTGTTAAAAGGTTCTCTTCCTCTGCAGTTCCATTTTTACTACATCCATAGTATTTCCAGATTTTCGCAACATATTTTTGGCAATTTTGTAAATCTAATTTCTACATTTTTATCTGCATTGTCTTTTCATCCAGTTAATGAAGTAGTTAGTTGATACAAAATGGACTGTTTACTTTGGTCTGGTGAGGCCTTTCTGTAGCTTCCCAGCTGTCAGTACCAATCTCCATCCTATTTTCCCCAAAAAAAGTGGTCCTGTGAGGCCCTCCATATCATTTTCCTGTTGGTGTTTATTTAGCTAGTGCCAATATTTACATGATGGCATTATCTATATTTGTATTTGTCATGAATAATTTACTTCTAAGAGCTAAACCTTGTGGTAACATACAAAGGAGCCCTCTAGCCTTGATCATTGATTGCAGGAGGTTTTTTGGTCCCCAGTGATAGCTGGAATACCTGGATAGATAAAGTCTTCTACAAGGCAACTGACCTCCCTTCCCCCAAGGCATTACTCTCTCGGTCCAGAGATTCCTTCCTTCTCAGTCTCCTTTTCTGGATCTCTATTCAGGTCATGCCTGCTAACCATGGGTATCTCATGAAAATCTCTCCCATACACTTCATTTTTCTTCTCCTTTTCTACTATCTCACTTGCTGACCTCATTAACTTCCATGGACTGAATTATCATCTCTATGCTAATGATTCCCAAACGTATCTATCTAGCTCTAACTTCTCTATTGACCTCTAGTCTTAAATCTCCAGCTGCTCACTGGACATCTCAAACCCATGTCTTATACACATATTAAATTAATATATACAAAAACTGAATTATTTTTCCCTTCGAAACACTCACTGTCATCCGTGACTCCTAACTCCCTTACTCTCCCATTATCAATCTGCTGTCAAGTTCTGCCATTTCTACCTTATACATCTCCTTCATATACCCCCTTCGTTCCTCTGAGACAGCTACGGCCTCATCACCTCGTGCCTGGACTGTCACAAAAGCCCTTTGGGTCTCCCTGCCTCAGGTCTCTCCCCACTCCAGCCCATCCTCCACTCAGTTGTTAAAAGAGATCTTCCTAAAGTGAAGGTCTGACCATACCACCCTCATATAACCTCCAGCATCAAATATAAAATCCCCTGTTTGGCTTTTAAAGCTCTTCATATCCTAGTCTCTTCCTACCCTTCCAGTCTTTCTATGCTTTATAGCTTTCGAGTGACCCTGGCCATCTTTCTGTTCCTCCTGACTCTGGACACTTTTGATTGTTGTCTCCCTCTTCAACTCCAGCTCCCAGATTGCCTGGCTTCCTTCAAATCTCAGCTAAAATCCCACTTTCTGCCAAGAAGCCTTTCCTAATGCCCGTTAATTCTAGCACTTGCCCTCTGTGATTAATCTCCATTTTATTCTGTCTGTATCTTGTTGGTACTTAGTTGTTTGCTACTGTCTCCCTGTTAGACTACAAGCTCCTTGAGGGCAGGGACCATTTTTTTTGCCTTTGTATCCTCAATGCTTAGCCCAGTACCTGGCACACAGAAGGCACTTAATAAATGCTTATTGACTTGCTGGGGGGAAAAAAAAGTTTAAAAAAGAAAAGAAAATGTCAGAGCTTGAACTTCACAGGGTCAGTTTTGAGAAGCCAGGGTAAGCTCTGGAGAAAGATGAGACAACAGGAGGAGGGCTTTGATGGAAGTGAATAGCTCAGATCCTGTTCACCTCTATCATGGACTACTGAAAGAGCCTTCGAATTGGTCTCCCTGCCTTTAATCTCTCCCCTCTCTTATCCATCTTCTTCCCAGCTGCCAGTGATATTCCTAACACATAGGTCACACTCCTGATCAAAAAGTTCCAGTCGTTCCCAGCTGCCTCGCTTTTAAGGACCGACACATGCTTGCTCCACCACCTTCCTAGGCTTGTTACACATTCTTCTCCTTGAGAGAACCACAACAGTGGTTCACAACAGTGCATCCCCGGGTGCTACACCTTTGCCCAGCCTGACCTCCATCCCTGGAAGTCACTCCTTCCTCATCTGCCTCTCCAAATACCCTGCTCCTGTCAAATTTCAGGTTAAGTACCACCTTCAAAGTGAGGCCTTTCTGGAGCTTCCCAGCGGTCAGCACCGAACTCCATCCTCTTTTCCCCAAAATAAAAGCTTTTGTATTCACTTTGTCTATTACGTGTATCACTCATATGTGAACAAGGGGCCATTTAATTTCTTCCTATCTATCCCAAGGACCTAGCAGAGTGTAGGTGATAAATACCTGTGGATTAAAATAGCTCACTTATGTTTATGTTACATTAAGGTCTACAAAGCACTTACTTCATAATAATCCTATGAGAAATACTATTCTAAAAAGTGAAATATTCCGATTTCATGAATGAGGAAACAGGCTCAGAATTGAAATTATTCACATAAGCTCAGGTTTTCACACTCAAAATCAGCATTCTATCCACTAACTGAAAATTAACCATATTATAATTATTTAAAACCATTCTGGCAGCCTACACACAGGTCTGAGTATAACTAACATCCTCACTACATTTATGGGAGTTTCCAGGTCACCTAGAATATATGACAGTGAATCTGTAAACTCATAGAAGTCCCTGCAGTAATATAACTCATAACCAATCTTGTAGGTCCTGCGTCTTTCGTTATGCACGTGGACAGGGTGTTCCCCCAATGTGCTAGGGAATATTCAGGGCCATCTCCAGTTCTCCTAATCTATATCTTGCCACTGGAACCAGAGGGAAGAAAGTGAGGCTGGTGACTTTGCACAGCACTCCCTCACTTAAATCCAATTCACTTTCAAGTCATCACCTTCCTGATGTCATGGTCCTCTTCAAGAAAGAAGGAGAAACAACAACAAGGTACCTTCCTCAAGCTCTCTTGACATCCTGGAGTCCACAGGCTGTCTGTGTGATGAGGGTTTGGGGTGAGAGGCGCTCGACACCCCAAAGTACCGACACACCGGGTCCTGCCGAAAGAATTCGACTCAAGCTTTCTGAGCCAAGGGAAAAGAAAGTTTATTAAGAGTTAGCCAAATAGGCCTGCCCCAAGACATCCCACCCCTTGCAACGCCTGTAAGGAAAGAGGGCCAGACCAATCTGAGCTAGATTGGATCTGACCACCTTCATGGAGGCAAGATGGAGATTATATACACAAAGGTTGTAGGAGGGATTGAGAGGTGGTCTGGGGTGACCAGAGGAGGGGTCTAGGGAGGGACTTAAGGAGGAGTCTAAGGAGGAGCTTGAAGGGACTGGGATGAGGTCAGACTCCAGGGTGGGGGAAATAGCTATATGGAAAAGGCTATATGGAAATGACAGACCATAAAGGGCTGGGGTAACAGAGCTAGGGTATAGATATTTTGATCAGGATTAAGGATGGGAAACAGGATTAAGAGTGGGAAACAGCTGGACAATAGAGGACTGGGCAAGGTAGGCATTTGGGCTTAATGGTTATAGCCTCAGACCAAGGCCAGGTCGAGTGGGGAAGATTCAAGGAGAGTTCAAGGGGCTCCCAGAGACTGTGCCCTCATCATGTGGAGCTCATTGCTGCTACGGGACCAGAAAATGAGAATACAAATACAAATCAGAAAATAGCAAAGAAGATTATAAACACAGTGTAACAAAGAATCTCATGTCCTACGTTTTTGTTTCCAGCACTTAGGGAAAGAATTTTGTTATCCTTTCAGCACTTACCCCCAGGAAAGAACTAAGGTGACTGATTAGTGAGATGGTGAGATTACTTAAGTTATTTATTTTTTCAGTTAAAAGCTGCTTGTAAAAAAAAATCCAGACCAATGCTTCCCAAAGTGTTAGCAATCACAAAATCTGAGCCAGAAGGGAACCTTGGGGCATCTAATACAACCTGGTTGTGCCTGTGTTTGTAAGGAAGATGGTGACTTGCAGTTGACTGAGATTTGAGTGAGGGAAGGCTGCGCAAGGTCACCAGCCTCACTTTCTCCTCCAGAGCCATCTGGATCCCAGTGACCAGATATTCATCAGGACAACAGGAGATGCCCCAGGATCCAATGGGAGACCCTGCCCCTTTTAGGCTAAGGTCTTTTCAGGCTCTCACTTTGAGTGAGGTAAGGCCCATTCAGTGACTAGGTCTTTTTAAGAAGTGAGTCAAGGGATAGCCATTTTATTAAAAAAAAAAAATCAAACTGGGAGGGGAAGACCCTCAAGGTAGCTAGGCAAAAAAGAAACAGTTACTATTTACTCTTTACATTCACTCCATCCTAGGAGCATCAGGGATTGCTGTGCAGTCTATGAGCTCCAAAGTGAATTGGGTTTAAGGCTTGGTCTTTTGAGAAAGAAATCTAGCCAGTCAACCCCAAGTTAAGGAGGCAGCTTTCAGCCAACAAAATGTACATTCTTTTGGGAAGAGCACCATGAGGAGGGAGGGATGGGGACAAGGACAGTGACAGGGACAGGATACAACCTAAACTAGAAAAGAATCTCTTAAAACAACCTTTCCCCTTCACCCTCCATTTAATTAGTCACCAAGCCTGGTTGATTCTATCTTCAGCTATCTCTCACTCCCTTCCTTTTCTTCCTGTAATTACTACCCCTAACCAGCATTATCATAATAACCTACTAATTGGTCTGCCTGTTTCCTCCAATGCCAAGCCATCCCATACACATGACTACCTAATTAACTTCATTTGTGTTAGAAATAACAAGAATTTTACCTATGTGTGAATTAAAAAAAAAAAAAGATTTTATTTTATGTCATATTTGATGGGGTGACTTGGCCTCTTTGGCACAAGCACACCTCAAATTAGGTACAAAGCTTGCTTTATAATACATCCCGATTCGAATTTTACGCCTTGAACTCCCGTTGGTCAGCATTTCGGGTTCACTAAACCTCACTCCTTGGTTATATCTTTTCACCTCACATTTCAATCCCCGCCTCCCTACTCATCCACACACAACATTTTTAGTTTCCTTTGTTTGTCTGCATTAGATAGCAGGAGAAAGGGATCCCTTTCAATTGTTAAACGGAATTGACAAAAGCAGGGTACCGAAGATAAAAGACCCATTATCTAATACAGAGTTGGATAGTCTAAACTTTTCACAAAAGGCCAGGTGATTGTCACCCGGCCAGACAGACAGGAACAGGCCACCTTAGAACAAAGAGAGGTGTCTTTTAGATATGCTGATTTTCAAGCAGCCAAACTCTACAGCTGCCTCAAAAAGCAGTTTGATTTCCTATAATTAGCCCCTAGTATGGCTTCAAATCATATTTTCATATAATCTCTGTGGAAACAAAATTCAATCATACTTTAAATTTGTATCCCCAGAAATTAGTATAATATCTTGCAGGCAGGTGATTAATACATTTATTAAGCACTGAGATAGGAACTAGAGATACAAAGAAAGGTTAAAAAAAAGTACCCGCCCTCAAGGACCTTACAATCTAATAGTCAATAAATGAAAAAGGGGACTTTATGCATTTTAATTAGGTATTATTTGCCCACAATTTATGCATTACTACTATATACTCTCACTACTTTGAATACGTGATGCTCAAAGTTTCTGTAATATGAACTAGGCGGCATTTTCATCCTTATTTCTTAAATAAGGTATTCTAAAGATATGCTTATCATTATTTTTTAAAATGCCTGTTGATTATGTTACCCTATTGCTCAAAAATCTCCACTGGCTCTCCTTTACTACTGAATTAAACCCAGTTTTATAGCCTGGAATTGAAGGTCCTTCATGATCAGTCTCTCCAGGCTAACCTTCCTGCTTTAGCTAAAGTAGCTTAACTACTTACATACTCAATTGTCTGGCCAAAAGGTATTGCTCAACACACTCCAAATAGAGTCCCTACTTTCCCTTCCCTTCCAGTACCTTTTTGCTCACCATTGTTCCTAGCATGTGGAATGCAACTCCAAAACTCCCGGTGCAAAAAAATCAAGGCCTAACTCAAAGGCCCCTTCCTCCTCCATAAAGCCCTTGTTAACATCTTAACCTTAACCCTCACCCACTCTCTTTTCTTTCCTCCCCTAACCCCACTCTTCTCATATAGCACCCACACACACACACATACAAAGTGACTGTTCACATTTATGGACTCTTGCAGCATTTTGTACCTCCTTCTCTGCTTAGCACATGCCATTTTGTATTACAGGCACACCGCACCTAGTATTATTAGGTGAAATAATATTATAGGGGAGCAGTGTTTCTATAGGAATGCTATAGAGGGTACAATAAAGAGATTGCAGCTCAATTCAAAAAAAGATTACTAAACTCGGGCGACTGGGCTTTAAGCACGAATCTGGGCTATTCCCAGCCATCTAATTTGTACCTCAAGCAATCAACCAAAATATATTACATCAGAGTTTCAGGATGTTAAGATGGGATTTAGTTAAATGTATTAATGAGGAAGCTAGGGAGTAATAGGGCAATTTGGAGTGAGAAAGCCTGGATTCAATTCCATGCCTTTCAATTCACTTGAGCTTGGCCAAGTCAATTCATTCTAATCTACCGATTTCCAATCTGTAAAATTAGGATATGATACTACACCTATTTCACAGGGCTGCATGAGGTTAGCTAAGAGGAACAAATGAAAAGACATTCATAAAGTGTTTTCTAAATATGTCAGCTACCATCACTATGAAATAATGATATGTTGGCTAATGTTATGCCTGGTATCAGTCCAATATTTGTGCATTCTACTAGATTACAAATCAGAGGGACAGGAGGAGCATAGCGTGTTTTATACACTGCTAGACTTAGAGTCAGAAGACCAAGGTTTGTACTGTGGCTATGTCACTTACTTCCTAAGTGACCTTGGGCAAGTCACAACCTTTCTGTAAGATGAGGGAACTGGACTAGATGACCTTGAAGCTCTCTTTCAGCTCTAAAGCTATGAAATGATGCCTTAATATAAGAATGGCAATGGGAGACTGTTGGGGGGCGGAGCCAAGATAACGGCTGGAAAGCAGAGACTTGCTGTGAGCTCCCCAGCCAGGTCACTCCAAATACCTATAAGAAATGGCTCTGAACAAATTCTAGAACTGCAGAACCCACAAAATAGCAGAGGGAAGCAGGGCTCCAGCCCAGGACAGCCTGGATGGTCACAGGGTAAGGTCTATCTCGCATAGAGCTGGGAGTGGAGCACAGTAGAGCCCAGTGTGACCCACGCCCAGAACCAACCAGACCAGGAGCTGGGCAGAACAGGCCCTAGCGCCCTGAATCAGTGAGCTGTGGCAGTTACCAGACTTCTCAACCCACAAACACCAAAGACAACAGAGAAGGTTAGTGGGAACAGCTGCTAGGACAGAGTGTAAGGAGTTCCCAGCTTGGCCACAGCCTGTGGCAGGGCGGGGGAGGGCCACAGCAGGGGTGATGCAGCTCTGAGGCTGCTTACAGAGCTACAGCTACGGTTGCTTCCAGCCCCAGGCCCGCCTGGTGGGAGGAATTAAGTGGTGGATCTTAACAGAGGTGCAGAGCCAGCTTAGATTTGAGTCCAGTCTGGGTTGGTGGTTCTTGGGGGAGGAAGAGCTTTGGTGTGGCAGAGCTTGCTGTGTAGAAATAGCTCTGAAAACAACAGTGCAGACACTCAAGCTTAGGACAAAGTACTCTATAGTCTACAAGCAGTCATATACCAACAAAAAACTCAAGGGTCAAGTGAGTTGGCTGGGAACATGGCCAGGTAGTGAAAACAGACTCAGATTCAGACTCACACTTTGGAATCTTTCTTTGGTGACAAAGAAGACCAAAACATACAGCCAGAAGAAGTCAACAAAGTCAAAGAGCCTACAACAAAAGCCTCCAAGAAAAACATGAACTGGTCTCAGGCCATGGAAGAGCTCAAAATGTATTTGGAAAAGCAAGCTAGAGAAGTAGAGAAAAAATTGGGAAGAGAAATGAGAATGATGCAAGAAAACCATGAAAAACAAGTCAATGACTTGCTAAAGACCCAAAAAAATACTGAAGAAAATAACACCTTAAAAAATAGACTAACTCAAATGGCCAAAGAGCTCCAAAAAGCCAATGAGGAGAAGAATGCCTTGAAAGGCAGAATTACCCAAATGGAAAAGGAGGTCCAAAAGACCACTGAAGAAAATACTACCTTAAAAATTAGATTGCAGCAAGTGGAAGCTAGTGACTTTATGAGAAATCAAGAGATTATAAAACAGAACCAAAGGAATGAAAAATGGAAAGCAATGTGAAATATCTCATTGGAAAAACCACTGGCCTGGAAAATAGATCCAGGAGAGAAATTTTAAAAATTATTGGACTACCTGAAGGTCATGATCAAAAAAAGAGCCTAGATATCATCTTTCAAGAAATTATCAAGGAGAACTGCCCTGATATTCTAGAGCCACAGGGTAAAATAGAAATTGAAAGAATCCACAGATCACCTCCTCAAAAAGATCCCAAAAAGAAAACTCCTAGGAATATTGTCACCAAATTCCAGAGCTCCCAGATCAAGGAGAAAATACTGCAAGCAGCCAGAAAGAAACAATTTGAGTATTGTGGAAACACAATCAGAATAATACAAGATCTAGCAGCTTCTACATTAAGGGATCAAAGGGCTTGGAATATGATATTTTGGAGGTCAATGGAGCTAGGATTAAAACCAAGAATCACCTACCCAGCAAAACTGAGTATCATGCTCCAAGGGAAAATAGGGACTTTCAATAAAATAGAGGACTTTCAAGCTTTCTCAGTGAAAAGACCAGAGCTCAATAGGAAATTTGACTTTCAAATACAAGAATCAAGAGAAGCATGAAAAGGTAAACAAGAAAGAGAAATCATAAGGGACTTACTAAAGTTGAACTGTTCTGTTTACATTCCTACATGGAAAGGTGATGTGTATAATTCATGAGACCTCAGTATTAGGGTAGCTGAAGGGAATATACATACATACATATATATGTATATATATATACATATATGTATATATATACATATATATATACATATATATAGACAGAGGGCATAGGGTGAGTTGAATATGAAGGGATAATACCTAAAAAAATAAAGTCAAATTAAGGGATGAGAGAGGAATATATTGAGAGAGGGAGAAAGGGAGAGATAGAATGGGGTAAATTATCTCACATAAAAGTGGCAAGAAAAAGCAGTTCTGTAGGAAGGGAAGAGGGGGCAGGTGAGGGGGAATGAGTGAACCTTGCTCTCATCAGATTTGATCTGAGGAGGGAAAAACATACACACTCAACTAGGTATCTTACCCCACAGGAAAGAAGGAGGCAGGAGATGAAAAAGGGGGGATGATAGAAGGGAGGGCAGATAGGAGGAGGAGGTAATCAAAAGCAAACACTTTTGAAAAGGGACAAGGTCAAGGAAGAAAAATGAATAAAGGGGTATAGGATAGGAAGGAGCAAAATATAGTTAGTCTTTCACAACATGAGTATTGTGGAAAGGTTTTACATAATGATACGCATGTGGCCTATGCTGAATTGCTTGCCTTCTTAGGGAGGGTGGGTGGGGTAGGAAGAGGGGAGAAAATTTGGAACTCAAAGTTTTAAAAACAGATGTTCAAAAAAAAAAGTTTTTGCATGCAACTAGGAAATAAGATATACAGGCAATGGGGCATAGAAATTTATCTTGCCCTATAAGAAAGTAAGGGAAAAGGGGATGGGGGGGAGTGGGGTGACAGAAGGGAGGGCTGACTGGGGAACAGGCAACCAGAATATATGCCATCTTGGAGTGGGGGGGAGGGTAGAAATGGGGAGAAAATTTGTAATTCAAACTCTTGTGAAAATCAATGCTGAAAACTGAAAATATTAAATAAATTAAATAAATCAAAAAAAAAAAAGAATCACAATGAATGTACATTGGCAGAACAAGCCAACTTTTGGCAATTTAGTTCAATATCTAGCAATTTTCACTGTTAAGAAATTATAAACACTCTAAATTCCTCCTACTATAGCTCAAGGCTATTTAGTTTTGCTTGACCCTGAGTAGATAGTCTGTCAGTCCAATTAAAAGTTTTCACTACCTCATCTCTTTTCTTATTCCTTTCTCCATGAGTTTTATTTTCCAGGCCTTTAGTCATATGTGTGATTCTCCTCTGAATATGATCTATGTGTGCTGTGTGTCCCTTAAGTTTTGAAATTCAGAAATGGGAAGATTATTCAGGTCAGGATCTGATCCCCACGCTGAGTTCAATTGGAAGCAATCCAATTTACCTCTGATACGAAAAGAAACTTAATGAACATAGAAGGTGTAATCAAATCATTTGTGTTAACTGTTTCCAAAAACCATTTTTGTGAGGAAACTAGGAAAATTTGCTGTACAGGAGATGAGGAGAGAAAGCCTAGTAAAGCAGAAAGGGCACAGAACATCTGTTTCAATTCCGGGCTCCTACTTCCTACCTGTATGACTTTGGGAAAGTCAAGTCACTTATCTGCACCTCAGTTTCCCTAGCTGTAAATTTAGGAGGTTGGACTACATCATCTGGGAGGTCTCTCCATTGATAGCATAATGCACACAAAACAGATCTTTTTTTAAGACAAAAGTTGTTTATTGGCACACCAAAGCATCAGGTAGTTGGAGTGGGTCCAGCTGCCAAAATCCAACTGCAAGTTGCTTTTAAAGATAGGAGTAAAACAATACCAAACTGATTTTAAAAGCAAATTGTAAATTATTAACAGCTGGTAGGATAAGAGATCTAGAGCTAAAAGGCTGTACCTCAGAAGTCATCTAGGACAATCCTCATTTACACATGAGGAGACTGGGCTAAGGCCCAGAAATGTCAAGTTTCCTCTGTAATGTCACACAACTGGCAGGTGAGAAAAGTCAAATTAGAATCCAGATCCCTGGACTCCAAATATAATGCACTGTGCTGCCCTGGGACAGGTTAGGAGTATGGTTTTTCTTTAGTGGTAGTTAAGGAACAACAAAAAGAAGCATCCAAGTTCCCAAAGCTCTGTGAAGGCCACCAGTACTTTTCTTTGCCCCAGAATTTGAGTGCCCCACATTTCCCCCTTATACTCTTCCATCTTTCCTAGATCTTGTGAAATTCCACACCCCTGATAGGTTCCAAATAGGCCAGTGCATCTTCTTAATTAAGAACTAGAAGACAAAGGAGATAATATTTTTGCAAGACCTGCATTATTTTATTTTATGAGGTATGAATTTGCAGAACATCAGAAATTACCAGAATTAAACATAAGTACAAAATACATTTTAAAGGAAAGTTATTTTTAAAAATTTTGTTTGGACTGTCCATTGTTTGGGATTCTGAGAATGGACTTGCATGGGTCCATGCCCTAGCACAGACTGCCGTTCAGAATTGGAATATATCCTCTCCTCATTTGTCCTCTTGGCAGCCCTAGTTTCCTTCAAGATCCAGTTCATTGCCTATATCCAGTGGAAAGTCCTTCCTGAGCCCTCCCCACCCCCAATTGTTAGAGTACTACCCCTCTTCAGATTATCATGGATATACTTATCCCTTTATTTCATGATGCCCCGCCCCCACTAGAATCTAAGCCCCTTGAGGCAGTTGTTTTATCTTTGTATGATCCAGCACATAGCACAATGCTGTACACCTCCTGCAAAAGGTACATACAGTAGGGAGTGCTCCCTACCAGTCTGATCCAGAAGTGCCAACTATGGGTCAGCTAGGTGGCGCAGTGAGTAGAGCACCAGCCCTGGGGTCAGGAGGACACGAGTTCAAATCCGGCCTCAGACATTTGACACATGTACTAGCTGTACGACCTTAGGCAACTCACTTAACCTCAAATGCCCTGACAAAAAAAAAACACCAAGAAAATCCCAAATGGGGCCCGAAAGAGCTGGACAAGGCTGAAAGGACTGAACAGCAAGAAGGAAGCTCAGTAACATCCAAGGGTCTTGATGGCATCTGCACTATACTATCTGCAAACAGAAGCTTTTGGAAGATTTTGCTCTCTGTATGGAATTCCTCTTTCATTTGGATGTTGAGATGGACATTCATCAGGACAGTGGCAAACACCTTGATGAGTAATTTCTTCCCATTTTATGCTTCACTCGACATTGATGATTTTATTCGGCAAGCCTCTGACAATCTGTCTCACTTGCTGAATCCATCAAGGGCTCTCACATGATTTTAACAAACAATGCAAAATTAGGCAGAAATGTACAGACACTGAAAGATAGGATTAAAACATGTCTTCCCTAACTCCCTCTATGTCTCCCCACCCCCACTTTCTTCTTTTTGTTATACAGGTGCCATCATTCTTTCAGTCAATCATACAAGCTGAAGACCACAATGACTCCCCTCTCTCCTTCCACTTCTTTGCTCATTCCCACAATGCCCTTCCCTAGGGCCTCAATGAATGTTGGTAGAAGGAAAGAAAAAATGAATTCGAGAATAAAGCTATGAACACAGGCAAACATTTGAAAGGTCCCAGAGTCAACAAAGACAAAGATAATTAACTGGTTCCTACAGGAAATAACAGCTCTTGAAGTGAAATTATCTGAAACGATAGGAACCTCTCAAGTTCAATCGGGGAAGCAGAAGAAAAGGAAGAAAAATTCTTCTCAGTGATACTGTCATAGGCTACCACACAACACACACTGGGTGATTTGATTATTGAGAAAATCCAAACTTCGGTACTTATTAACTCTGTTATAATTATTATACTTCATTGGCAGAATTTTCATCACAGCTACCATTTATATATGGCCTTAAGGTTTGCAAAGAGCATTATAAATTTTATCTCGTTTCACCCTCACAACTGTGGGAGGTAAGGGCCACTATTAGCACCATTTTACAGATTTAGAAACTGAGGCTGAATGATGTTCAATGACTTGCCCCAGGCCATGTAGCTATTAAGTGTCTTAGGCAAGATTTTAATTCAGATCTTCTTGACTCCAAGCCCCGTGTTCCACCTGCTGCTGTCTACACTGAAAATTACATTTTTTAAAAGCACAGATATTATTAGGATACAGGGTTCCAAAATGCCTATGGTAGAAAACTTTAAACAGGTCAGGTAGCACAGTAGATAGACAGCTGGAGTCAGAGTCAGGAGGACCTGAGTTCAAACCCAGCCTCAAACACTTATGGGCTTTGTAGCCTTGAGCAAGTCGCATACATAATCCCTCACTCTCCTCAGCTGTAAACTGAGGCTAACAATAGCACCTACCTTACAGGGCTGTTGAGAAGATTTAGTGAGATAATACAGATGAAGTGCTTTGAAATTCAAAAAAATATTTACATACCATCTTTTAGAAGGATAACAGGGTTTCCGTGAGAAAATTTTGAAGCTGATATTTTTCTCTTCAAAAGCATTATGTAATAAAAATACTTACTGTATACAGCACGTTTGGGCTATAAAGACTGGCTTCATTTCCTCTACCTTGCTTCAAATTTTCCCCAATCTCCTTTATCCCAGGGAGAATTCCATCATCCCAAACACCCTGCTCCTTCTAGGGCCCAGGATTATAGAGTCTACCGACATAGTTCATGTCCAAAAGTGATCCACAGTCAAACTATTTCGGGAAGCGCTGCATTAGATGTTCTAGGTAAACTGACAGAATGATTTAGCAAAATATGGAAATATGTTTTGCATGACTTCATGTGTGTAGTTGATATCACGTTGTTTGCCTTCTCAGTCAATGGGGAAGAAAAAGAATTAGGATCTCAAATTTTTTAAAAATGAATGTTAAAAATAAATATTTTTTCTAAAAAATTTTTTAAAATGATTTAGCAAATCTGTAAGGTAAAATGCTAAGTAACTAGCTAGGAAAAATTATGAGACCCACCCAAGGAATATCTCCCCCCTAAAAAAATTCAGCCATCAAAACCCCATATAACGTTAATTTTTCATTTCAGAAGAAATCCAGTATTCTGTCCTTTTTTCCACTTGTAAAAAACAAATGTCACAATGACTTGTAGTTTCACAAAGTCATATTTGCACTGTTAGTTACATTTTGATAAAAATAACTGTCCCCTCTGACCTCCAGTTTATCTCACTGTCCCTTGTTTCACTCTAGGTTTTCTCACTTAGCTGAGATAAAAGGGAACGCAGAACAAAAATCAGCACCTGAGGCACCTTCTCAGGACCTCAGCTGGCAATGACTTACATTTTTGCAAAAGAAGTCAGTACTGAATATGACTGAACACATTTACTCCCTTAACGTCCATTGGCAGCCGCCTGGCCTCTTCAATTGATCGACAATGAAGTGTGTCAGTTGAAGGATCTATGCTTTGGGGGAAACTCAGAACCAAACGAGGTGCTGAGGAGATCAAAAAGGAGAAAAGAGATATTTTTTGGTTCTATAAAACTTTACATGCTTTTGTATGAATGATATCAATGTAACCAGAATAAAAGATAAACTGCTGATCAAGAATTAAATTTTCTTTTGCATTTAGATTCTCTAATAAAGGTCTGTTATTCTAAGATTTACAGGAAATATAGAAGACTCAGGGTCATTCTTTGAATAGAAAAGTGGTCAAAGGATATGAATAGTTTTCAAAAGAACTGCAAATTATAGAAAGAAAAAATGTTCCAGACCACTAATAAGGAGCAAGATACAAATTAAAATAACTGAGGCATCACTTCACACATGCAAATTTACCCAAGATGATAAAAGACAAAAAGAGTTGATGTCAAGGACTGGGAGAAGCTCAGTACACTGGAACACATTCTGTTGAGTTGTGAATTATCCCAACCATTCCAAGGCCCAACTGGACGATGCTGGAAAAGTTATTAAATGGCTTATCATCTCTGACCCAGTGCTTCCTCTAAGAATACATCCCAAGGACAAAGGAAAAGGTCCCCTATGTGCCAAAATATTCACAGCAGCACAAAGTGCTGGGGAAAAAGAAATGGGCGTCGATCGATTGGAAAGAGGTTGAACGCATTTTGGTATATGAAAAGAATAGGAAAGCCATATTGTGCTATTGTGATACTTGGAATTAAGACTGCAGTTTAGATATATAATAAAGAACCCTGTTTTAGAACAGTTGTTGACCCCTCCCTGCATTACAGCACACATCCGTGTACGAAGAAGAAAATGCCTTGCCACACATTTCTATAATCCCCAAGGGACCCCCACCCTCTTGCTTCAACCTGAATTAGCACAAGACCCTGTCTCAAGACTAAGGCTTTAGGAACAAGTCCTGTTATGGGTATGTCCCTTAAGGCCCCTACCCCCAAACAGTAAAATAATAAGGCAACATGAATGCAGTTAGGCCTCGAGGGACTCCTCGAGGCCTGTTCCTGTCAGCTAAAAAGGATAAGGTTATGCAAAGACGACATTTGCTAACATCCCTGTTCCTTGTGCCTAACCCTTGAGCAACGACCCATACAGTAAAGAAAAATATCTAACCGCTGAACCTCTGCTTCTGTACCCTTTTGGTTGCTAAACCATTAACAGTATAAAAATCTCTCCCCGAGCCCTGTTCGGGGCCGCTCTGATTTGGGTTGCTTGTGCCCCGGACTGCCACCGGCTAATAAATTCTCCAATTAAAACTTATACTCTGTGACGTGTCTTGCTTGCTGCCGGTATAACACTATAATAAGCGATGAATATCAGGAAACTTGGGGAGACTCATAGAAAATGACAGAGAACAAAGGAAGCAGAACCAAGTAAATCATGACAATAATAATGAGAAGGAAAAGAGAATTAAGCAACATTAGAAGTCAGATCACCTATCCCTGTTTGAAGCCAAATGGTCAATGACAGGTGGTCTGAAAGGAGGCACTGAAGAGGTAGGCCATGAATGTTCAAGCATTTCTTAAGTGCTTACTGTGTTCCAGGCACTGGGCTATTCTCAATGTATTGGGTTGTTTTGCTTCTTTGTTACAAGGAAAGATTTTATTTACCAGAAGGTGGAGAAGATTGCTGGGAAGAGAATAATATTCTCTACCACCATCACTAACACCACCCCCTCAAAAAATAGCATTAGTAAAATATTTGTTTTCTAAAAATAAAATCTAAGTTTCAGGCCTACAGACTATAGACAGATATGTCAGGATACGATACCACCATGATCCTCCTGACTTGTACATCAGTGCTTCTCCAATTCATAATGTACTTCTTACATACAGCTCACAGATTCAAAGACTTTGAGGCGGGAGGGAACTCAGAAGCCACTGAGTCTAATCCTCTCCTTTTACAGAGGAGGAAACTGAGGCCTAAATGAGTTACATGACTCATGCCCCAGGCTGCACACTAGTAAATGCAAGTAGAGCTGGGATTCAAACACAGGTCGGGTCTTCTGACTCCAAAAAGAGCTTCCCCTCACAGCAACTGCGGGAGGCAGGTGGAATTACCATCTGTATCCTAGAGCACAAGGGGTGGAGTGTAACCCGAATGGCCTTTGTTTTCTTTGAGTGACTCAGCTTACCTCATTGAGCCTCTGGACGCTGTGGCTTGCTCTTCCGGGGCAGGAAGCCCAGAGAGCATGCCAGAAAGCAGACAACTTCCTGTGTGATGAGTCATGGGGCTGGCTGAGGGGAGGTGTTAACGTCTACGCTAGGGGGAGGGGCCAAGTCAAGAACCAATCGGCCCTGGTCATTCAGGCAGTGCTTGATGATGTCAAAAACTCTATAAGAGGGGAGAGGACAGCTTGAAGAGCTCTCTTTCCTTTTCCGGTTGGTGTGGGAAGCAGCGGCAAGCAAGCGTGACTCTGGGCCAGCCCTTGCTCTCAGGCTGAGCCCAGATGTTGGTAACTATGAATTGTATTGGGTCTGTCTGTTGATATTTGTAATTTGTTTGTATTTTGGTTTTGAGGTTCGGGGTGCTGGTTTGTTTTTCCCCCGAACTAAATGAATGTTTTGAACCTCAGGGTGCTGGTTTTTTTTCCCCTGAAGTACGTGAATCTGTATTTGGTATATCTCTTGATGCTTGTCTGTATGCTCCCCTGAACTAACTGAATGCTAACTGAATGCTGGCGTTTTCCCCTGAACTAAATGAATGTTGTCTGTATGCTAACTGAATGCTGGATTAAAGTAAGCTGGTCAACCCCTTCACCGTGCTTTCCTTGTTTAAGCAGATAAAAAGAACCTGTGCTTTCCCGGCAGCGTCCTGGGTCCCGGCAGCAGGGGAGGGATCTTACGCCCCCATCAAGCTGCTAGCTGGGTTGTTAAAACACCATCTTCATGCTTCTGAGAAGCTAACTGTTTCACCAAAGTTCACAAAGACTCCCCCAGCCCAAAGTTCATTGTCATACAATCACGACTCCCATGCTAGCAGTTCACATGTTGTATATATGTGACAAAGCATGTCACATCCAGGATCTCATGACACGACTACTGAGCTGCCTTCCAACTCTGGGAGGTCCCAGTCTGTGTGAGGTAGCACAGGCACTATCCCCATTTTAAAGGCAAAAAGACTGAGGTTCAGTGATGCAGGGACTCACACCCACATCTTGTGATTCCAAGTCAAGGGCTCTTCCACTGCCCCATAATGCATTTTAGTTAAAAATGTGAGACTCCAAATATCTATGGTTCCATTCCTTGACTATATAGGCAAGTTCTTGAAACTCAGTGAGCAAACTAAAACCTTCTTTCTACAGGTTGCTTCCCAAAAAATATCCATCAAACAGGTAACTTCAGTCTCCTCTTCTGCACTGCCTCCCAAAGCATTTACGTATGTGCTTTTTTGTTTCCACTCCCCTCTATTCTAGAATGATAGTTTCCAAAGTCCATAGATCATGGGCCACCTGCCTCCTCTGGCTCTGCTGTTTCATATTTGATTTCCCCTCCCATCTGTGTTCTTGGCTTTCAGACTTCCAAACTATCCTGTCTCATCCTGGACCTTCAGGGCCTCCTCACCCCAGAATATCCACCTAGCCCTACAACCTTCTCCCACTGGTGAGTTCCTCCCGGAGTGTACATTTTGTGGAGGAGTCCAAGCTGCCTTTCCTTCCCCTCTTAGACCTCTTCCCAGCCTCAGGGCTTCAAAACCAGGTACCTTCCCCCCTTCCTAGCTCCCTTTTATACACCGACTGTAAGCTCTCTAAGGGGAGAGATTGCCTTTCTTGTTGCATACCTTACATCCTCTGTCCTCAGCCTAGTACCTGGAATGTAGCAACAACTTATTCAATGCATTCTTATTTGGATGACAATAGACAAGTCCTTTCCTTTGGCTAGGTGCTAACTTTCTATGAAATAGAGGCTTTGAAGGATGCTTTCAAATTTAAATCATATGATCTTCCAATGGGAAGAATGAGCTTACCACTCCTACAAATAACAAAAAAAAAACTATCATGATGATAGCCGGCATTTACATGGCACTTTAAGGTTTGCAAAGCACTTTACACATGTTAACTGACTCGATTCTCACAAGGACTCTATGAGACAGGTTCTATTATAATCACTGTTTTACTGATGAGGGAATTGAATGTGAAAGAGGTTAGGTGACTTGTACCCAGATTCAATAAAACCTTTCATCACTAACTAATCAGCCCTATTTCCCAATCAAGTTACAAGTTTCTTTCAGCTTCAGCTCCCCACAGTCTTTCAATGTGGAGGGTGGGGGAAGTGTGTGGCCAGGAGCACATGGCAGCTAAGAGCAACATCCCCCACCTAAATCCCTTTATCTCTAGCTTCTATCTCTCTCTTTCCCAACTTTTACAAACTTTTACCCTCTGCATTCCAATTTCAATCTTTCTTCCCTAATCTTGACCCAAACTACCTCAAAGATTTCAAGTGAATAATAAATTACATACTCACCCAGCTTTTCCTTTTCCCAGCTGCTTTCTTTTAACCATAAAACTTAAAGATTAAAATGACCAACAATTTTTAATCACATCCTAAGCAGACCACTGAACCTCTTTAAAGTGGTCATCCAATTTTTCATACAGACCCCTTTACTTCTCTTCTACAGTTTAAACACTTGCCTGATGTTAGATAGTCTAACTCAATACAAAATACACAGATTTTTTTCCCTTTAGAATCTAACAAACCCTTAATTCAGAGCTCCCAGCCCTCCCAGCTGACAGCTTCAGCTCTGATTCCTTAGCTAACAATTTTCATACTAAAGGAGCCCATTTCAGTCTCCTAGAGTTAAACATTTTTACCTGAACATAGAACAAAAAACACAGACAAAACATTAGTTAGACAGACACTTCGCATGAACAATTTCGAATTCAAATTCAAACCCACTTCCAACACTACCAGGGGAAACCCATTTTCCCCACCTGAGTCAAATATTTTAAGAGCTCTTTCTATGGCCATTCCTTTCTCAACCAATTTACACGAGACAGGTCGCCCTTGTCTCCAGGTTAGAAACCCCACAAATTCCAATCCCAGGGCACTCAGGGGCCAGGTGGCTTGGTTTTTTCTAAGACCTCACAATCTTAGCTCAGTCCCCCAGTGTCTTCTCAGAGTCCTTAAATCTGTCAGTCAACACTCCTGGGTCCCACGGACAGGGGACACTGAAGACTTACCCTGACTGTTCATGACTGAAAATTTCACGGCCGGCCAATTTCCACTCAGCACACAGTGCACTCAAATTTCCCCTTTTTACTTTGCTTCTCCGAGTTCCTCTCCTCCCAGTTTGTGACTCTCCAGTGAGACCAGGCCTGCCCTCAGGCGCTCAGCTAGTCTGAGAAGTCTCTGGTACGTGTGCAATTTATGCTCTTAATGAAAAGATTCCCACCCTTCTCTATCTATCTATCTATTCTATCCCTTCTCACCCTTGGCTGGGAGGTGGGCTTACAGTGTAGGTGTGAAAACTAGGCAGAAGACCAAGGTTGATATGGTCCATTCAAGTTTTCCCTATCAGAACCCAACTGCTGGGGTGGTGTCTGAAAGTCTAGGAGAAGAAATGGGGTGGGGGGGAGGAGAGACCCTCCTGGAGCAGAGAACAAATAGCTCACAGGAAGTTCATTATCTTCTAACATCTGAGAGAGAGAGAGAGAGAGAGAGAGAGAGAGAGAGAAGGGCATGCCCACAGCTCCAGGCCCTGACCTTCCAGAATCACAAGGCCAAATCCCAAACCTCTCCTAGTCCCTTAGACATACCCTGTGAAGTCTTCACAATTATCCATCCCATTCAGGGGGAGGAGGTAATCAAAAGCAAACACTTTCGAAAAGGGACAGGGTCAAGGGAGAAAAATGAATAAAGGGGGATAGTATAGGAAGGAGCAAAATATAGTTAGTCTTTCACAACATGAGTATTGTGGAAGGGTTTGCACATGTGGTCTATGCTGAATTGCTTGCCTTCTTAGGAAGGGGAGGGAAGAGGGAAGAGAATTAGGAACTCAAAGTTTTAAAAACAGATGTTCAAAAAAAAAGTTTTTGCATGCAACTAGGAAATAAGATACACAGGCAATGGGACGTAGAAATCTATCTTGCCCTACAAGAAAGTAAGGGAAAAGGGGATGGGGGGAGTGGGGTGACAGAAGGGAGGTTCTGACTGGGGAACGGAGCAATCAGAATATATGCCATCTTGGAGTGGGGGGAGGGTAGAAATGGGGAGAAAATTTGTAATTCAAACTCTTGTAGAAATCAATGCTGAAAACTAAAAATATTAAATAAATAAATAATAATTTTTTTAAAAAAAGGAAGAAAGAAAGTGCACTCTCTCTGGAGCCAGAAGTAAAAGCACAAATTCTATCTCAGTAGCTAAGGTCTGTGTAACCTTAGGCAAGTCATCTGACTAACGGGTCTGGCCTCCATTTGCTCAGCTATGAAATAAAAGGTGTTGGATCAGAGGCCTTGAAGGTCTCTTTTCTAGCTCTAATTCTACAGTGTTATGATAGATACCTGCATATGTGGAATTAAACGACAACAAATGATTAAGTACTCAGTTAACTTTATAGACAGGGAATGTGAAAGAAGGTGTTTTGTTTTTTTTAAAGATGAGATCACTGTTAGATAGAGTGGGCAGGGATGAATTCATAATAGAGGTCATGAGCTTTGTTTTGAAGGTTTCAAAGAATCTGTTTAGGGATAACAGGGATTTTGGAAATAAACCAGAGACAGGCAAAAATAAACCATAACCACAGATGTGATCATAACATAAAAAATGAGCATTTTAAAAAAATCAGTCTTTAAACCACTGGGAGCCTCAAAGATCAGCAGCTATCCTGGTACCTCACTCAGAATCATGTTCAAATGAGTAACTCCATTGACCAAGACAATTAGGGATTATCCCACCTACCAGCCTGCGCTGTGCCACCTGTCCATACCTCTCATGGTGGACCCTAAATAACACAATAAAATGAGGTACAAGCATAGTAGATGTATAATAGTTAGGTAAGTAACTTCATAGGACCTAAACCTGCTAGGGGCCTGAGAGATCCTGCTTCTCAAACTTAGATGATTCAATGGAGAGAGCCTGGGATAGACATCCAGTTCAAATCTGGCCTCAGACACTAACTAGCTGTGAGACCTTGGGGAAGTCACTTAACCTCATCAGTAAGACGGGGATAATAATAGCACCCCAAAGATTTTGTGAGAATCAAATAAGGTAACATTGGTAAAGCACTTAGCACCGTGCCCAGCACATGGTAGGGGCTACGTGAATGTTAGCTATATCATCATCACTATTCTTAAAATTTTGGCAGAATCCCTGTAGCAAAATCTTCTAAAATTATTTTAATACCTATTAAGAAACAACCTAAGGTTCATTTTGAAAAAAACACATTTGTGATGTTTCAGCATTCCTTTCGGCAGTTTGAGAAACACTGTTCTAGTGTGATCTTCTTGTCCTACAGATAAGAAAACTGAGGCCCAAAGATTTGGATGGGATTTGTTCTCGGATATCCTACTGGTAGTTAAGTTCCCAAAAATATTTTTAAAAAAGGAGTCCCTGAGGAACAATTAAAAAAACATATCGGGGAAAACATAGTGTGCATGTGTGTATACAGGTCATGGTGTGTGTATACATACATATATGTGTGCATACACATATACCCATACATACACATATATGATATTTTGTAAAGTATGATCTGGAAACAAGGTACTATTTTAAAAGTGCATGGCCAGAACTGTAAGAGATTAGATATAGATATAGGCATAGATATAGATTCAGACATAGGTATAGATATATTTAGAGCTGGAATGGACCTTGGGTCTCATCTGGTCCAATTTCACTCATTTTACAGGTTGGTAAACTGAGACTCAGAAAAAATAATGGACTTGCCTAACCCACCAGTGCTAAGTATCAGAGCCAGGGCTTGAAACCAGGTTTTCTGACTCCGGGTCCAAGACAAGTTAACAAACAGTTATGGAGCGCCCACCATGTGCCAGGCAAGTCCAAGACAAGTTAACAGTTATGGAGTGTCCACCATGTGCCAGGCTCCGTGCTAGGTGCTGGGGATACAAAGAAAGGCAAAAGACAGTCCCTCTCCCTCACAGTTCTTTGTCCTTTATCACAGTAAGTCCTGGGACTCTCCTTTTCATCAGGCATCAACAAAATACTAGGCACCTTGAATAACATACCCCAGTCCACTCTCTCGGACAGGTGAGTGCATCAAATCAATTAAAGAAGTGTAGGACAGATTGAAAAGAGGGCAAGGACTTACTTTATCTTGTGCGAAGCTGCCCTGCAGGGGTCCGCGGGTCCTTTTTCTAGCTATATCTTATTTTCTTTTCCAGGTACCCTCCCTTCTGAGAAATAGCGTTTTTCTCTAATAAGCCTGGAAATAGCACCAAAATCACCAGATTGGCCACGGAGAAACAGTCATTATGGCTTTGTAAAGACAGAGAGAAGCTGGGGTGCTGAGAAATCTCTCAGGCACAGCTAGAGCTAAATTACAAAATGACACAATTCTGGGAGCCAGCGATTCCTAAACTCCCAGTTCCTTTTGGACAAGGCAAGCAGGTCACCCTCACGCCCCTGCCTTAAATCACACAACATCGGGAGACCCCAGAGACCTTTCAGATCCAGTCTTTTTTATGTCTGATGGATTCGGGCAATGACAAGGACCAGAGGTCACTCTTAGGCCTAAGCAACATTTGTTGCAGAAGGCTTAGCGGCTAAACCCTTAACCTGCTTAATTAAGCCTTTCCATGTTTCCGTTCCCGATTTAAAAAAAAAAGGGGGGGACAAACCAGGCTATTTGATACGTAATGCAGGTATCTTGGGGCTCAGTACCTTTCCTCTAGGTCACTGCTGGAGACTGGAGTCCTTGGCTGCAGGCACGTGGTAGTAGGGAGAGAGAGAGTGATATAGAGGGAGGTAAGCTCCTAGGAGTCAACGAGGGTATCCCAGAGGTCTCCAGGACCGGCAGCTCCCCTGGGATTGTAACCCGGGAGTGTGAGCTAAGGAATAAAAGGGGCTGGGCCGCCTCTGCCTGCAGTGCTTGGAATTCCCAGGGAAAGAGGAGGAGGTGGAGGGGAAGGAGAGGGCGGGAAGCCGAAGTCCCTGCCCTACGGATTCCCAGCCCCATAGAGATCACAGCCCCGGCGGCGGCCGCGGCCTCTGAACTCCCACGCGGGGTCTCAGGGACAGTGATAAGAAGGACGGACTTTGCACCTGGGAGAACGATAAGGAAGCGTCACAGACTGCCATTCGTGCCCGGCGGGTATCACTCACCCTGGGCAAGCTGGGGGGTGGGGGACGGGGAGGTTGTTATGAGGAAGGGAGGGGGCGTGACGGAGGAGGAGCCTGGGGATGGAAACGTTCTAGAGGTCAATTAATCGACCACGCCCTCTTCCTTTCGTCACTAAGACAGGCCCCGCCCCTCCTCTTCGCTCCCCTTCAGACAGGGGGCGGGGAGACAACCCGCTGCCAAGCGTCACCACGATCTCGGAGATACCATTGGATAAGAGCCTGGTTGCGTGGGATGCGTGCGTGCTGCTGCCAAGAACCAATCAGGAAACGCGATGGTCGCTCGACGGGAAGCGCGGAGCCAGCGACACGTCACTGGGAACCAATCCGGAGAGGAGGGGCCGGGAAGCGGTTCCGGGGTCGGTGAAAGATGGCGGTGGGCGACCTGTCCAGGTTTTTGAGGTGAGACTCCCGGGCTGGCTCGTTGGGGGTCCTCCGCCGGGGTCCCGGGCGCTGAGGAGCTCGGCTCCACGGGCTCCTTCGGAGGCCCGTCTGGCCTCGTGACGGGGACAGCGAGCTTGTCTGAGCGTACGCCCCGCCACCGCTTTGGTCACCAATGAATCCACCTCCTTCCCACTTAGAAGCGAGGAAACAGGCCTGCAGAGATGAAGAGACTCGCCCAGCATCACGCGCGCAGCGGGTCGCAAAGTTAGGATTCGAACCCAGATCCCGATTCTCATTCCAGAGCGCTTTGCGTCACACCCCTTGAGCGACGCCGCCCGCGGCTTGCTTAGCTCCCGGCGCTTCACAGAAGCTGATTCTGCGTTCCTTGCGCTGGTTGACAGGCTGCCGCACGGCCTAGTCCGCGAGGATTGTATTCTCACCTTTTCTACTTGAAATCCCTGGTTGGGTTTCCCTCCTTCCCGCACCCGCCGCCGCCCCCAGCACCGCCTCGAGAGTCCACGCATCGTGCCCCCCTCCCGACGCGCCCATCTCGGCTTGGGACCGCTTGGTCTCCTTTCCTCACATCCTCTGCTTCCTCTCCCTTTGACGCCGTTAGAATGGAAGCTCCTTAAGGGCAGGGCCCGGCCTTTGCCTTTCTTTCTGTGCCCCAAGCTGGCAGTGCCAGGCGCCCAGGAGATGCTTGGTAAATGACCGCCCTCATCCAGTGAGAGAACGTGGGTAGCGCTTTGTTCACCTTAAAGGGCTATGGCAGTGCCAGCTGCCGTTATTGCGTTATCATCCTCCTGCCCATTGAGTATGTGCCTACTCCGCAGTTTTTTCAGGAGATGCTTCAGCGTGTTATTTTCAGCAAATCCCTTAACTAGCCTTTTTTCCGTCTCTGTGCATTACTTTATGATTGATGTGTATCTCCAATTCTGTTCATGATGATGCATTTATCCCTCACCAGTTTCAGCAATCTTAATGAATAGCAATTAATTAATTAATAGCAATCTACTGCTGATTTAAAAAAAAAAAGAGGACAAACCAGGCTATTTGAAATATAATGCTACACGAGTTATATATATATATATATATAAATGCAGGAAACTGGGGTCAGTTTAGTTATATGGCAAATAGTGCGAGACTCCGTCCTGTCTCCCAGAGATGTGTAGGGCGTTGTGTGGCACCATTAGGTAATGCTTGTATTGTGGGTGGGAGAGTGTGCTTTAAGTTCCTAGGATCATAGATCATAGATTTAGAGCTGGAGGGGATCTTAGAGTCATAGAGTCAGAGCTGACGTTCAACCCCAACAAGTCCTCTAATTTCAAATTCAGTGCTCTTTCCCCAGCACCAGTATTTACTTTTAAAGGTGATTTCATTATTATTCTCAGATCCTATGATCTCAGACTTAGACCTTGAGGGGATGTTGGAGGTCATCAAGTCTAATCTTTCATTTTAAATACAAATAAACTGAAGCCTATTAAAATTAACTGAGTTAAGTGGCAAGGTTACACAACTAGTACTAAGTATGTCCAATCCTCTGTTCACTTCTTTTACCTAGCTGTTCCTGGATCTGTCAGTTTTTGTTAATTGTCTGTTTTGGCTGAAGGCCATTTGCTGGGTTCTAGACTCTTAAGACAATTTGCAGTTGTCTAAAAAATCCATACATGTAGCAAAGGTCTTCAGCCCCAACAAAATGTGCAGTGAGATTCAGTTCAGTGAAATTTTTCTGTAGATTGAATGACCAGTACGTGTGTTACAGTTACATAGATATATACACACACACACATATATGCTTTTGTGATTAACAAAATGCAGTCTCATAAAAGCATTAACAGAATTCATAGTAGATTTTGTTATTTTTCTGAGCCAACAGATATTAATAATGCCATTATTACTTGGGGTGGATTTTTTTTTAATTCAGAAGGGGGTCACACTCGAAAAGGTTGGTTACCATTGCTCTAAATTATTAAATGTACATCTCTATAAAATGATTATGTCATCTGTAAAATGAGGAAGTTTGTACTCTAGTTTCAGAAATACGGCCTAGTTCAACCCCCTCATTTTACAGATGAGAAAATTGGTCTGAGTTAGCAAGGTGAGTGGTATGAGTACCGTTACTTGGAGAATCAAACAATTCTTAGCTTTGTAAATGATGATTAAATTGGTCTCTTGTGTGAGAAAATGCCTTTATAGAGAGCAAAGAGGTGAAAAGAGTCATATAACAAATTATGTCATATAACAAACCAGAAGTAGAATCCAGAAATTCTGTACAATCCTCCCTCCCATAGAATTCTATTTTGGCATTGAGAGAAGACTTTTGAACTACTGGAATAGTGCTAAACCAAAAGTAAAAGGTTTGGAATGTATAGTAGAATCTTGGGGAATAGTTTACCTACCTAATTGTTTTGGTTAAGTTTCTGTTAAGATTCTATGTATATACATTGATTCATTGTCAGAAATTCACTTCTGATAATATGCAAAGTGAGTAATCCAAGATTGACTAGTTTCCTAATTACATTTCAGCTCTCCCCATCCTCTAAAAAATCTTGACTTGCTATATCCTCAAGCCATCATCCTGTTTCACTATGCTTCTGTTGATTGAAATTACTCTCATCCAGTAAATCTGGTTGGTTTTTTTTAAATTTTTATCCTCCTTGACCTTTTGCAACTTTGGATATCTTTCTCGACCCTTTTCTTCCTTCTTTTAATTTCTGTGACACTGCTTTCTTATTTCTTGCCTATCTCTTGTTCGTAGTCACTTTTCTGTATAGTATAGTAGAGAGCCCTGTAACTGGAAATCAGAACTCCTGGGTGAGAATTTTGGCCCTCACTATCTGTGTGGACTTGTGCAAGTCACCCAACCAATTTGAGGAGACTTCCTTATAAACCATAAATCACTGTATAAATGAGTTTTCTGCCTAAGAATTGGTGACTCTCAAGACTAGTCTCAGCACCCTTTACTTTCTTTGTGCTCTCATCTACTCCCATGGTTCCAATTAACCCAATTGACTCCCAAACCTTTGTCTCCAGTCCCACATTTTATATTATCTTAAAGTATCTCTCCTCCAGTATGTACTGCCAGCCCCTCATATTCCATGTTTAAAATTGAACTCAAAGATTCTTCCCAAAAATGTACCCTCCCCTACATGTATATTTCTGTTAGAAGCCCTGTCTTCTTTATGGTTACCCAGGCTTAAAAATTTGAAATCATCATTGGCACTTTTCTTTGCCCCACTCACTCATATTCATTTAACTGCCAATTCTCCCATGGCAATTTTTATTTAATCTGTCCTTTTCTAGTCACTGCCCTCATTCAGATCCTCTACCACTAGTGTGGAGCAAGTTGATAAAGACTATTTCCTTTGTACCTCTCTATCTGTATTTTTTTTCCATTTTTATTTTCTCTCTTTTTTGATGACTTAACATTTTAAAAA
Organism: Trichosurus vulpecula; assembly: GCF_011100635.1. NCBI lineage: Eukaryota > Metazoa > Chordata > Mammalia > Diprotodontia > Phalangeridae > Trichosurus > Trichosurus vulpecula. The sequence continues at coordinate 95,816,898 of NC_050574.1, read as the reverse complement.
CAATTTATTCAGAAGATTCCATATTATGAAAAGATAAGTAGAACTACATAATTGTCTAATTTAATATAGGAATAACTTTAGTGAAGTATAGGTATTGAAAAGTATCTTGCCACTAAACACCCCCCTTCCCAGATGCTATCTTATCCCTTCTGATGACTCTTGAAACCTTACAATCTCCTGCTTCTCCAGCCTCTCTAACTGCACCTTTTGTCTCCCAACATTGGCCCTACATTTTCTTCACAGACTCTTAAGGCAAGTATGCCCCTAAATAATGGAGTAGTTCCCAAAATTTTGTGATGATCCTTTTCTCCCTCATGTTCTCTTCCCCAGCAATCTGATATATTCCCATAGTTATGTTTCCACTTCTGATTTGCCTATTTGAAACTATAAAATATCTTGTCCCACTGGAACTTAACCCTTATATTCTCGTTAAAGTTTATTGTCTTTCTTTACTTGTTCCTGCTCCATGTCTCACTAGTGCCCAGCTTACCAGTGTCTACTATCTGCACTGTGTTCACTGCTGAAGAAGTAAAGTTTAGATAAAATGGTCCCTGCCTTGCAGGAATTTACTTGCATTCTAACAGGGGTAAAGCATATGCGCAAAAACCTGTAATGTAAAATAGCACAAGTGCATAAGAAATGTATGTGTCAAGGATTATGTGCGGTCTGAAACTACAGTGTTATTTTTGACACTTCTCCACCTCTCATATCAAATCAGTTACAAGTCTTGTCAAAACTACTGCCAGTGTCTCCTGAATTCATCCCCTTGTTTGACCCTTTGCCACCTGCATAGACTATTTCAATAGGTCTTTTCCCACCTCGATTTCTCCTCTCCTGTCCATCCTTCACGCTGCTGCCAGATTTATCTGCATGATATTTGTGTCATCCTTCTGTTCAAAACCGTTCAATGACTCCCTTAACTCATGGAGTAAAGTTCATAGGACCGTAAGTTTAGAGCCTGAAAAAACCTTGGAGACAGTTTAGTCCAACCACCTCATTTTATAGGTGAGGAAACTGAGGTCTGGAGAGGTTAAGTGACTTGTCCACAGTAATCACTCAAGTAGTAAGTGACAGAGTCCAGATTTGAGTCTACATTCCCTTGGCTCCAAAGTGAGAGCTCTTCCCATTATATTATATTGCCTTATAGTCCGGCCTAGTGTTTAAGGCCATCCACAATCTGATGCCACCTTCCCAGGTGTATATTTTACTACTGCCCTGTATAGACTCCATGTATCCAAATTCAATTCGACAAGCATTTTAAAAATACTTATATGGAGGACATGGAGTTCCTTAACTCCAGGATGCCCATCCTCCCTACACCCAAACTCCCACCTGTTGAAGACTTAGCACAGAATTTTCCTTCTTAATTCTAACTCAAATCTAGGAAGCCTTCCTTGATCCCTTCCAGTCCGTATTGACGGATCCTCTTCAGACCTACGTAACCCCTGACTTGTACTTGTCTCTTGTGCGCTTACATGTTATTTTGTATTATAGTCATCCCTCTGCTGGACTGTAAGTAAAATCCATTAAAGCAGGGACCATTTATCCAAATTTTGTTTCTCTAGCAGTTAGCACAGTGCACAAAGTAAATACTTAATGATTATTGAATTTAGTGGACTGTTGTAATAGTTCCTAATGGGTTTTCCTGGTTCCTTTCTCACCTGCCCCCCATTATACTCCTTTAACCAGCTATAAAAATGATCTTCCTGAACCATAGGTTGGACCAGATTGTTTGCACACTCAAGAACCTCCATTGCTTCTGCATTCCTCATGGGAAAGAATACAAAACTCCTTACTCTGGCATTTAAGGCCCTTCACCAGGCTGGCTACAAGCTATCTCTCCAACCTTATTTCATCTGCCCTGCTTCCTGCACTATGTGTTCCAGCCAAACTAAAATGTCCCCATCCCTCCCCACCCCCATCTTATCCTGCTTCCATCCATTGCACAAACCATCCCTTATTCCTGGAACACAATCATTTCATACTTTTGCCTGTTGAAATTCTTCTCTATGTTTAAGACTCTGGTACCATCCTATCCATGATGAAGCCTTCCCTGATTTCTCCACCAGAAAGCAATCTTTCCTTGTTCACATTTCTTTTACTTTGTCTAGACCCCCTTTGCCCTATTTAAATTCTACTGTGTGTGTGTGTGTGTGTGTGTGTGTGTGTGTGTGTGTGTGTGAGAGAGAGAGAGAGAGAGAGATTGCCTGTTAGATTATAAATGATTTGAGGTCAGGAACTTTGTCTTTTTCCATCTTTAGATTTCTAGCCCCTGCCATAGTGCCTTGCACGCATTAGGAACTTAACAAATGTTTATTGACTTGAATCCTTAATTTCACCTTTTTCCTTTCTCATTTCAGACTTTTTCACTCCTTTCTCTTTCCTGGGCTGATTATTTGTGGACTTTTATGTTTTTGTTTGATCGCTATTCCTTGGAGCATCAGAGCAATGCTACTGAGAAAGAAAAAATCAGTGTCGGCGTACAGAAATAAAAATCAGATGGTGATTGCATTTTTTCATCCATACTGCAATGCTGGCGGTGGAGGGGAGAGAGTTTTGTGGTGTGCCCTAAGAGCTCTGCAGAAAAAGTAGGTATGCATCTTTCTGAGGCAAGTCTCTTCATTCTAACCTTCCCCCTATTAAAAAGTGTAACCTTCCCTTTTCCCCCACCCAGAAAGTTCTCCTCTGGTACCACCAACTCTCATTTTAGAATTCCCTTGGGGCACTAACTCTAGAGTTCTTACATTCCCCATACCCTTTCATTTCAATTGGTATTGCTGGAAAACATCACCATGTCATGTTGTACTTCATCTAGGGTAACCAAATTGACTGAACTCAGGGAAGATACAATGGTTAGCTTGGAGCTTTGTACTTTTTTGCCTCTTGGACTTATGATTTCATTGTTGAGTGAGTTTCCTGCTTCCTTGTGGTATAGAAACCCCCTCTAGCACTTAGGCCATCCAGCTTCCTTGCAAAGAACAAATTTGGAACTGTTCTGCCATTTACAAATTACCTGCAGGCACTTCAAGATCACCTGTCTTGCCCAGGGACACACAGCCAGTGTAGATCTGAGGTGGGACTTGCTGCTAGGTCTTCCTGGCTCTGAGGCCATCTCTGTTAACTACACAATGCTCCCTTTTAGCAGGCACTTAATAGATGACTGTTGCGTTACTGTGGCCTGTAGGTTAGTGGTAAAGAGATTGAATGATGAAAATTACCTACTCTAGAATCATCATCAACATGAATCAATCTAGTCTATTTCCCATAGGAAATCTATCATTTCCACCAAAAAAGTTAAATTTATGAAGTGTTGTGTGACAATTAGTATATTTAGTTTTTCTTCTAATCCTTGTAAATTCTGTTTCAGAAGGAAGTATTTCAAATATGTTCTGTTAAGTTTTTATAGTGAAGAAATTGCCTACTCAGCCTCATTTCTCTTGTTCTTCAAAGTATAGACTTTATTGAGTCAGCTCTCCTTTCTCTACTTCCCTGCATATATTATCTGTCTGTGCCTTTGTAAGTGCTTAGACCCACACCCCTTTCCCCCCACCCACTCCACATTCTCCACCCCCCTCTTCTAGTGTGTCCAATAAGTCCTAACAATCTGTCAAGGCCTAATTCAGGCTTTCCTTCTTCAGGGAAGTGGCTGACAATTCCAGCCACACTGATCACAGCCTTCTCTCAAATCCAGCAGCAGAAATAGTAATATCAATCAGTAAGCATTTATTAAGTACCTACTATGTGCCAGGTACTGTGCTAAGTGCTGGGGATACATATATGAAAAAAGAAAGACAGTCCTTGCCCTCCCTCAAGGAGCCTACAATCTAATGAGGGAAGACAGTGAACAAAAGGAAGCAGGTGGGATGGGGGGAGGGGAAGGAGGAGAAGTACCCCAAGATGGGGCATGGTGGAGAAATTAGTCTGGAGTACTAACGGAGGACTGCCAGATGAGAAATGAGATGTCTGAGCTGAGCTCCTTAAATGGAGGGGTGGAGTTCTTGGCCCTACCAATTAGAGCCTGAGGGTGCTGGTGGAGTGCCCAGGCTGATGAGCCCTTACAGGCTGATGAGATCATCCTGTCAGAAAAGCCCAAAGTAGTCCAGCCGGATAAGAAATGAGGAAATAACATAGTTTAACATGGAATTGACCTCTAGTTGTTGAGCTTTTCTCCCCAAGTGGCAAACTCCTTGAGCAATAGACATCATGTTTTATCTGTGTTTTGGACTTATTTCTGAAAGACAATTATGAACAGCCAAAACATCAAATGTCACTATGGTATTCTTTTGTGGAAAAGAATGGCAAAAAATATTTAATAGGCAGGAACAATAAACTGAATATGAGTCCTATACCGATATTCAAAAATCCAACTACATAGTATAAAATGAAGGTGGTATAGCCAGGTATGGGTAAGAAGGACCTGGGTGTTTTTGGTGGACTACAAGCCCAAGTCAGTAATTGATATGTTGGCCAAAAAAGTTAGTACAATTTTGCATACAAAGTTTGCATTAATAGGAGGAGGAAGTGGGGGCATTCTGCTAGAGTTCTGTTGTACTCTACCCTGATGGGGCCACATCTGGAATATTATGTGCAATGCAGGCTACACATTTTAGAATAAACATAAACTGGGGCATGTTCAGATGAAAGCAACTGGATGGTGATGGAAATAGATTATTTCACATAAGGATTGGTTGGAAGAGAATACTTGGTGGATGGAAGAAGGAACAGGAGACATGCAGGCTATCTTCAAGGATTCTAAAAGCTGTAGAAATTAGACTTACACTGTTTTGGCCTAGAAGGCAGAACTAGGAGAAGTCTGTGGAAGTTAGAAGCAGATTTAGCTCCAAGTGAGGAAAAATTTCTTAAAAATTAAGTTTCCCTAAAACAGAATGGGCTGTCTCAGGAGAAAATATATTATTTCTAGAGGACTAGAAGCAGAGTCTTGATAACCATTTGCAATGATGATGTAGAATGCATTCTCCTGCTTCAGATATAGGTGAGACTGAACACCTGGGATCCTTTCCAATTCTAAGATTCTATGGCTCTATAACAATTCCACCTAATTACACAAGTTAGGCCCTGAGCAAAATGAAAGTTTTTAGTGTTTTAAAAAGCAAACATTTCTGTAATAAGTGGGGCACTTAGTATCCATTATTTGCAAAGTTCGGTGCTTGAGAAATACAAAGAAATCATTCTGTAGTTTTTAATTAAGAATTCATGGCCTATTTATGAATATCCTATAGATATTACATGAAATGACAGTATTTACAAAAAAAAATTTAAGTGCTGTGAAAACTTTGATCAAGAGCCATAGGATAGAGGAGGAAGCTAAATATAGTGCCACCAGTAATATTAGACAATTTATAAAACCCTGAAGACCATTAAGTAGCCTAAAAAGAACCTCTTATATGATTGAATGACAAAAATTTCCCATAACATTTGCCAGTTTTCAATTCAGTGATTTTTTTTAGGTATCATGAAGCAACTTACATTGTTTATACTGGTGATGAGGATGTCACTGGTGAACAAATCCTAGATAATGCTTTTAGAAGATTCAACATCAAATTAGTCCATCCAGTGAAGTTTGTGTTTTTAAGAAAACGCTACCTTGTGGAAGCATCACTCTATCCTCACTTTACATTGCTGGGCCAGAGCTTCGGGTCCCTTTTTCTTGGCTGGGAAGCTCTTTGGAACTGTGTGCCTGATGTTTACATCGATTCCATGGGTTATGCTTTCACACTACCACTGTTTAAATATTTAGGAGGCTGCAAAGTTGGATGTTATGTCCACTATCCCACCATCAGTACCGATATGCTCTCTATTGTGAGAAATCAAAATGCTTCGTTTAACAATGCAACCTTTATTACAAGAAATTATTTACTCAGCACATTGAAGCTCTTCTACTATTATTTATTTGCTATGATTTATGGATTGGTTGGATCTTGCAGTGATGTAGTCATGGTCAATTCTTCCTGGACTCTAAACCATATTCTATCCCTCTGGAAGGTGCAAAGTTGTTGTAGCATTGTTTATCCCCCTTGTGATGTGAAGACATTCCTGGACATTCCGTTACATGAAGAGCAGATGGCCTCGGAAGCTATAGTGGTGTCTGTTGGCCAATTCAGGCCTGAAAAGAACCACCCTTTGCAGATCAGAGCTTTTGCAAAGTTGCTGGAAAAGATGGCTACAGAGCATCCTTCTTCACTTAAACTCATCCTAATTGGAGGTTGTCGTAACAGAGATGATGAACATAGGGTAAATCAACTTAAAAAGCTTTGTGAAGACCTAGGAGTTCAGGAAAATGTGGAGTTCCAAATCAATATTCCATTTGAAGATGTCAAATATTACTTGTCAAGAGCAATGATTGGCCTTCACACTATGTGGAATGAGCATTTTGGGATTGGTAAGTTTTGTCTTTAACTTCAAAGACCTTTCTTGGTACTTTAATAGCCACTTTTTAAGTTCTGGTTAACAATAGATTGGAGCTTTGCTCTCACACAGCCCTCAAGACTGTTCTAAAAAGATGTGGCTACTTACAGTGAGCTCCTTTGGCTACCTCACTTATCTTACATTTCCCTTACTTGGTATGCTTCTCAACCTAAACCAGGGGATCTTAACCTATTGGGTATCATGAAATCAATTCTATTAAAATAAAAGTTTAGGTACCCCAGGTTAAAAACTCTTGACCTACACTGTTTTATGAATTCTGAGATAGACTTGCCTCATACTGAACCTGCTCCCTCTTTTAGTTTAGGGCTCTAATTTATTTCATATTTGTGTACTACCTGTCACTGAAATCATGTAAAAGAAAAGAATTTCCTAATCCATTTAGTGTAGCATTGCTGTTATATGCCAAATAAGCCATGAGTTTATACACCTAAGAAAGATCCCATCAGAGACTGCTGAGGAGAATAGGGATCACTAAGCAAACCAAAACTCCGTTACTATTCCTAATATATAGCTGTAAACAGCAACCACACTGGCACACCCAGGATGGCTGCTAGCACAGGTTAGATCTGCCTTACTAGGTAAGACTGCTCAGGGGAAAAGTCAGCACCCTGAACTTCAGAGAAAATCACAAACAGAAAAAATAGCACAAATCAACAGACAGGGCTTCTTACTGTCTGAGAAATTAGCCCAGATTAACAGACAGATCCAACTGTCTGACCAAAGACATAGTTACCAGAGAGAGAAGCACCAACATCTGGGTTTGGGGGTAGGGGGCAGGGCTGGCTCCTTAATGGCTACCCAGAAACTCCTCAGGCCAAATCACAGGAACATTCTTCCAATGAGTGAGCCCCGAAACAAAACCTTATCTCAAAGTATATATACCCTTCAGAGAGTATCACAACCCTTGTGACTTCCTAGGCACAAGCCTCACCCTAAGGCAAGTCCCTCCCCCAATGGGCTCCACCGTGAGGCCTATTAATGGGGGAGAAAGATCTTCCTGACCCATTAACATTACAATAGTTATGTCTTTTTTTTTTCCTTTTATTGTCTCTATTTACTACTCTTACCTCTCTGCTGCTTTTTTCTTCTACTATACTATTTTTCTTACAACAAAATTCTGTTTTGCTTTTTTCATTTGCTGACTGTTTTTCTTCCAGAGTATTCTGTTATTTTTGTTCCTGGTTTGTTTGTTTTTTTTGAGAAACCATGACTTAGCATTAAAGATCAGCACTAGAAAGTGTTTTTTAAAACTAAAGTGTTTTTTTCATTTTACTTTTTTAACATCTTATACAAAAGCTATTTTATATATGCACAAATACTAACCAGTACTTAACTCAGTTCCTCACCAACTTCTAAACTTGGAGAACTGAATTCATAAATGGTCTCTTGTGACCTCTGTTTTAGTGGCATATATGGAAAATTAAAATATGATACCTTTGGTAATGATTTTCCTTGCTGGTTCTTGTGTATTCTCTAGGAGTTGTGGAATGCATGGCTGCTGGGACAGTTATTCTGGCTCACAATTCAGGAGGCCCCAAGCTCGATATTGTTGTACCTTATGAAGGCAACAGAACCGGATTCCTGGCAGAAAGTGAAGAAGAGTATGCCGAAACTATGGCTCATATTCTTTCTATGTCTCCCGAAAAGAGGCTTCAAATAAGGAAGAATGCTCGTCAGTCTGTAAGCAGATTTTCTGATCAAGAATTCGAAGTGACATTCCTAGCATCTGTGGAGAAGTTATGTTCTCTAACTAAACATCATTAAATGCCTTTAAATGTAAATATTTTTCTAAACTTTCATTCCCTATCTTAATAAAGTCACCCCAAGCAAGTCCTCAAGTATGTTTACTGCCATGGATATTTATTTGAGTTTGTGAAGAAAAGGAAATTTATCTAAAGTACACATCTTTTGTTTAAAATGAACTGTCTTATGAGAAAAAAATCTAAATTTTTGGCTTAGTTTATGGCCAGAAATTTTATAGTTTCCTTTGAAAAAATGTTTCAAAAAGGTACTAAGAAGAAATATTTCATTAGCTAAAATTCTGCAGTTTTGGTGTAATGAGCATTTAACATATTTTCCAATTCACCATCATTGTACACACACACACACACACACACACACACACACCACACACACACGATTTAGAGAGAGAGTTTGACTTCCTAATTCTTGACCAGTGATTTGTGTAATTATAGAATTTGAGTTGGAAGGAACCCTTCTAGCCTCCCTTAAAAAAAATGCTCTACAACAGTGGTATAAAATTTAGATAGAAATGGATCCCTAGAGCTGTATATTGACTTAGAAAACTACAAATTAATATTATCTACCTCAAATTGCACATTTCCCAATTAAATTTTAATCTGGGTCCTGCCACTTGCAGAGGAGTTTGACACTTCTGCTGTACAATATACTCCAGTGATTGTCCAGGCTCCACTTAAAGACCAGTGAGAAGAACCCATGGCAGTCCATTCATTCTACCTCTGGAGATCTCCAATGGTGAGGGACATTTCCAGATTCAAGCCAAAATTGCCTCTTTGTAGCTTCCAGCCATTACTCCTGCTTTTCTTGTCCCTCTCCTATAAGATAGCCTTTAATGTCCTTGAATGTGGCTCTCATCCTGCCTCTAGTCTTCTCTTCTCCAGGTTAAACATCTCCAGTATCTTCAGCTGCTCCTTTATGACATGTACTTGAGATCTTGCCCATCTTGGCTGCCTTCCTCTACATGGGGCTTCTTCACCTTTTTAGTGTCCTGGACCCCTCTGGCAGTCTAGTGAAGCTCATGGACTCAGAATCATGTTTTTAAGTGTGTAAAATACAGGACAGAGAATGATGAAGGAAATTGATTATATTGAAATACAGTCATCAATTTCATGGACCCCGGGTCAAGAACCAGATACTCTATGTAAACTCCAACTTATCAGTGCCTTCTAAAACTAAGGTTCTGAGAACTGAACGCTGAAGAATGTGTTCCAACCAGGGCAGAGTAAAAGAGGGAAGGGAAGGGAGTAAGCATTTATTACATGTGTGTTCAGTGCTTCACATATATTGATCTTATTTGATCCTCACAACAATTCTAGGAAGTAGGTGCCAGAAGTGGTGACTTTCCCAGGATCACACAAGTAGTAAGAGGTGCCCGAGGTGGATTTGAACTTGGGTCTGTCACCTTATTCCTGGAAGTTTTGCTTCTCTTAATGTAGGCCAGCCATCACATCACACTTCAGATTCATGTTTTGCTCTCAGCCCACTAAAACACAGATCTTTTTGAGACAAACTGTTTCTAATCATACACCACTCCCATTCACTCTCTCTGAAGTTGGTCTTTTGAACCCATGTGCAACATAAGACTTCACATTCTTCCCTATTGAATTTCATCTGATTAGATTCATCCCAATCCTCTACCCTGTTAAGATGTTGAACAGCAGAGCTAACTGCTGGTCCCTGGGATGCTCCGCTAGCAAGCTGCCAAGATGACATTGAATCATTAGCAACTACTCTCTGAATCAGGCCATTCAACATAATCCTTTTTACTCCCTAGGAATCTCCCAAGAAGCCACTTTCTTGATGAACAGCAGATGATGTCCTCCAGGAGCCCTGGAGCTCCAGCCTCAGAGACCCTGCTGCCTTGTTTGGCAAGTGCCTCACTGGGCCCACTTCTTTCTGGCAGGCTACTGCCAAGCTTCATGTTAATCCCTACTCCCCCAGAAATGCCACTGCATTTCCCTCTCTCCAGCTCTGGAATCATAAATTAATACTGTTGTTGCCCCTGAAAAGATCAGCTAATGGGGACAAAATGAGCAGAGGACCTTAGGTTCTAGTTCTATTATCTCTGTGATCTTTTTAGAACTGAGGTTTCTCATTTGAATGAAAGGGCCAGTCTAAATAATCACCAGTGTCTCTTCCAACTCTAGACTAATTATTCTACCTTTTCTAAGTTTGCGTATTGTCTCCAAAAAAGTCTCAAAAGTTATCTTCGCTGTGTTAAACACTGGGTTTTTCATACCCCTTTGCCAGTTTGCAATTCTGCCCCCAAAGCATAATGCAAGTCCTTTGGGCTCTAAGGTGATGCCAAGACCTACAGCAATGACTGAAGTCCAGCAGACTCTCCCTTGGATTTCAGAAGGTGACCAAGCTAGAAAGGTTTACAGCAGCACAGTATACTGTACAACACCCCACACCACCATCTGACACCGTAGAAGGTAGGATACAGGTTAAAAAATGTTAAGAAGGCTAGACTTCAAGGTGGAGGTGGCAACTATCATGCTAGGAAGCAGTTGTGGCTAGCAAAAGACGGTCAGATCAGCAGAGGACTAGATGGAAGAGGAAGTGTAAAGTAGGAAAAAATCAAGGATGATACATATATACATATATATATATAAAGAGAGAGTAGTTGATGTTAAGATCACAGAGATGATAAAGGGAAAACCTGGAACTAGATCCCAGGGTCTTTGGACTCATACAGTGCTTATCTTAACCTATTAGCTATTTTTTAATCATTGTTTGCCTCTTTAGCTTAACCAGGGATGAAAGCAGGAAGGAAGGGAGTAGCCTCCTAGAATTTGGAAAAAAAAACTGTATAAAACAAAAAGGAAATCAATTCTTTCATATAGCATAAAAGTAATTTACCAAGAAAATGTGTATGCCTGCCTCCAGTGAGTTTCTTTAAACATTATAAAATAAATTGTCATAAATGCTGATATTCAAAGTACCTAACATCATATTCTAGTTATGTCTTTACAGGGGATGGAAGGCCCTGTGACTTTATCAGCTTCTCTAAATTTTCTATGTGAACAACCTAAGTAGATGACATTTGTGCATTTAATTTTTTTTACTTCATTCATGTTATTTTATTAGTTAACTTCATTTTCACTTTCATGTTGGCAATCTTGTACATTTGTAGCTATGCACAGTAGAGAAAAAAGAGGCACAATACATGGAAGTTTGTGGAGTGGTTGGTACTTTACCAAGTATTACACTGGTCTTTTTCATCTTCCCATTGAAGAGTCAAGCACATTTTCATTATTTACCTTTAAAACTCAAGTTTTGTTTTGCAATTCGGTCCCCAAGCATAATGGAAGTCCTTTGGACTCTAAGGTAATGTCAAAGCCTCACCGGGCTCACTGTCTTCCAACAGCAAGGAATAAAGTCCCAACAACCTCTCCCTTGGTTTTCAGAAGGTGGCTGAGGTAGAGAGGTTTACAGCAGTATATAGTATGCAGTACAATGCCCTCACACCACCATTTGACACAAGATAAAAGTAAGATTCAGGTTTAAAAATGTTCTAAGAATTTTATTTGCTGTACAGTATTTATAGTATTGTGGATTTCATGTGTTGTGAAAAGTGAATATTGTCAGAAATCAATGCTTTTTTTTAAATTTAGATGTTAGCACAAAAGGTCTCAATTCTAGGAAATTACTAGTGAGAAAAAATGTTTAGTGTGCTACCAATTTTATTTTGTGTACTACATTTTATGCTTATTTCATGGTTATTGTATGAGGGAAAATGCATATTATCAGAATTAATGTTTTGTTATGAAGAATTGTATGCAGAAAAGTGTATTTTCAGCAATCTATAGCTCTTATTTCTAAATGTGAATAACAAAGTAAGTCAACTTTGTTCTTTGTGCAGTTGTTTTCTGCAGCTTCTGCCTCTAAAGGTACTTTTAGAAGTTGATTTTCACCTTTATAACTGTATCATTATATAGCGATCACAACTAGTGGCATATTTGCCTCTCCCCCTCCCTACATATCCTAAAAGTATTACAAATATCTATAATAACTTATTTAAAAGAATTCCAAGATCAAGAAATCAAATAAAGGCATGATATTTTTTTACTAAGGATTTGTGGTTCTTCAATTGTGTCCAAATCTTCGTGGTCCTATATAGGGCTTTCTTGGCAAAGATACTGGAGTGGTTTGCCATTTTCTTTTCCAATGGATTAAGGCAATCAGAGGTTAAATCATTAGCCCAGGGTTTCAGAGTTGAGTCTCTGAGGCAAGATTTGAATTCAGGTCTTCCTGACTCCACACCAAGCACTCTCTCCACCCAGCTACCCAGCTGTCTCCTATTTATAAAGGATAGGGCAAAATAAATTTGCCAATTAATAATTTGCAGAGTCCAATGCAAGATATACCATTTTAATCTGGCATATATGTAAAGAATATAATAAGATAAAAGTTACAGTATGGCTGCTTATGCTTTTCAGAGTATGTGCATTTAATTATGTAAGTATGCCCTAGGACAAACATCTTTTTTTAAAAAATCTAAATAAGTAGACCCCTTGTTCCTGTTTCAGGTGTCTGTGGGTGCATCAAAAAAAAGTTACTTTTATTTTAAGCTTTGATATTTGTCCTCCCTACTAAATCAAATTCAGTCTTTGCATCTAGCTGATTTCCTAATGAGGATGATATATAGAAACACAGAGGAAACAGACAGAAGGAAGATTTACTGAAAAATCACACTCACGTTGAGTTCACCATTCATAAATATTTAATTTTTCTCTTCTAATATTTGAGAATGCCAGAGGTGCTGTTATAGAGGGAACTGGGGAGGGCGGGAGGAGCATCAGCAAGATTATTAGGCTAAAGCAAAGGCAGCATCACCTCACATCATAGCTGTGGATCGTAGACCTGCAGCTGGAATGGCCCCCAGAAGGTCTCCAATCCAACCAACCCTCTCACTTTACAGATGAAGAACTGAGGGCCCAGAAAGCTAAGTATCTTGTTTAGGGTCACACAGGTAATATATCTCAGAGGTAGAATTTGTTTTTGTTTTGTTTGTTAGTCAACAAGGATTTTTTCTAATTAACAAAAATTTATTTTCTCTCCATCCCAGCTCCCAGGTATGCCCCACCCCCCATCCCCACTGAAGAAAAACAAAACTCTTATAACAAATATACATGGTCAAGCAAAACAAGCCCACATTGGCTTGTTTCATTCTGCACCCTGAGTCTTATCACCTCTTTGTCAGGATGTGTGTAGGGGGAATTTACAGTTAGGGCTATCGCTTCATCACCGATGCTCTTGATCAGAGCTCTTATGTCTTTCAAAATTGTTTGCTTTACATTGTTATTGTTGTAGAAAATATTCTGGTTCTGCCTGCTTCCCTCTGCATCAGTTCACAAAGTCTCCCCAGTTTTCTCTGCAACTGTCTCCTTTTTCCTCTCTTAGAGCACAGTTGTATTCCATTATGTTCATATGCCAAAAACTGCTCAGCCATGGGCATCCATGGTTTCCAGTTCAGAGACAGAATTGGAATCCCAGTCATCTGACTCCAGAGCCAGTGGTCTGTCCACTCTATCACCTGCTACTCCCCCTCTAAGTTTTCCATCTACGGACAATGCATCAGCAATACTGTCCCACCGTGACATTTATTAAAGCAAGATATTATGCTAGAGAGGACAAAAAAGACAAACAATAGGTCCCGTTTTAAAGAAGTGAAGTTGGGGGGAGGGGAGAATCCAACACATACACAAATAAGCACATTACCAAGGGAAAGGACACCTGGGGGGTGGGGGATGGGAGTGAGGGAAGGCTTCCAGGTTGAGCCAAGCATTGTTGGAAGAGCCCTGAACCTGGAGGTACAGGATCCGGGGTCAGCAAAAAAAAAAAAAAAAAAAGAGGTCCCTTTCAGCCCACTATCCATGATCCTATGACTCCCATGGGAGAAAGCTTGGGCAGCTACACAGAATTAGGGGAATGAATGATTAGGAGACCAGTTTAACTAGAATGTAAAATTTATGAAGGGGAGCAGTTTAAATAAGGCCAGAAAGGTAGCAGGGGCCAAATTGTGGAGGCTCCTAAATGGCCAGCTTGAGGAAACTGATCTTTATGCCCTAGGAATTGGGGAACAACTCAAGTTTTTTTGCTTATATCTCGTGAAGGTTATTTTTTAAAGATTTTGTCTATGCAAATAAGCAAGAAACCAACCTTACCCTCAACTTTCTCCACGCCACCCCACCCCCAAGTCCAGCAGCTTCAAAGAGCTGAGGGGAAAAACCCTCACAGGCCCAGCTTCTGAAGATGCTTAGGATATGCTATGAGATATGACTTGGGATTACTAAACTATGAAGATATCTATCACTCTGTCCTCCTCCACCCCACCCTCCGACTAGCCTCTGGAAAATTTCCCAACTGCTGCTTATCCTATATATTGATGGTTTATAGGCTATTGATTTTTTTATAACCATATGGTCCAGTAATGTTAAATAAAATTGCAAAGAGGCTATCATGAACACCAGAGCGAATCAACACAGTACCCCAGTCACTTCCAAATCTCCTGCTTAACCTCCCATTTTTTGAGGGGGAACCCACCCCCCCCCCCCCGCTCTTACTATAACATTAGGAATTAAGGAAGGAGTTGAAGGTCGAGGCTCCCTTTAAGGCCAGTGACTATAAATACTGGAAAGAAGGGGAAATGTGGGGATCAGTACCAGAGAATTGCTCTGCTCCGCTCTCTACCCAGTCTGGGCTCAGCTCTCAGAACACTAGGCTGGCTTCTTTAGAAAGTAAATCTCCAAAACTTAAACCAACAAATCCTTGTGGAACTCATTTCATCTGCAGCAACAATTCCAATTTTGGTGGTCCAATCCAGTTTTCCTGTTGCTTCTCCCGTTTTCCACAGACAGGAATTCAGGTCTGGGCACCTACTCAGCTGTCTGGGAGCTCCCAGCCCAGTTTCTGCAGCTTTTTCTGCCCATGTGATGGACGGCAGCCAGAAAGTCTCCCTAGGCTTGTTATTCCACACTTTCCAATCCCGACCATAAGTATGTGGTTAACTGCCTGGCAGTCAGCCCCCCCCCCAGCTTCACTAGACAGCAGCCAAACTTGCCAACACTCCCTAGTGGTAAGGAAGAAAGTCCAGCCTGAATTTCAAGGCCAAGTAGGGAGATGGCAATGCACACATGTATGATTCTGTCACTGGAGTCTTCATGTACAGCTTCCTATCCCAGAGTGGGCAGGTATTCCCCAAGGGGTAGAAAAATAGCAGGTCAGAGATGAACAGGACTAATGATGAGAGTGGAGAGAAGTGATCTTCTGCAACACTCTATTAGTCACTTTTTGTTCCTCCCCAAACCACCATCACTCCAGAGCCCCACGATAAATCATAATTGCAGGGTAGATGGACGACATTGGTGGGAGCACCTTAGCATAAGCAAAGGTAATAATAACTAATATATAGTGCTTTAAGGTTTGCGAGGCATATATTCTCTCATCTGATCCTCACAACAACCCTGGGAAGTTGGTGATAGCACTATCCCCCTTCTACATGAGACTAAGGGCAAAAGAGAATAAAATAACTTGCCCAAGATCGCACAGCTGGAATAAAGTACCTTAGGCAGGATGTGAATTCAGATCTTCCCTGACTCCACATCTAGCACTCTATCCACTGTACATGTCTTGCCATATGTATTTATGAAAGATGATGAACACAGATATTTATCTAGTTAAAACTAGACCATCTATGGTTGGCCTGGAGGTTACAGGGCAATTGGGAAGAACACAACTGATGTGTAGAAAAATGAAGACATGGGGAAAAAAATGCAGCATTAGAAAAACTAGCTTGTCCTGTCTATAGTCATGAGATAGTTGGTAAAAGTGCCCTCTACTCTTGGAGTTCCAAAAAGTACTCTTTCAGAAACTCCCTTCATGAGCATATTTCAGGTCACCATATTTGGAACCTCAATTATCTTTTATAAAGAAATGCTTATTGAGATATTTTGTTTTTACATAACATAAATCTCCCTTCCCAGAAGTCATCCCCTATATAACAAAGAATAAAAGAGGCGGGAGGGAGAGGCTAGTAAAACTAACAAAGACATAAAAAAAAAAAGTCTGACATTATATTCAGTGTTTCACATCCATAGCCTCACACCTCTCCAAAAAGGTAGGTTAAATTATTTCTCATCACTTGATTATTACAATTTCACGTCCTCCAGTATTGTTTTGTGGTGGTTGTTATTTCCAGTTATGTTGCTATACTCGTTGTGCATAGTATTTTCTTGGATCTGCTTACTTAACTTTGCATCAGTTCATATGTCTTCCTATGCTTCTCTGTATTCATTATACTCATCATTTCTCACAGCACTGTAATATTCAGATTGGACTGAAGCCTGATGGATTAACATCAAGAATTTATAATGTGCTTATATTTGAGACCTCATTGAGTTAAGGAGCTCCTGGTGCTCAACTCTTTCAACCAAGACAAATCAATGGACCTTCTCTGCTCCTTATATCCTTAGAGACTTGGCAAGATTGAGTAACTTGCCTTGGATCACGTTGCCAGTATGTGTCAGAGGTGGTATCTGCGCATGCATCTTCCTGGCTCAGAGGCTAGCCCTCTATCCACTTCCCCACACTCCTTTCTCATTAGAGAGCTAATGAAGCAAAAATAATGTCTGTAACATGCATTTAAATCATATAGCAGAGCTGAGATGCTACAGTATTATTTCAGACATGATACTGTGACCACACTTATGTGCTTCCTTCCTTCCTTTGTTCCTTCCTTCTCTTTGTCTACAACACAAATTTTGGCATTAGATGGAATTCAGGTCTCCTCTAAACGTTGATTTGGTGTCCCTGATGTCTGGTCACTCACATGGTCTCCTTCTGACTCCCTGATGTCTGGTCAGTCACATGGTCTCCTTCTGACTTTTCTTCATCCTTAGGGTGATCTGGCATCGCTTCTTCCTCTTTGGAAACTGCAAGCTTTTCTAGAGATTCCATCACCTCATTTCTCAGCTCATCTTCAGATTCTTCAAAATTTCTGAAGTGTTCAAAAGGAAAAGTTAATTTTATCATGTTAAAGTACCAAGGAATAAGTATTCATTGGAGTCAGCTCCCAGGCAAGCCCTTCTCTATAAGTTGTATAAACTCTTTCAAGACTCTAAGGCATTACTGAACAAACAGTGGATTAATAACCTGGAAATACCAGAGTCTAATGCTAAGAGAGTAAAAGACTTAGGAAAAGGAAGGGACGTTTTCTTCAGCTAGGTTAATGATTAACAGTCATTGTGGAGATGAGAAACTTGTGTAAGGCTTTGTCCATCTGACTTCATGAAAATTTTCTAGTAGGTTTTAAGGTTCTTGAGGGTAGGGAATACATCGGATTTATCCGTGTATTCCTCTCTCTACCCACCTCCAAACCTAACACAGTATCTTAGTAAATGTACTCAATAAATAAATTCAATAAACAAACAAACAAAATTCCCTCAAAAGTACAAGTTGTCATTTAATATAGCCTGCTACAGGGAAAGGGAAAAAGCTTTTATTAAGTGTCTACTACAAGACAGTGTGCTAAGGGCTTTATAATATTAACTCATTTGATCCTTTAAGGTTGGCAAAATGTTTTACATATATTAGAATTTCTAGAGCTCTTCAAGACTTGCAAAGACCTTTACATAGTTCATCATATCGGATCCTCATAGCAATACTATGAAGTAAGTGCTATTATTATCCCCATCTCATAGATGAAGAAACTGAGACTGAGTACACCAGTGGAGGAAGTGATTTGCCCTGGGGCTACTCAGTATCTGAGGCTGGATTCAAACTCAGGCCTTCTTGTCTCCAAATCCAGCATTCGCTGCACTGCACCACCCAGCTGGCTCAGAAAACATCAGTTAATCTTCTTTGGGCCTTATAACAACCCTGGAAGGTTGTGTTATTTTTATCCCTATTTTACTTATAGTCAAGTAAACCAAGGCTGATCTATGTAGAGAGTTTTGCCTGAGTTCGATAGCTAGGAAGTGTCTGAGACACGATTCAAACCCAGATCTTTCAGACCCCAAGTGAAATGCTCTATCCTTCATACCATGTGCATAGAACTACATGTGCATACAAACCTTTATAGAAAATATTTACTCATAACCAACTGCTATAGGGTTGTATAGCTGTGCATATGGCTTACTGTAGTACTGAGGGAATTAGAACACTAGGTGGTAAGAGGAATTGAAACACACTGCCTCCATCTTGTGACTCAATTCTGGAGCTAGCTCAGCTCCCTTTTCTATCCAGTTATCGGTCTAATCCAACTTCTGTCCTGTGAGAAAACTTTATTCAGTTGTGTGAATTGTGAGAAAAACCTTATTGTATTGTTTGAACCTAGCCCTGTGTGTCTGGGAAGCTGGACCACCTCCGCCTGTGGCTTAGAGACCCTTATCCAGATCCAAAGATTGATGCCAGGAGTTTTCTCACAATTGTACGTCTCAAACAACCCATAGGTCTTACCTGAAAACTGATGCCAAACTGATCGGTCAGGTATTGTTTCCTGTACCTTTCACTGAATATGGATACGGATACTTGGAAGGAAAGGAACACCTCTTTTTCTGATTTCAAGGAATTGCTCCGGTTTGCTCTCCCTATTCTTTCCTCCTATTCGAAATCCAAAATTAGAAACCTAATTTTGTATCCTTTTTCTCTGAATTAATTGGTCTTATGTGATTAATTGTTTTTAATGCGTAAAAGTGTCTCCCCCTGTGTTGGGATTCAGTGCCTAAGCTAAGGGTTACTGGTCCCAATCTGTTGGTCAATTGACATGCATTGCTTAATAAATCTGTATGCTCAGGAGCTCTCACCTTTGTTTCCTTAGTCATTTCATCTTTCACCCACCACACTGCGTTAAGACTTTTGAGACACCTTGTATACATACAATAGATATTTTAAAAATTATTCCTTTGAGAATTTCATAGCATTCCTTTCTAGAGCTGAAACATTCTGCATATCACAAACCCAGTCTGGGAATCACCTAGCGGGATTGAAAGGATAGTTTACTAAATGACACACCAATGGCTTGAATTTTTTTTTCAATTTCCCACCATACCCAAGCTCTATCCAGGGTGGTAGCAGCAACAGTAGCATATATTTCATATATGCAAAGTCTTTCACCTATATATCTGATCCTCACAGAAGCTGCATGGTGTAGGTGTTATTATCCCCACTTTACAGACTAAGGGTCATAGAGGTTAAGTGATTTACCAAGGATCAGAAAGCCAGTGTCTTAGGAAGATTTGAACTTGGGTCTTCCCAACTTGGAGTCCAATTCTCTATCTACTTCCCGTGGCTTGGAGAACATGACCCGATGGCACCTTTTCCTTTCTTCCATCTCACAAAGTATCCTGCAGAGCTATCAAAGAAATAAACTCTTCTTTTTACTCTCCTTCCTATTTCCTCACTTAAACTGATTAATATTCAATGTGGGCTGAGAAGCTCTGACCTTGAGTAGGAAGCCTCTCAATGCTGCCATTCTTCTATGGATGTCAATAAATGTCTCTCGGAGTCTTTCCCCATGCCTCTCTCTCCAAGATTTATAAAATCTCTCATTTAACATTTTAAATTTAAAAATTACAAGTAAATTTATAATAGTAACCAACACATATTAGAGAACTACAACAAATGTTAATGTTCTCACTGAAACGTATATAATCATTACACAGAACTGCCTTACATCTCTCAGAAATGCCCGTGAAAATTCTAGCTAATAATCCTATGTATAAGAAAAGACTTGGAGAATTTTAATCAGTAAAATGAAATGTCAGTAATATCTTGTCCTAATAAAAAACAAAAACAAAAACCGTATGGGTCTCTCTGCTTTATAGCACTTAGCTTTATATAACTGACAGCATTTGTCACACATCCCAGGGGGAAAAACAACATTAAAGCATAGCTTAGCTAGCCAGCAACTAGCTATGTGACCTTGGATGAGTCTCTTAGCTTCTGCCAGTGGAAGGGATGCTAGGTTTGGAATCAGAAAAAGCCTGGGCTCTTATCTCAACTTGAACATTTACTAGTTGTGTGACCACAAACAAATCCTTAATTTCTCTGAGTCTCAGTTTCCCCATCTTACAGATAGGGATAATAATGCCTGTGGTACCTCTCTCAGGATTCTTCCAAAGCTCCAATGATATAACATGTGCAAAAATACTACTTAAATTTCAGCCTTTGTTACTGTTCATCAGAGACATATTTGTATGTTTCATTAAACTGAGATTGTTAACCCCTTTAAGTTACTTTACTTAGTAGAGCAGATCAAGGAATCTGTGTTCACAGCTTTCTGGGTGCTGGTTGTTGGTGGATCTTACACCCCCACAGCAGCTGCTAGCAAGATTGTTACAATAGTCAGGCAGCAACTAGTTGCATAATCTTGGATGCATAATCTTAACTTTTCTTGGTCTGCTTTCTTATCCATAAAATAAAGTATTGGATTAGATAAGCTCCTAGGTCCTCTCTATATCTTTAAAAATATTCTTTGAATTCCAATTCATAAAATGTAAATTTTGGAAGGGGTGAGCTTTCATTCTTCCTTTATCAGTGAATCAGTATTTTAAATCTAGTTATTAAATTGGCAAAGGCCCAACTATCATTCCATTTTCCAGATGTACAGTGAAATTCCTTGGAACAAAGTACAGATTAATCTGGGTATCAGTGTTTAAACTACTGAACAGATTACTTTTTTAGAGGGGAGGGAAAGGGGGAAAATGCTTGTTCATTTAGACGTACTCTTTTCCATCCCAGTTATGGTGGTTTACCTTTCTACCAGTCTTTCATTTCAGTCACTTACGTATCATCATCATCAGATCTAGACTCCAGTGGTTCTTCATCCACATCAGTAGCAGAGGCTGGTTCCACCTTCCCCTCCTTTTCATCATGGGGAAGCCAGTACTTTAATGTTTCCACTAATGAAACACAAAGATCAATTTGTACTTTATTAAAACAAGGAACCTCTACAATTCTCTAAGATTTCCTGTTGTTCCCATAACATTACTGGTGACATCACTCATTAATGATTATGAAGAGCTCCCACCCAGATCCTGGCCACACTATTTTTTCTATGATTATTTAGTAAATTTTTTAAAAGCATTCCTTTCCAACTGGCAAGGCGGGAAAGGAAATAATGGAGATTTAAAAGCACCCAGCATCGAATTTTCTCTAATTTGTAAGAAGTGTTTTGGCTACCACCATTTACCTAGATTAAAGCTGTGTTCACATAAGAGGTAGAATGTTTACCACAGAACCCCCATTTATCAATTTATAACTGAAACATTAGCTTTTATGACAGCATTTTTAGAGTCAGCATGTTGTAGTAGAAAAAACACCACAGTAAAAGGCTTGTTGTAAAGAACTAATGAGAGACTGTACGTAAAGCACTTTAAACACCTTTAATGCACTATAGAAATCTCAGCTATTGTGTTTTTGTGTTAATATAAATATTATTACTCTCTATGAATCTATCACTGACATGATTTTTATTTGGTTCTTGTGGTAGGTAGCAGGTATTACAGTTTGTTCAACGTCCCAAAGCAACATTACCAGGAATAACTTTACCAGGGGATTATCCACACGTGGCTCCTCCCCTACACAGGTTAATTGAGTTGGACTTTGAATCCCAGGGTGCCTTTGCCACCAAACAAAAGTCCAAGTCCTTCTTACTTATCATCAGTTAACGTGTGCTCAGAGAATGAAGACTACCTTTAATGTACTAATTAAAGCCAGCCATAACTTGGAATGTGAATTTGGTATAGAAAAACTTTTTCCGGGGTAAATGTAAATTATTGCTTAACTCTCTGCCTATTTGTCTCAATCAGCACTGTTATTCCAGAACTGACAGCAGCTCATTTAAATACATTTTATGTAGAAAGGCAGTTATTCTGTTGCTGGGAGACAGGGGGAAGTGTAGAGCAGCTATGACTAACCCTTTCCAGTCTCCTCCCTCTATCCCCTGTGATTTGCATAGAATCCAAGAAACATGATAGAGGTTTGCGGAGAAAATCCTCACTTCATTCAACTTCATTCAACTCTTTCGCTGTTTTGTTAAATGGATTCCTCTGGTAATGATTTGCCAAGACCAGGTTATGATAGAAATTAAAAGAAATTTTCTGACCATAACTAAGGTATGAATTAGACTGAGGGAGTCCAAACGAGTGGGAACAGAGCCTGTAGTTCAAAGGGATACGTCATGGCTTCGCTAGCGAGCGAGCTTGCTAGCTGGCACTGTGAGTGATAAAAATAGTGTGCTTAGAGCTCTCCGCTGTGTCCCTGCCAGGATTCCACCTTGCGTTTGATTCCTAGCGGGGCCAACAGCTGCTCGGTAAAGGAAATGTGTGGCTTTTAGTAAACCTACTCTGGAGAGCAGCTCAACGGCGGCTCCCAGTGGGAAAAGGGACTCAGCAAGGATCATCTGTTGGAAGCGCTGATTAGGAAGGGGTACGGAAGATAAACAGCTAAGGAGCTACGCACGGTTCGACACCAATATCACAGGCGTGATTTTCTCCTTAGTTGTGTGTTTAATAGTATGGAAACTAGTGTGTTAGGAAAATCTTTCTGGCCGTTTATTTCACTCTAGTGTTTAAAATCTCGTTTGCTTTGAACTCGTGTATCCTATGGGGAGCTTACTAAAGGATGCTAGGGAACTCACCAACAATGTACCTAGACTAGCTTCTGTGGGAGCCCACGTTTGAGGAGAGCCTTGAATATTACATAAATAGCTTCCAATTACTCCTAATATTTTATGTTACTTTTTAGGGCATTTCTTCCTTTTCTCGACATTTTAAAATGTGAAAATGATGGGGAAATGAGAATAAAATATAATCTGAAGTTGCTCCAAACACGAGATTAAAGATTTTTTTTTCCTATGTCAACCAGTATGTTTAATCCCAAGGGGATATTTTGTATAATTTCCTGAAGTACAGTGAAAGTGAATCTAGTTTGTGCATTCTTGCTACTTAGTTGCAGTGAGAGCAGACAGACCAAGGGAAAGGAATCGGACATGTTTCAGTTTTAGTTTTAGGAAGTTGTGTTTTACAGTGGCTCAAGAGACAGGCAAGTAAATGAGCTACGGATTGACTATAGAAATGCAAAATTCTTTACTTTTCATCTTAGGATAATTCCTGTTTTAGCTATATATGCAACTACTTCATAAAGACTGGTAGAGGAAAGAGATCATCTTCATAATAAATAAGGGGTTTTAACCTTTTGTGTCAAGGATTCCTTTGGAAGTTGGACAAAGTCAATGGACCCCTTCTCAGAGTATGGTTTTTAAATGAATAAAATAAAATACATAAGATAAAAGAATACAAATATGTTGAAATATAATTATCAAAATATTTTTTAAAAACAATATCCTGGACCCCTGAAATCCATCTGTGGTCCCCAGATTAAGAATCCCTGCTAAGAAGGGTTCCTTTAGAAGAATTAAAATGCAGATGTAAACTAATTATGGAACTGCCCACAAATCTATTTGTCAAGGTTGATGAGTGTAGCTATCACCAATAGGATTCATGTGCAGGGTCTTCATAAGGACCTTGAGCACTTCAAAATTGTAATAGGAAATGTACAAATGGGATAGAAACAAAGATGAATAGAACACAAAGAAAATGAACATCATTGACCAAGTATGCAAAATTTGACATTGAATGGATAGGTTCTACTTGGTAACAGAATGTCAAAATGTATAGACGTACATACACATAATACACGTACACAAATATATAACATATGTATTGCATAATGCAATATTAAAATGTACTTCTATTTTCCATATAGCTATATTGTTCATTAAGTGTGAAGCTGTGTGTAAAAGAAATGTTTAACTTATCTGTAGAAGATCATTGGAATTCCCAGCATATATGTGTTCTCTACAAGTACTGAGGCAGTTGGTGCTTCCCACTGTCCTGCCCCTTCTACCCCCCAGTCAGTCTATTTTCCCTGGTGGATGAGAATAGATTCTCAGAACATTCCAAATAGGGGTCTATTTGAGCTCTCAGAGGTGTGGCTTAATGATAGCTAGCATGTATATATCGCCTTAAGGTTTGTAAAGCCCTTTACATATGCTACCTCCTTTGATCACCATAATAATCCTGTGAGGTAGGTGATATTATTCTCATTTTCAGATGAGGAAACTGAGGCAGACTCATTGCCTTGCCCAAGGTGACACAGCTATTGAGTGTCTGAGGGAGGAGTTGAATTCAGGTCTTCCTGACTCCAAATTCAGAGCTCTATCCATTGTACAACCTAGCCATTTGGCAAAGAAGGCTTTCAACTACACCGGCATTTGCTAAATCCCTTAGTATTTAAAGTTAATATTTTAAAAACTTTTGACACAGAGATCTGGGAAAGATTTGAAAAAAGTCATAGAATCACAGTTCATAGGATCATAATGCTAAATATGGAAGGGACCTCAGATGCCTTCTCATTTTACAAATGAGGAAACTGAGTCTCAGGGAAGTTAAGTGACTTGCCTATCCCATGTGTAGTTAGCATCAAAGACAGGATTTTAACCCAGATTCTCTGACTCCAGTGCTTTTTCCATTGTGCGTACTCAAGTACCGTTGTGAGAGTTCACCTTATTGGAAATTCATCAAGACTGACTTGTTTTGCTGAACAATGCAATGAAAAACTCTGTTGCTGTTCAGTTGTGAGTTGTGTCTGACTCGTTGTGACTCCATGGACCACATCAGGCCAGGCCCTTCTGTCTTTCACTATCTCTTGAAGTCTGTACCAAGTTCATGTTTGTTGTTTCCATGACACCATCTATCCATCTCATCCTCTGCCTTCCCCTTTTCCTTCTGCCTTCAATCTTTCCCAATGGCAGGGTCTTTTCTAATGAGTCTGATCTCATTATGTGGCAAAAGCTTCAGCTTCAGGTATTTGACCTTCCAGTGAATAGCCTGAATTAATTTCTTTAAGTATTAATACATTTGCCCTCCTTGCTGTCCAAGGGACACTTAAAAGTCTTCTCTAGCACCACAATTTGAAAGCATCAATTCTGTGGTGCTGGGCTTTCCTTGTCATCCAGCTCTCATCGCCATACGTTACTACCAGAAAAGCATAGCTTTGGGGGCAGCTAGGTGGTGCAGTGAGTAGAGCACTGGCCCTGGAGTCAGGAGGACCTGAGTTCAAATGCGGCCTCAGACACTTGACACATTTACTAGCTGTTTGACCTTGGGCAAGTCACTTAACCCCAATTGCCCTAACCAAAAAACGAAAACAAACAAAAAGAATAGCTTTGACTATCTGCTTTTTAGTGTGCTGTCTAGATTTGCCATAGCCTTCCAAGGAGCAAGCATCTGCCATCTGTGGTGATCTCTGAGCCCAGGAATATAAAATCTGACCCTGGGTAAGTGTGAAAAATGGGTGAGTCCTATTGGCTCATCTCCTCACACAATCCATTTCAGGGCTTCCTAGGTGGTCTGCAACCTCCTTATGGCCTCCCCAGTTGTCAGGTCAAGTCAACAAGCATTTATTAATGTACCTACTCTGCACCAGACACTGTGTTAAACACTGAGAACTCAAAGAAAGAAAACAAAACAAAGCAAAAAAACTACTTCTTGCTCTCAACGAGCTCTGAAAAGGAAGACAACATGCAAACCACCATATACAAACAATACATTTAGAGGAGAAGTTGAAGATGAATCCCAGAGGATTAAGGAGAACTAGGAAGGACTTCCTGCTACAAAGGACTTTTGACAGAAGGTGAGTCTTTAGCTGAAAGTTGGAGGACATTTAGAGGTAGAAATAAGAAGGGAGAGAATGTTAAGCACGGGAGATGCAGTAAAAATGCCCTGACATCAGGAGATGGAGTATATTGTGAGGAACAGAAATGAGGCCAGTGTCACTGGATTTTAGGGTACACGGAGGAGAGTAAGATGTCTGAAGACTGGAAAGTTAGGAATGGGCCAAGTATGAAAGGCTTTAAAAGCCAAATAGAAAGTTTTATATTTGATCCTGAGGGTAGTGGGGATTGTGGGAAGACGGTGGTACGTTAGGACCTAGAAGAGCCCAGTTCCCGCCCAAACATCCCAGTGAAAGCTCTAAAATCGTGCTAAAAGAACAATAATAAAAAGAAAACCAAAGAGAATCAGCTACAACCCTCTCCATGCAGTCCACAAAAGGATTGGAAGAATCCTTTGGAACTACAGAGTGGAGATAAAAGCATTCTAGGTGGAAAACAAAGTGAAAATCAGGCCAGTCCCACAGCAGGTCTCAGGGACAAACCAGCACCATGATGTGTGACACAGGGGTTTCATCCTCATCCATAGTGAAAGATAGGGCCAGACCATTCTTGATCCAGCAAGCAGGAAGCCCACATTCAGGTAGCTTTGGCCTGATCCACAGCTGGAGGCAAGTTAAAAGTGGGGCCTAGTTTTAACCACCAAACTCAAGATCAAACTGAGACTTCTCAACCAACCTAGGAGTATGGAAGCAGAGTTTGATCCAAACACAAACCCTGCAATCCAAAAACTAAGGCTGGAGATAGGAGTAAACTGGAAAAAAATGACATACACAATGAAGAAAACACTTTGGACTGAGAGAAACCCGAAGGGTAAATCCAGCAGAAGAGAATAAATTCTAAAGTTCAAGTACAGCCTCAGAGAAAAGACCATCCCTTTTGCATCCCATGCAAAATCAACGCAGATTCTAGACCAAGGCTCCTCAATCCTTTTCTGTGGCAGTTATCTTCATTCACATGTGCTATATTCTCCTGCCTCCTTTTCAATACTAAAATCACTTTCCTATTATAGCTTCTGGCTAATGATTACAAATGAACAATGCCTGAACATGCCATATGCTCTGTGGTCAACATTAGGTGGTGACCCACCTCTGGAATAATAAGGCAATTTCTCCATAAAAGGCATCCCTTTTAGGAAGATAACTAATGTTAATAGCTTGTGAATGGCTTCTATTTTTCCAGACAATTTTCCTTCTGTCATTCTTGTCACACTCAGCTCAAGATACCGGCTGATGTGGAATCTCGTGCAGCTAATCATGCATTTTGACCAATCTAAAGAGGCGAGTCAGGGAGTCTTCTAACATTAAACCTTCCAGTGGAGATTGGCCCAATAGATTCTGGAAGCTGAGCAGTGCTTAAACTGGGCTAGTCTGAGATCTTCCATTCAATTCCTCTTCTCCATTCTTCGAAACCTCTACATAGCTTCTCCCATTCTTTTCTCATTTCCTTCAGACTCAGAGAATGAAATAGTTCTCCCTGTAAAGGTTAACCCCTCCACTTGTGTGCTCTTCCACACTCCACAGATAGAGTTGCCTGGCCTGAAAGATTCATCTCCATGAGTTCACTTACTAGCTGTATGGCCCTGGGCAAGTCACTTTACCCTGTTTGCCTCAGTTTCCTCATCTGGAAAATGAGCTGGAGAAGGAAATGGCAAATCACTCCAGTATCTCTGCGAAGAAAACCCCAAATTGGATCACTAAGAATCAGACATGACTGAAACAAATGAACAGGGGTGGGGAACCTGTGGCCACATGTGGCCTCAAGGCTGCAGGTTCCCCACCCCTGTTCTAGAACATTGCTGTATCAATTACGTCTGTTTATTTCCCTGTTGCCTACTATTGTCAGCTCTCCTCTGTCCTAAAAATCCCTTTGCTTGGCCTTGCCTTCCCTTCCAGTTATCAGCCTCTTTCTTTCCTGCTCTTCATTTCTAGATATCTAAGAAGAGTAGTGCAAACTCATTGCCTTCACTTCCTCTCCACAAACTCATTCCATTTCCCCCTGCAATCTGGCTTTCCTGTAAATGAGTTAGCGACAGCTGGGTGTCACTGGCCTCCAGGGATGACATATTGAGTCAAGTAGCAACAAAGAGCTTTCATCCATTAAGAGGTATTCATTTTGGGGTAGGATTCCTGGCATCCCAGTGAGAGATTTGGCCTCCTGCTTTCACACAGGTCTGTCTGGTGAGAACAGAAGAGTACCTGGGCTCTACTGTAAGTCTAATTAATACAAATAATAATGAATTTGTACTATTAGAAGTTATAATCATGTAAAATATGGTAATTCGTTCCAGTCCAATGGAAATATGAAGCGTGAATTTGAATAATTTTATTTCAGGGGATTAATTATTCATATTAATCAGGAATTAGCTTACCATCATATTTACCTTGTAGACAAAGTTCAACAAGGGCCTAGGGCTCAGAGTTCTTAATCTGGAGGGTATTGAACTTGGAAGGGGGAAAAATTCATATATTTATTTCAATATAACTCATTTTCTTTACAATCCTATACATTTTGATGACTTTAAAATATTATTCTAAGAAGAAGTCCATATGCTACACTGGACTTCCAAAAGAGTCCATCACACACACACACAGACACACACACACACATACACATACACACAGGTTAGGAACCCTGTGCCTACAGATACATAGGCATCCAATTAATTATGACTTCATCTGGGAAAGAAAAAACTTTCTGAAAACCTTGTTTTCTTTCACTCTTACAGCCCTTATACAGGATTGTTAAAACACAGAGAGAGAGAGAGAGAGAGAGAGAGAGAGAGAGAGAGAGAGAGAGAGAGAGAGAGAACCATCCTAGTAACTGTCTTTTTTTAAATGCCATAAGCATCATTTCATCAGATAAAGAGCTTGAATGAGATATTAGATTTTCTATTTAGTTTTTGAGGGGTTTGGGGGGAAAAATCATCCTGTAATTCTCCAAGCCATCTAATAAAGAAAAAGTAAATCTTTAGGAAAGGGATGAAAACCAGCTTGCCCAGTCCCAGACAGAGGATGCTCTGGTCTTTCGCCCATAGACAAAAAGAATTAAGGAGGCATTCAAGAATACCTCAGGGTCCAGGAATCAAATATGTACAGTCATTGCATGCCCATAATGCTCAGAGCCTTCTAACTACCATAAGCAGCTCTCAAAGAAGATACCCACATGATTGCACTCTTTCATCAAAATTCCTTTAGAGAAATTGTCACTGAAATTGTCCATGCGAAGATACAGGGTTATTGATTAATTCATTTCATGGGCAGCTGCTGCAACCATTGACACCTGGAATGATGAATTCAGAAGGGACTTTTTTTCCCCTAGACCTTTTCTAAGAACTATAAGATCTGAAAGTCAGTTGTGGATGTTGGAGCAGGGTGTGAAATCATTCACATTATCCCTAGCTTGCTAGGGTTTTACAAAACACATGTGCCTCTAGAACACTGATTTTTTTTTCCTCCCCTCCCTACCCCATTTATCTCTCCTGAAACAAACCCCCAGCACTTGGCTTTGAAGGCTACAGGTCAACACAATAAGGAAGCTTCTGCTCTTTTTCTTCTGATTCCTCTATTTTCTGCCTAACTTCTATTCGGGTCAAAAAACATTGG